>NC_050469.1:13388045-13700545 GCF_013373865.1 Monomorium pharaonis | reverse complement strand
GAATGTATATTACTTAGATTGCATTTGATTAAAAGTTTTGTCTTGGATTTTTTCTAGTAGAGAGTACGCAAAAAAGAGTTTAGTAATAATAATAACTAAACTTAGATAATTAGTAAACTTTGGTGAAATAATTTCAATTAATTATTTAGTTAATGTAATCAAATGTACCATTTAGTAATGGTACTATTTAGTAATGGCACTAATAATTTAATTACTAAATATATTTTATTGTATAAGCTGAACACTAATTAAAATTATTTCGTCTAAATTCACCAAATTTTAATTATAATATCTCTCCAAATATCACTCTCCAGTAGATTGGGATCACTCGAGAATTGCACTTGTGGAATGCGGTGCTGTTCCGGTGATAATTCCGTGAGGGAATCCGCGAACTGAAAAAAAGAATTTGATAATATAATCAAACCTAGATGATAGTTACTAAGTTTTAGTAAAATAGTTCCACTTAAAGGTTTAGTTAATGTAACTATATATTTAGAAATATTTAATCGTTTTGCTAACCGATTAATTATATATTATATTCGGTTATTACAATTACAGAATACAATTTCTAAGTATTATTGAATATTTCGTTATATTAATCAAATATATTTAATTGAAATTATTTCGTCAAAGATCAACTATGTTCGCCAAACTTTTTTTAACGACCGATTGGAGATTCCGCGTGAAACCTTCGACAACCGCGAAAGCGGCCGTCGTGAGGATCTTTCGGGGTTCCCGGTTAAGCTACGAGACCGAGGCAGTACGGCACGGCGCGGCGTGGCCGACGACGATCTTTTTTCCGTCGACGGCCCTGAATGAGTGCGAGTGAAAGTCCATGAGTCAAATATTTTTCGCGGTTTCGTACACCGCGGGCCGCTCTGGCGGCGACGGCGCGACGGCCACGCTGCTGCTGTGCCGTGCGTGTCTGCCTGCCTCTGCGTGGTATAATATCTTCCCTCGCATGCATATATGTAACAACCTTCGTAGAAAGGCCGTGGAACTCTCCACGGAGGAGAAAATATGCTAAGATCTCGCGCTATTTCACTCGCGTGTTGCTCGTCGGCGGTCGGCGTATGAGAGATCGATCGCATTCATTATATATTCGTTGCCGGCGAGCGGCGGCGCCTCGTGACTAGAGTTTAGAAAAGCACCTCTTATTACTCCAGACGTGCGAAAACGCATTCTCGTAACCGGCTAGGATGCTGCAACCCACAATACACGCGACGGTTCACGGGTTCGCGTGAACGATCAGTGACCGATGTCTTTTCCCGTTTTTCTGCTTTGCGCTCGACTCGTGACACTTATGTAAAAGATTATATAAAAGATTATATTACATAGTAGGAAACACATTTTGTGTTTATACTAAAACCGGTCCTTGTTCAAATCATCGTGTTGAATCTTTAACAACAGTCTTAATTTAATATAAATATAACGTGATAATATTATCTTTGTTGTTTAAACATTTCGTATTAAATTTAACATTTCTTATATTTCGTTTAAATAACATTTTAAAAATGTACTTTTGATATGTAAATTACAAGATGCATTAATAAAATGCACGCGTTTCAATATTTCTAAGTAACATATAACAATATTAATACATTAACTCTTTCGATCGGTATATGTTTAAACATATCAATGGATTAAGTAGATTGCCTAACGATCTGCATCAGATCTTAATGATAATATAATATTTCTGTTAATTTAAATTTCTTTAGCTCACTTAAACTGCGCGCCGACAGGTTTCGTCAGACTTATAACACAGTTACTAAGCTAAATATCGATGTATGAGAGCATCTTAAAATCCCCTCCCTCCCTTCCCCAAAAAACTGTAAACGACGTGATAATATATTTGTAAGTGTTAATTTTACCGAAGAAATGTGCCTTTATTTCCAAATTACGTCACGTTACATTTTCGAATCAACGTTTTACATAACATTACGTTCTAACGTTCTATTCATATTATCCATCATCCATAATATTAATTAATTCATTATATTGACACGAGAATTTGAATGGGCCGAGAGTTTGAAACATGTGACATACGTTAAGTTTAACACAAATCTTTTCCCCGACTGTGTACTATTGTGTTTTTTTTACGCGCGTAACGTAAAAAGCAATTTTTTAATTTAGAAACGGAAACAATCGAATCGCGGATTGTCGGAGTTCTCGAATCGAGACGAGAATTTGTGAAAGTAATCGCGGAGACAATGTCCGACAGTCCGTCCGCGGCGAGTCATTATCCACGGTGGTCAGTTTTGCGTGGGTGGATCCTGTTCGTTTCTCGCGCGCGGAGCTTCTCATTATCATGGTGTGATGTATTCCAGGGTGTTGCACGGCTTTGACACGTAAACATTGGCAAACGTGCCGCGCTCGAACGTGAAAGTGGCCGGCTGGCTGCTGCCGACGATGATGGAATGCACGAGCGACCGCCGAGCGCTCCAACATCCACGTTGACCTACGTATCCTAGGTAACAATTACGTGCGCTTTTTTTTTTTTACTGTGAGGTAATGGTTCGCTAGGACCCTGATTGATTTAACGACGACGACGGCGAAAGTCGTGATATTAAGAAACTGTAAGCGACGGAAAAATTTAGAGGAGTGCTAGTTAGGCAGATTTGAATTCGGGATCCCTGGTTCCACAAGCCAGTTCTCCCACCACACTGCTCCAACTACTCTTATCTCTATTCCATCTGATTAGACTGATTAGAACCTTACGACTCTTTTATTAATCGACGAGATTCTTTCGACTCCAAATTCGTCTTACAAAACGAACCGGAAGAAAAAAAAATTAGACTGGCGGACGAGTAAATTGGATGTCGCGTATCGCGGTGGCGTTAACGACACGCGCCCGCGGAATTTAACGTAACGAACGCACAAAGGGCACTTTCCAATCGCTCAGGTTGACCTAATTCAAAAGCGGGCTATTCCCCGCGCGGGCACATCCGCTTTCTCTTCTCGTCACGTTGACGAAATTTGACGCGCCGCCCCGTCGCCGTCGTCGCCCGACCCGCCGGTGCGAGGATGGAAAGGAGTTCGCGCGCTCGTGCCGTGGGTACCGATAACGAGGTCGGATAACGCTCGCAATCGGGAACAACGTAACGCAAGCTCGAGGGGGGAAAAAAAAAAGGACGACGACGATGACCTCCATTAACGTACCGCCCGTTCGACACGTCCCGAATAACGTAACAGACGCTCTTCGCCGAACCGTCGCCGGTCGATTTCTTACGTGAACACGACGAATGTGAAAGCGACCTTGAAACGTGCGGATCATCCGTCGCACGCGCGCGTATAATACATATTTTAAGGCGAGCCGGTTGGGCGCGATTGGGTTTCGATTCGATAATGATGCCAGAAGAAAGACCGGGATCGCTGTGGCCCGCAGGAAGTTCCCACGTCGAGGTCCGTCGACGGCGAGAGCGCAGCTGATCGTCGAGCATGCGGCGATGGTCACCGGCCTTGGACGAGCCTGCGTCCGATCGGTGGCGGTGGTGGTGGTGGTGGTGGTGCGGTAGCGTGTGCCGAATGTGCCACCGAGTGCTGCCGTCGGGGGATGCGTCCGAGTGCCGGCGGTGTGGCGAGGCGAGCGGCGGCGGTCCCGCGCGATCCCAGGAGTCGAATAGATCCCGAGGGCGCGGAGGCGACGGAGGAGGCCGACAGGCACGTCCACGCCGCGTCACCAACGATCGAGCCTGTGTACGAGTCCGAATGGTACGGGTCGAACCATTACGTGTTCTTTCCTAAAAGAAATGTTAAAGAATTAGAGACAACGTCAAACAATTCTTATATCTAGTATACATAATATACTTAAAATCGCAGAAGTTTCCTATACGGCATGGAATACCGTGTATCATTGCAGAAACGTTTCGAAAAATTGTTAAGAACGCAAAATTAAATTTTTCTGTTTTTAATGGCAAAAGCGGGGTGAAATTTCATCGCAAGCTTCTTTCAATAAAATTTTTTAACAGTAATTTATAATGTTTAGGAATATTCTGTTATAAAGTAACAATTCAAAAACATTTGTGAAATATTATATTATAATGTTTATAAACTCCACATAAAATCAATATTTTCAAAGACTGATTTAATGTTCCTCGCTTACTAGATTTTACTTAAAAAAATAGAAATCAATATTTGTTGAACATTTGTCAGTTCATAGTTCACTGAATGATATAAGTGCAGCATTAAAAGTCAGTAAAAAACTTGATTAATTTCGATTTAAAGAAATACGATTTCATCCATTGTACTTGGGGGGAATGATTTTTCAGGGTAAGGTCGGACTTGGCGGACTTTGAGATCTCGAAATTCGTGGGCGGCATCGCGGCCAGCAAGTCGACGACCTCGCGCAACAATCCACGAAGATGCTACAGAACGTCGACCAGTTCCGGTTACTCGAGCCACTCGCCGCCGTTGTCGGCCGGCTCGTACTCCTATTACGCGCCAGCCTCGACGAGGGATGGTGGCCCGTACGGTGGTCCGTATGGTGGCCTGGCGGTGATCCACGAGAGCGAGACGATACCACGGCCCATTTGGCCGTCTATCATCTATCGATCCGTCGACGATCACAGCGGCGATTACGAAGGTAACGAAAGGCACTCCAGGACATCCTGTAGAACTGTTCGTAATTATTTTGTTTTCACTAGAAAATCATATACATCTAGGAAGTAATTAAGTACGTAATTCTGATCCGCAGAATTCAGAATTCCGAACAGTTTCATAAATTTCGCTTATCTAATTGTTTGATCGATTTTAGGTGTTTATACGTGTCGCGTATGCGGTTGCATGTATAACTATTTGTCACCACCACCACCGCTGCTGCCGCCACCATTACCGCCACCGCCACCGCTACCGCCGCCGCCGGCGACGACGACATCGTCACCGTCGAGAGCGCGCGAGGTGCTGCTCGAGTTATCCCGTACTCTCAAGTCTGTGATAGATGGCGACGTTACAGTGGCACCAGAGGATATTCTGCGCGATATCTCGCGTATCGTTTCTCTGGAGGTCGGCGCGAGGAACGACAACGTGTACGAGTACGTTTGCCCTACGTCCTGGACCGACAAGAATCCGTCGATATGGCCTACGAGCTGCGAGCTGAAGAACTTGCCATCGAGAGCGAATCCAATCAGTTCGAAAAACTACGTCGGTTCCCCTCGCTGTCTCTACAACGGATACAACCCGGCGCCATCGCTCGGGAACGACAGGACGACGAGACGCGAACGCGACAGCGAGAAAAGAAACATCGGTCTCGCGAGGAAGAAGTCTCGCGAAACCGAGTACTCGACGGTGAGTACTAGGACTCGGACGAGCAAAAGATTCGAACATATTATACGTTTGATCTATTCGAATAGTTCAAACTTTAAAAAAAAAAGCGTTCATACTATATTGAGGATTTGTTCCAGCAGCTAAAATGCAGCGACGTTGGGTCGTCCATCGAAGGCACGATCGTCCCGTTGAACGCGAGCGACTGGAACGACCGCCTGGCCGTCCGAGGCCTGGGAGATTTTGATTTCACTCTCGACGTGACGCAGGCCGAGCGTTTAGGCCGGGCGATCGCGAGAGCGAAACGGAAGCGGCAATGGTGCAGAGGCCTGACCACTTTTCTTGGTCTAATTTTCTTCCTGTTGAGCGTCGTCGTCGTCTCGTTATCCGTAACGAGGGGTCGCAAAGTGTTCGGAAGCATGTAAGAGTCAGAAGCCGAGGAACTCATTCGCGATGTCTAAAGTTCCGGTACGAGAACTTCCTCGTAAAATTGAAGGAACTGATCGGTCGATATTTGAAACACTCTAAATGCTTCGACAGTTCTCACTGCAAACATTTTGCGACGCAGATACTCTTGTAATATATCTCTTTCTACCTTATAATATATCACAGGTATATGTCTAATGTGTGTAAATTTAAGCATAGAATCTGAGGGAGATGCTGCAATCACGATATATGGCTGTGACCATGTTCTTTTGCATGCGTGTTGTTAAATGACGCGTCACAATCATGTTAAATATGAATGAATTAGATTTATCGCAGAGGAAGGCGCGAATAACGTTATCAATCCATTGATCGCGCGGCAAAAGAAAAAAAAACGGGTACTTGTGTAGAATCAGAGCGACTTTGACTGAATTTCGATTAATTCGAAGAGAAATTGAAATTCGCTGTCACTGGTCTTCTTTTCTATATATTAAAAAAGAAGAAATGATTATACTTACGTTTAACAAAATATTACTAGATCAGTTAATTCAAGCAGAATTGTTTACTGTAAAATTTCTGATTGAATTTTGTTGTCCATGATCTAATCTTGTTTTTCGTCTCTTAATGTATGCGTTACATCTCAAAACATTTTAATATCTGTAAAATTTGAACAGTTCTTTTATTAATTAGAGGGTAAATACGTATTATAATGGCAACCTTTCTTTTTTTCTTGTAACTTTTATATTTTATTTATTTTGACATCTAAATGAGATTCTGAGAAGGAAAATCGTCGCTCATATTCCCTTTATTTTTAATTAATTTTTAAAATTTCTCGATATCAGTAAGTAAGAAAATGATAAAAAAAATGATAATTTATGTTGTCCATAATGCATATGTGCAGCAATTACCTTGCGGCTATCTTCAATTAAGTTTTCTATTTGCACCTTACTTTAAATAAATAATTGGATTTTGACATATAATAATGTGATTAACCTAAAATATCTTCTGCTTTAATAAAAATTACAAACTGTTAAAGAATATTTGTTAAGTGATCATGGAAAAATATTAATAACTTTATTATTTGTATATTATGATTTTGTTATAAAATATCTTTTTTTTATCATTTTCTTACTTACCGATATCGAGAAATTTTAAAAATTAATTAAAAATAAACGGAAAATGAGCGACGATTTTCTTTCTCCAAATCTCATTTAGAGACTAAAATAAACAATATATAAAAGTTACAAGAAAAAAGGAGAAGTTGCCGTTATAATCATATTTATCTAATTAAAATATAATTCCATTCACGTTAACGGACATACTCGATAAATTATAATTAATAACTTTAAATCGGAGTTCAGTTTTGGAGTCACTCCTCAAGTTAGCTAATAATTCGCGCGCGCTAATTCGCTAGTCCGACCCCAGAGTCGCGCTCGGCTCTATGAACGACAGAAATCAGAGTTTCGCGCGCGCGTGTGTTTGTGTGTGTGCCTGTGCCTGTGTATGCGCGTGCTACATCGCGAGAGTGACAGTCAACGGATCGACATTGACGTTGAGCTCGACGAGAGCGAATTCAGGGCGAGCCGACGATATTTCAAAGCTAGTTATCTCTTCCCCCCCTTGAATACGCGATGCGCAATCATCTCGGCTCTTAATCCCGACACGTATTTTCCGTACACGTCGAGAAGACATTTCGAGATACTTCTTGCTTTCACGGTCTCGTCCAGGTTATGCTCGTACTATCGATCTTTCTCGCATTCACCCGATCGTTGTCCCGTGGAGACTCGTTGTAGCATCTCTTCTTCAGCGATCTCAGCCTCTCTCGTTCGAGGTAAGAGTCACATCCTTCCTTTCTTCTTTCTTTCCTTCCGCATCTCCGGAAGTGAGCGTACAGCAAACGAAGCGATGATAAAAGAACAAGACGCTGTCTCTGTTGGTCCGGAAGGCTGCAGTTGTACTGTCGTTCCGAGATGGGCACTCGTCTGTTATGATCTGCTACTCTGTTTTAAAAGATGCTCTTTGTAATTTTTAGGTCATAAAATTAGTCAGATACAGAATGGTGTGCGTGCCATGCTTCGCGGTTCCTATAATCCTAATAATATGGAGGTTCCTCATACAACCGTTATTAATCAAGTTATGGCAACTGAGGAGTAAAGGAGAGGATGCCGAGAAGGATCAACCATGTCCAGATTTGATAAAGGAGTGCAAAAATGGGACGTGTACTCTGTCGTGGAAGGACAAAGGAAGTGACACGGTGAAGAAGACCGAGTGAAGAACTGAAATAAGTCGCTTTTTATGGGAGACATATGGTTTTTCTCACAGTCAGCACTGATTACTTTGACACTTATGTTGAACACAATCTTATTAAGAAGTTTATAACTTTATATATATATTCTATTGACACAATTGCTGTGAGTTACCCAGGACACTGATCGGTTTTGTATACGATTTGATTAAAAATTGGATAATCTCTTATTATTTCAGTTATTAAAAAAGGCAACTGTTATTTATGCATGGCACTCGATATCAATGTGTTAGAATGGATTAAATTATATAAATACTAGTTATATGGTTTGCAAAGGGTTTTTTTGTCACATATACCTGCACATGTCAAGATTTGTTAAACAAAAATATAATTATCTTGTATACAATGGAATAAATATATATATATATATATATATATATATATATATGTATATATATGTACATGTGTATATGTATATATAATATATGAACTTTATCCTCTACGTTTTACTCTAACAATACTACTTTATTCTAATATGTAGTTTGAAATAACAGAAAAGAATATGTTAAAATATTAAAACCATCTATTAATCATGTCTATTTTTTTATCAATTCCTTTATAAAACAATTTATTCTCAGCTATTAATACTAGATACCAATGACATTATTTTATCGAAATTTCTTAAAATTTTATCAGTTTATGACAGTATTTGTAGTCGATTCTCATAGTTAAGCTGTCTCAAGTACTAGTTTGAGATGTCATTGATTAACGACAATGTTATAACATCTCAAAATATTACTCAAGATATTACTTAAGACTGCAATATTGTAAAAACTGGCTGCAAAATGTTGCTGTAATATTGTTGCAACTTGTATAATCATAAAATATTTCAGATGTATTAAATTTTTTGGAAAAAAATTATTGCATATTTCTTTAATTTTATCAATTTTATCTAATAATTTTCTTTAGCTTATTTTTCATTTTGCATTTTTTTATTTAACTTTATGACAATATCACATTTCTAATCATATTTGACAACGTTTCTCGTAGTTTTTTTGTTTTTTATATAAATTGAAAATATTTTTCTATAAAGATAAATGTAATAATAAAAATTTTAGCTTTAGTATATTAAGGAGATACACATTTTATTAAATCAACTAAACGTTTTTCATAACAGTAGTTTGTCCGTTGATCTATATTTCCTTTGGAAAAAAATAAAAGATTATGATTTACAAAATTTAATATTTTTACAATTAAAAATCAGAAACAAGAAATCATTCTAAGTTTTAGAATACAGAAAAATTAATTAAGTAAAAAAAATGCTATTTACGACGAAAATTATATAAAACACTTCCCCTCAAAAGTCTTGAATACGCTCATGATTGTACCGTTCCCACGTGGAAGACAACTACATGGGGAAAAATTGTAGTTTTACGACATTTATATGCAATATTTTGCATCGCAAATTTATTATGCTTGTTATTGAAGCATTCGTGTAGCAGTAAAACATTTAATATTGCGTTGCAAACTAATTTGAATACTTTTTCTATACGATTCCACGAATTGAATTAATCATCGTTAAATCAGATCAGAATCAGATAATCAGATTTTGATCGAAGTCGCCTTCTAGCTGCGATGTATTGTACATACAGCTGACTGCTGACTGCTCCAACAGCGGAATTTCATGCTCCGCTCGACGTCCAACGAGGCCACGTTTTCTAGGAACGAGAATGGCGTCTACCAGAATCCCTAGGATCCGTGCTTTCCCATTGGACTTCTCGAGGTATCCTCTCGCGCTTGTCAAATCAGCACAGGCTCGAACGGACGGGGAGGGTGAGAACTGAGAAGGCGAGAGTGTGGGAAAGAGCAAGTGGGAAAGAAAGGGGAAGAGAGAGAGAGAGAGAATGCGCGAGGCGCGAAAGAGGAAAGCGAGGGAGCGAGAAAAGGCGACGAGAGCGACGAGCGCAGCGGCGCCGCGTCGCAGTCAGTTTCGCAGGCGCGGCGCGATAGGTGGTTCGCACGACGATCCCTGGTATCTACCTGGGGCTCGTTCGCGCTCCACGTAGCTCGGGACACGGCCTATTACTACCCGTAGTAGAGGAAGCGCTCCCTCGCACCTCCCGCTGAGGCGCATAACCGCAAGTTCCCGCCGCAGACGCGGGTGCGTGCGCGCGCGCGCGCTCGCTCGCTCGCTCGCTCGCTCGCTTCCTCACGGACGCACACCCACGCACGAACTCACGCACATACGTACGCACGCACGGGATGGCGTCCACGAAGAGGAAGCAGGACGAGAGGAACCTGAAGACACTCCGCGAATTGGTCTCGCAGCCGGGCAACAAGGAATGCTTCGACTGCAACCAGCGTGGGCCGACCTACGTCAACATGACGATCGGCTCGTTCGTCTGCACCTCGTGCTCTGGTATGCTGTAAGTAGCTCCGATCCGGCTCCGATTTGTCTCTCTCTCTCTCTTTCTCTCTCTTTCTGTGCGTGCTCATCGAGATCCCCCTCTCTCCCTCGCTGTCCGCTCGTGGATCGCGTTCCAGGATCGCGTGTCACCCGCTTCGCGAGTGCCGTTTTCGCGTCCTCCTCCCTCCCGTCCCTCTTCTCTGCCACCGCAACGTGACATTGAGCAAATGTCAACCGTCGTCCTGAACGAGGAGGCAGCACGAGGTGCGCTCCGCTCTCCGCGATACCCCGTCCCGCGATCGATGATGGTATCGCGTGATCGTCGTCGAGATACAGCTACGTGTTGCGTATTTCGCTGACCGGGCTGGCTCCAAATCATCCTGGTCCTGATGGCCGTGATGCGCGTGCGGTCGCTATAAATAGAGAGTGGGGAAAATCCGCGGCGCGCGCGAGCGAGCCGATCGGAGCGGGAACCTGGTGCGGCGCGAGCGCGACGGAGGAGATGCCATTGTGTATTATGTAGGACGGTAGAGCCTCCCCGCGAGAATCGCTTCGGGCGACGTACACGTGTACAGGCCTCCTCCTGCTCTCTGTAAATGCGTTGCGTTGTTCGCGCGAGAAAGAGGAAGAGAAGAGATGGAGAGAGAAAGATGAAGAGAGAAAGCGAGGGGGAGAGAGAGAGAGAGACTGTGCGCTCTCGCGCGCGCGATTCTAAAAGTGAGTCATCGCGTTAAAACGTCGACGGCTTCCACAGCCAGGAAGTTAGCGCTATCAGCGACGTCGACTCGTTTTTCTTTGTGCGCAGTTCTGCTTTATCAATGGTTAAAATGTTACGGCGAAAAGGAGGAGGAGGAGGAGGAATGCATTCTTTATTCCTCTCTCTTTCGATTTTCTTTCTCGTCTCTCCTTTTTCCCCCCTCATTTCTCTCCCGGGAAATCGCGATCGCTCACACGCGATACCGCGAGCGCCGATTATCGACTCGCGCTCTTTTAATCGGTCAAGTCGCATTGCGCCGCGCGACTCAGCACAGCAGGCAGCCGCATTGTACTGCACACGCGCGCACGTGCGGATTTTTAAATCTCGTTATACGGCTATATTTGCGTCCTGTTACGACGTATTAGAAGCACGCGAGCCTCGTTATTATTCGTCACGGAAACTCGACGATTGGCGCGTCGAGTGTTGCGGGATGAAAATTATTTCTCGAGCGCGAACCGCGGCACGAGAAAAAATTGTATGACGTAATTACAATTGCTAAGCGCGCATTGATTTTCCGCGAATTCCCCCTTTCCCCCTCCTCGCTCTCTCTCTCTCTCTCTCTCTCTCTCTCTCTCTCTCTCTCTCTCTCTCTCTCTCTCTCTCTCTCTCTCTCCTCTTTTCTCCTTTTGTCTCGTTTATTTCTCATTCTTATCACTTTTTAAATAACTTCGAATGCAGTGTTAACGACTGGTTACGATCAAAGCAATAAAAATAATGAGAGAAACTAAAAGTCGTGGCGCAAAAATTAATGCGCCACTTTAATGGTCAATTAAATAAATTCAATGCCAAATAATTTTAAATCAGCGTAGAAATGCCTGATGAAAATGTAAGATAACGTTTCCTAGAGACCGCTGATTACAGCTGTAAATTATCGTAAATAATTTTCTCGGAAAAGATTATCGAAGTTTTTTTTAAGGACGTATCGCGCGTACAGTCCCCGCAAAGTAAATTGTAAATGTGTTAATATTTATATTTTAAACCAACTATATACGAACTATATACATACGAAAATCGTGTTAATAGCATTATATTTATTATCTAATATATTTATTATCAAACTCATTATATTCTTTATTTAATAGCACATCTTTATAGTTTATTTTGTAGTAATTTAAACTATTTATTTGTTATTAAATCTTTTAAAAATAATGATAAAGGTTCTTATTGAATTAATTTTTGATTCAGAGAAACACCACCAAATTTTTTGTGTTACTTTCAAATACAATATGGTGGAAATGTGTGTCAAGGGTTTTTAGGTCATCGAATCGATTCGAATTGAATTCTTTGTTAAATTGAATCAGGATCGATGAAATTTACTCTATGAACAAAATTTTATTTCGAATTGAAATTGTTGAAACGTAGCATTTAATTAAAAATATAATTGTTGTTAGATTAAATTTTAATAGATAAAGCTTTCTAAATGATAATCAGTGTATTATTCACTGATTTACAGTGATATACTTATAACTATGATAATCAGTGAGTATTCATTAATTGTCTTTTAGTGATTTCGACTCTTTATAGTTAGTATGTTATCACTGAAAGATCAATGTATTTAATTTACTGATTGCTAAGTTACAAGTACATAATTGAAAATTAATATATTTTTACTGATTTTACTGATTGTCATTTAGAAAGTAAAGAAAAATATTATTGATTATATGATAAAGTTATTTTTGATTAAAAAAAATTGTAAATATGTATATGATTCGTATTCGAACCTTTTAGATTTTAAATTTTCAAATGATTCGAATTTAATTGGAATAATTCGTACAATATAAGATCAATCCGTACTTTTTAAATAACTTTTTCATTATTTTGAATATACGTATAATACATCCTGGTCTACAAGCTCTCGCGTTGCATTTTCAGACGTGGCCTGACACCACCGCACAGAGTAAAGTCCATTTCTATGGCGACATTCACCCAGGATGAGATAGACTTCATAAAGGAACACGGCAACGAGTACTGCAGGCGAATATGGCTGGGTCTGATGAACTCCAACTCCCCGCAGAATTTCGACACCAAGGACGAGCAGAAGATGAAGGACCTAATGAGCGCCAAGTACGAGCTCAAGCGATATTACTTGGATCCGTCGATCGCGAATCAAAACACGGTGGTGCAGCCGAGGTCGCAGTCCGCGAGCAGCATTCCGAGGGTACCGAATTCAGGAACGTCCACGACGCTGCCCGCGCCGGTCGGTACCCAGAATAAGCCGAGCAACAACGCGGACGCGCTAAATAATTCGAACAGTTTCGCGACGGACTTCGTTGCAGACTTCAGTAAAGTTCCTGATCCCTTCTGCCCGGCGCCGACATCAGTTGGCCAGTTCGGTCAGCAATCGATCGCGCCTCAGCTATTCTTCGCTAACTTCGACAATAATCCGGTCTTCAATAATACAAAGAGTGAGTAGCAGAGCGGTATCAGAGCGTGCCTCTCTCTTTTTCCTTCCTTCTTACATCGTAGAATATCATAAACTGAATTGTAACGACACTTGTCTTATAATGAACAATTTTATTATTGAGGTATGGAAACGTCCGCAATGTTTAATCAGGTCGGTGGGAACGCCATGATGAACATGAATGGGTTACACGCGCCACCTTCGGAAGATCGTTACGCGGCACTTAAAGACTTAGACTCGCTGATGAAGCAAACGCAATTGAAGGAAGAGACAACTGGAACCTTATCCCCGTCTACGTGGGGAAACGCAAATAATTCGAATGGTAAACACCACTGTGGCGATGTTATCTAAAACACAGCGTCAATTAATTGTACGCTTAGCACTCGATTAGCGTAAGAGAAAGCATCTGAATACACAAAGTTTTCAATTACAGCACCAAATGCTACGTGGAGTATAGGAGTAAATAATCAAACGCACGTCATCTCAAATCCATTCACGGGTGGTGATTTATGGCGGCCGTCTGCAAACGTAGTCAACAATAATACTCAACCCATCGATAGCTCCTTGTGCAATCCCGCAAATCCATTTAAGCCGACTCAATTCCCTGTAAATAATGGTAAGAGACGACAAGACGCATTCTTAAGTCGGCCACACACGTTGATGTAAATTTGTCAAGCATGCATACGCAAGCACACTTGTGTAAGTTTATTGGACTGTGCGAATGACAAAACTTGCAGTTTTACTTTTGAACTGCGCATACGTGTTTGTATTAATAAGCTTATGAAAGTCTATCGGAACATTTAAATGACAGAGCTGCAAATACAATACATACGTTTCAGTTGACTCGACAATTTTTACGTGTGTGGCTGATTTTAAATTAAAGTTGAAAAATGCAGTTGCAACGTAGATTTCACATAACACAATTAATTCATACAATTTACTTTTTATTAATGTTTATATATTTGTTTCAATCATTTTCCATTTGAAAAAAAAAGAAAAAATTTAGGAATCAAGAAAAAACAAATATTGTATTATACCTATCGTTAGTTTGCAATAATGCTGAAGCTTCATCTAAAAAACTTTTAGATTCGCAATGGATAGGCGTCGGCGCACCTAGTAACGGAGACGTACTCCAATTAAGTCAAATCATGACGCCGCTAGCGAACAAAGTGTGGCAACCAACAGTATCGGCGTATCATGCAAATCCATTTATGGTAAACTACAATTTTATTTAATTTTTCATGATAAACGAAAGAATTGTCCTCAATATACGCTTGTTCGTTCGTCGGTTATAGGTGGGCACGGGAGTAACCAACATGACAAGGAATTCGAACAATCCCTTCTTATGATTATGTACGTGTAAGCTTTCAATGGAATTACGAACAAATATGCGAACTAAAATATATTTAGATTAGGCAAATTGTTATATACGTGACCTTATTGGCAATTAGTGCCATTAACTTCTACCCCCCCTCCCCCTAGGAGCACCAATCTCATATCTATAAAAATAAAACAAAAATAATACTTTTATTTATGAATATAATATACACGTTAATAAAGATTAATATTTGTTACTAATCGTGAATGTTACTTGGTGATGCAATTTTTGGCGAAGGAAATTTGTAAATAAGAAATCTTTCTATTTTCCTTATTTCTCTTAACAATTACATGTACCTAGGAAAAATTAATTCTGCAATATAGCAATGTTTGTTGAGAGAAAATAAAAAGAAATAAAGTTTATTGTAGCATAACAGAGTTCTAAATGTGTATATATATCTTATAGTTATCATTGAAAATGGACAAAGGAAATATAAGTCAAGAGGATACATTTTGTTTCTTATGCACACTTAAATACAGTTTATTTACTTAAAAACTTCTAATATAAATACAAAATCACAAATGAACACTTAGTCTTTGTTATAATTCAATACCAATAGCTCTAGAGTAGAGATCCACTTAATTATTCTTCATAATTGCATGATAATTAATTATTACTTGATCATTACACTTGCAGTCTATATTATATGCAGTTGTAATATATTATTAATCGTAATAACAGTCGGTTCGCGTTTTACAATTACATATGAATATAAAGATAAGCCTTGAGTTGTCAATTAGTTTATGTAGCTGCCGTATCAATGTTTCTTTGTTCGTTTGCTGAGTAGTCTGGAAGCTCCGAGGAGTGTAATACGAGTTACCGATTCACTTAGAGAGTACTAAATCATACCTCACTGTGTAAATGGTGAAAACAATCGAGAAACACTAATATACGAGTAGACCAATTTTATATTTATCGTTATTGTATAAACGTACGAGATGTGATATTGATATTACTAGGCAGGCGTCGCGTATCTTAGCGATACAGCTGAAAGCGCATGGACTGTCTCCTTCTCTTCATGGCACGAATTTATCTAGCAACCGTTGCTACTGGCATTGCCTTTTGGTAATGGGCGCACCAAGTACAGCTTCTCTCCCTGCTTATTGGTGTAGATTGGGGCCCTCTGATAATGATCTACAAGCTGATCTAGTGTATGAAACTTCCTCTGACCGATACAATATAACGCTCCTTCTACGTGTACCCTAAAGTGCTTGTTACGTCCCGGTGCTTTCAAGGATACCGAATAATCGCCCATCTAAAAATTTAGTTTTATCAAATCTTAAGATACGAATTTTATATAAGTGTAGAAAAAAATTACATTGAATAAGTGAAAATAAACAAGACAGAAATGTTCGAACGCAAATCTTCAATTATGAGATAACTGCGATTGCAATTTGCCGGAAATGTGCTAAAGCCGAACTGAACTGAAGTTCCGATTTAATCGCGATATGGTAAGTCGCTATACTCACGTTGGTTTCACTATCCCTGATTAGGAAATCTCCGTCATGGCCGTGTTGATTGAGCAGCGTGTCGCATTGCGAGCGCGTAATACTACCGTAGTACCAAGGCTTGCCGACGAGATGCGGCCGATCGCCAGAATCCGGCCTCCGCTCGAGGGAATCTCCCTGACTGATCTCGCTGCTCGTCATACCACGCTCGCGATACGGCTGTGTCAAGTACTCGCTGAGCTCCTGGAGATAATTGCGCGGTACCAGTCCAACTTGTCCCTGGCTGTTTCTCGCCTTGTACCACTCGGGGTCCGCCGGTGGACGGTCGAGGATCTCGAGACGGTCGCCCTTTTCGAACGAAAGCTCCTGATCGTTGTTGGACGAGAATGAATAGAGAGCCACCACGATGTCGAGCACGTTCTCGGCCATCGCGTACGTGTGCAGCGTGTCGTCTGCGTCGCCCTCCTCCTGGGTGTAATTCGACGGGAACCAGCCGGCCTGGGTGCCGCTCTGGCCTCGCCACCAGCCATCGTTGCTCTTTTCGAGTATCAGAATTCTGGTACCCTTCACGAGGGACAACTCGTCCGCTTGCTGCGCCTGGTAATTGTACTTGACGACCGCGGTGCCGATCGCCTCGCTCGGATCGGCCGGCAAACGTCGCGCCATGATGGGAGACTCGACCGCCCGGGACGGCGAGTTACTGGATGGCAGGGTTTTGGAGCCGGAACCCTTCTTGACTTTTTTCTTAATACTATCGAACAGTGAGGGTTTCTCCTTCTTGACATAGTTGCTCGGCACATAGCCCGCTTGTCCTCTCGCGCTCTGCACTCGCCACCAATGCTTCGAATCATCCAGCAACAAATAGCGATCGTTCTTACGTAAATCTAGCTCCTGGGCACCTTGTGCCCCATAATCATATTTGGCGACAACGTAACATACGTCGTCTTGACTCGTCTTGCCTGAAATGTATCACGGCTTATTATCATTGAACATACCAATAAAAAATGTACGAAAAATATGATTACGTTAAACTAAATTCTATTTTTATTATTAATATTTGTTTAATAATCGTTTAGTAATATACACGTAATGTTTATCACAAACACTTCACTATAAATTATGAACTATCATTTTCAACTCTGACTTTTATAATTTACAGATATTAAAGAAGGTATATCGCGTACCAATTGTGTAACTTAAGAAAATAACAAGAAGATAGGATATACGAGACAGAACTAAACTTACTGTTCTTAATCATCACACAAATTACTCAATCTGCTATAGAAATAATAAATATGTTCTTAAATAAATTTACGCAGGAATCACACAATCAATACAAAATCAATTATCCACGCAGCAATCCAATTTGAGGCCGAGTGTCGAAAAATAAAATAGAATAACGCAAAAAATAAATTCCAATATTCTCAGAGAAATACAGTAAAATTTAGCAAGATACACAAGGACGAGTTAATAATCAAAGTAATATTTATGTCGACCTGATGAAAGATTCATCGATATATGAATCGAAAGAAAAATTTACATACAAAGCAAAGCGTACGAAAATAAAAAAACGTACCATGCTTCATGGCTGCCATGTGCGTAAAAATAAATACATATATATGTATCCACGACGATATATATGTATTTAGATTTTTTTATGTACAGCTGAGTGTGTGGGCCGTGAGTAGCCGCTACTCACGTACTACTTCAACTCAAATCTTAAGTCTGCTTGTACAGAGTCGACGGCGTGAGTGCAGCAGGCATTCATTATTTAGTTTTTTTTTGCTTTTTTTGTTTTTATACTTTGTTCAGTGCTGATGCACCTGCTGATTTCTTTGGTCAGAATCCATCGTTCTCAAGGGTAGCGCAAGCAAGTGCATTACCAACACTTTGGGGAAAAAACAAAATAAACGATCATTAGCATGATATTATCAAGTGTAAGACTTCATTTTTTATCATAGTACTTAAAGAGCTATGCACGTCATAGAGTGCGTGATCACATCCCGGGGAAACGTACGGGGGATCTGTAGACTTTCAAAGAATTACAAAGTGACTCATCGAGAAAGCTTGACGACAGTCATTTTGTAACTGTGCGAGACATTCTTATTAAAGTAATGACATTCATGTCAAAATGTATAATTTGAGATCTGAATTATATACAGAGAGAATCTCGGACAGATTTCTATCGCAGAGAATGGGACTAATAAAACAATATCTCATCGATACGTTAACGACTCACTCTATGGCATGCCTGTTTACTTTTCTAAAACCTTTATCTCTTTTATAAACATGCAATATATATTTTATGATCGAAATAACAACACTGTGTTACGATAAATACACTGCAGAATTATTGCAAGTTCTGGCGAGTAACTCGAGATAAATAATTCGTTCTCCGTAGCCCTGGATCGCACTAAAACTTTTCTTTTTTCAAACATAAGCGAAAAAAAAAAAGATTTGAATAAAATGGATTATTAGGCACCAAGATCCACTTTGACTAAAGTGGACCCGCTCTTCCACTTATGTTTGACATTTTTATCGATTGATTTGTAATTAAGATTGTGAATTTTTTCGTCAGAAATTGTAAACGCACATTCATCTCTTGAATACAGCAAGTGCGCGCCAGTTCAACCACAAAGAACGGACCTAATAATAAATAACGTTGTAAACCAGTTGGAAACTACGATAAGCGACGTATAAATCAACGGTCATCATACCGGCTATTATGTTACTTAAACTGAGTGACAGTTATGCTAATATAATAATAATACTTCTATAGACAGCGTATAATCTCTATCGCAATACTATAATACAAACACATGCATGCGGTAGACAAATGTGCAGCTACTTAGGCTAATAAATATAATCAACGGCAGTTTATAATACAAAAATTTATAATACTTTACTAATATACTCAAACAAATTTATCAATAATAAATCCAACAGGGAAAATATATTCTAGCAATCTAGTAATCCAATAACTTTTTCCGTGTAAAATAAAGGCTTGAAAGAAACGCATTAATTTCGCTTACTCGAGAGTAGTTGCCTAGTTTTTCTTTTTAACGAGCACATGTTCTATAATTTATTTGAGATTATTATGTATTAGAGAACAAGTCTTGGTTTTTTTCTTTAGTTTTGTTATTGAATATAAACATTGTACAGATACTGTGCAAATACTGTGTAGTAGAACCCAGTAAAGAAAGAACTCGAATAAAACCAACTTTTTGTTATAGACAGCCTCCTTTGTCACCTTTTCAATATAATTTTTCCATAGTATCTGCCAGTGTGACGTGAGAGCAACACGAAGATTTTTGTATCAATCCAATGTAAAAATTTCTATTCAATATATATTTTTGCTGTTCTATTAAAAAGAAATAAAGAAAATATAGATTTTCAATCAGTAAAGAAAATACTGTACATTGAAATGCAAAAAGCATTCCAGGTGACTACTCCCGAGTTAAGTAAAATGCACCTGTGCGCAATAACATCGATTTCCCGAATCTTTTCTATCTTGTTTTTTTTTTTATCCATAAAAATCAGTTCCCGAGCGTTGCTAGAGGAAGGAGAGAGAGAGAGCGCTGCGGAGGTGACGTGTGATCAGAAGGGTCGACGAAACGTCATTCTCGAGCAACGAAACTGTCGCTGTGTTCGCGACGATGCAGTTGTGTGCACTTCCCCTTCTCCCTCACTCTTTATAGAAATCCCCATAGCTTGTGATACGATGGGAACGTGCGAGGAGCAAGTGCCTCGAAGCTGAAACATTAAAGCCGGTCGCGTATTCCCGTCCCCGCTCGCTCTTCTCTCTCTCTCTCTCCTTCCTGTCCTTGGTGTCGCGCAAGCGGCAATCTGATGAAAAGCGAAAGCACCGTGGCACACGCGACGAAAAATAACCCCTGGTGTGGTCGCGCATCCGCGCGCGCCACGTTCGCTCGCGGATGGTTGCGAAGATGCCGGCCTCGCGAGGGTATTATTTCCCCCGAGGAGAGAATTTACTGGCCGCCGTGGCCGGGTCGACACGAGCGATCGTGGGCTTACCAAGGGTACTCTCGTCTGCTCTCTCTTTCTCATACACGCACGCACGCACTCTTTCTCTCTCACTCTCTTATTCTCACGAGGAATAGAAACAGCCGCGCGACACGACACAATCTACGCTACGAATCGTGCGAGAAGCGAGCGGACGGACAGACGGACGGACAGATGGATAGATGGATGGGTGGGTGGGTGGACGGACGGACGGACAGATGCGCGCTCGCGTGCCGGTCGAACGTGCGTCAGACTTACCGATTTTTAAACTTGACATATTCCTGCATAAAGAGAGCTTTTTGGAGATCTTACGTCGTTACACGGCTTGTTTTCCCCCACCCCGAGCCGCAGCCATGAACGACTGGAGCGTACCTACGTGCCGGGGGGGTCGCTCGTGCGTGTCTCGCTCCCTATCGCTCTTTCTCTCTCTCTCTCGCCCTCTCGTCCCCGTTTATTTTCCTGTCTCCCTGTCTCCTTCTCTCTCTTTCACCCAGCGTGTAAACGCGACGGACGGCAGCGGGTAGGTCTGGGAAGGAGCGCGCGGTGAGCGCCGCGTTCCATCCGCTTTCGATCGTCGCCGTCGCCGTCGTCGTTCTACTGCCACTGGTCTCCGTGCCGAGGGCCACCGTGCCGAGCTAGACGATCCCCTCACTCGCGCGGAACACCGCTCTTCCTCCCGTACACCACTTCCCGTACGACGCGCGAGACGGCGGAACGGTACGAAAACGATGCTCACACGGCGCCGATTCGTCTTGCCACACGCTCGCCGCGGCCGCCGCGCTCGTGCTCGTACGCGAGTACGCGACCCCTCCCGCGCGAAGAACAGACCCACCCTTAAGGCGTAGTCTACAATGAAGACTTGAGCTTTAAGCCGTAAGAAATTGACCAATCACAGTCGATTTTTATAAAAATACTCAATTGTGATTAGTCAATTTCTTACGACTTAAAGCTTAAGGGCCCCCCCACACAGATTTCTGCATAACACGAAATGCATAATGCATAAGAGAATTAAGCAATCAGAGATCTTTATATCTATCTTTAAAGCCTCGTCTACAGAAGTCGCAAGCAGCCAGTTGCGTCTTGCGACAGCCAATGATTGTCGAGCTTTAACTAGAAACTAGACGCTCATTGGCTGTTGCAAGTCGCAACTGGCTGCTTGCGACTTCTGTAGACGAGGCTTAAGGCCCCCGCACACACTTTTGCATAACGCATAACGTATGTACATAAGCAAATTGATTGGTCCATAAATTATAATCGTTCTTATTTATTTTCTGAAAATTATAATTATGTAAAATGTGATACTTTAAAGGGCCATCTACAATGGAGAGTCGTAGGCCGTAGCAGTAGTCGTAGAAAATGTCTCCACTTCGTATTGCTTTACTGTTTACAGCCTACAGCAGACATTGAGCCAATTCATTGCGTGCTTACGATGAGCGTTGGGGCATTCGGAATTAGTTTTTGGTCGCCTTTCTTTGATGGCCAGCTTGTATGTTATTGCTACGTCGTTTTTATTCTAGACAGCATTGCCGTAGTTTTAGTGCTGTTACGGCTAAAACACTCCATTGTAGATGGTCCTTAACACTTAAATAATTTTTGAACTAAAACAATGAAAAATTGAAAACTTAATTTATGATAATAAGTTTTAAATTTGTAATACTCAATTAATAAATTTTATTAAGCATCAAGCAAACAAATTTGTTGTCTACTCTCATGAAGATAGGCATTTACTAGTTAAAAGTCGCGTCTAGATACTCGTCTATGGCTACGGTCCACTTGACGCGCTACAAACGTTTCAAAGCATTCTTTGATTGGTCAATTTCGTAAAAACTTTGTTTCGATTGGTCGCACTGTTATATTCGGGGATACTGTTTGTTCCATATTGTTGTCCACCCTGATCGGTGCTACCACGAGCGATAATAAATTTGAAATTTGGAGAGTGTAACGTATCGCTCAATGTTTTTCACCTGTTGCTCTCGGATTTTTGTATGACAGCAATCTCTACGTCTCTTCCAAGATGGTAAACGTTACTGGTATTTTGACGAAGGATAAAAAAGGTAAAGATGTCCCGCATTGTTTTATAATTAATATTAGAAACGTATATGGCGACTCGAATAACAGACTTTTGTTGTCGCTCATGCAGCCTTTGAGCGTCAACAGATAATTTATTTACGCACGTATAATTAATTGTAACGTTGAACGTGCATGTAATTTCTTATATGCGATTAAGTTTGAAAATAATAGAGTAGCATCGTATCTAAAAAAAAACATCCTTGACATTGATGACAGAAAGTTTGAGTACATTGTGTCTCAACATAGATGACATGTTTATGTTTAAAGTGAATTCTTGAATATTTAAGGCTATCACACAATGCCAGGCAACATGCAATAAAAATAGGAAATAAAGAAAGAGAGAAGATCTTTTCTCTCTTTCATTATTTCTATTCCTATTGCCTGTTGCCTGGCATTGTGTTTAGGCCCTTAGAATTATTACATGAGTGTATTTCAGAAAATACGAGGATATCTGCAGAGGATATGGACGAGGCACGCAAAAGAGATCTGTCATATCTCTATCTTTGCCACTTGGAAGAAGCCAAAAAGTAAAATATAATAGATATATAATCTGTTACATTTATCTATTATTTATCTGTATTATTTACTTATTAATTTATCTGCTATATATTTATCTTTATCAAAGTAAAAAGATATAGGTTTTATCATAAATGACATTAATATTAGTTTTACTTTTGTAGGTGGATGGAAGCGTGTTTAAGGGAAACTTTACCTCCATCGACTGAACTAGAGGAGAACCTTCGCAATGGAGTGTATCTGGCTAAACTCGGCCATTTTATGGCACCCAACATTTTGCCACTGAATAAAATCTATGATGCTGAACAGCGCAGATACAAATCTGCTGGATTACAGTTTCGTCATACAGACAATATAAATTATTTTCTGAAATGTCTGGGATCCGCGCAACTACCATTGGTATGTATAAGATTGTTTTAATATAATAAGACTTATATTATTAAAAAATACATTATTGATGCAACATAATAAGATGCTTACAATTTTTTTATAGACATTTCTGCCAGAAACAACAGATATATATGATAAGAAGAATATGCCACGACTGATATATTGCATCCATGCTCTTAGTAAACATTTATTTAAATATGGGAAAGCTCCACTAATGCCAGATTTGTATGGAAAAGTAAATTTCTCAGGTATTTTTTTTACAAGACTATTTAGAAAATGCAAATTTAATAAGTGTGAAATGATTAAAATGTGTTTTGAAATATTTCTTTCTCTTTCTCTCGGTTGAAAGATATAAATATATTTATTATTATAATATACTATTATACTATTATATAATATTATATGTATATAAATATTATTATATATTTTTATATTATATTTTAGAGGAAGAAATTGATACCGTTACTAAAGAATTGCAAAAACATGGCATTCAAATGCCCGCCTTTCAAAAAATAGGATGTTTATTAACAAACAGCACTACTATAGATACAGCTACTCTTCACGACGCTGTGATTGCAATTAATCAAGCTATAATAGATAATGTATGCCTGTTTCATTACGAGATGTTTTGCATGGAAATATATACCAATATAATTATATATTTTTAGGATAATGATAAAATTTTACAAAAACTTCGAAGTAAAGAGATACAGTTAAGTAATGTTGAACCTGCTTACATAGAAAGATATACCAAGGCATTGTCAGAAGCTAAAACTGCGAAAACGGAGGCGGCACTTAATAAGGTATTTAATCACTGAACTCTTGTAATTTTGCATGTTAATATTAGATTTTATCGATTTTTTAATTTATATAATACTGTTTAGTCTCTTAACGACAGTTACGTATCGGATGAATATGATGAATTATTAACGCAAGCAGAAATACAGGGACATATTAATTATGTAAATGGCAAGTACCAATAATTTTTGATGATTATTGTAAAATGACAACCTAGTTTAACGTTTAACGAAACATATTTTTCAGTTTCTTGTGCGCTCGAAGGTATTGTTTCTTCTTTATCACATGACAACGCTAAAATACTTGCTGCTTTAAAAATGCCGGCATTATCTTTCAAGGTAAAGCAACGAGTGTTCTTTTTCATATGTTGGCTATTTGATCACATTTGGAAATTGTATAACGTTATATGTGTATATTGTTTTACAGAATGTATTGTCTGAAAATGTTGAAGAATATAAAGAACAATTAATGCTGATATTGAATAAATTCGAATGGAATGATACATATCCATCTGAAAGCATTCAGTACTGGACAGATACGTTTCAGAATGCGATTAAGAAAGGAAACGAGAATGCACAACAACGTCGCAAACGTTAATATTACATTTAATTAAAATTTACTTATAAATTTTGGATACAAAATATAATCTCAATTTGTTACAGGAGAAAAAACTATTGAATGTTTAAATATGGCTTTAGAATCTGAGGACAAAGAAAAGTTTTATGAGATCTTGCAAACGCCATGTCTGGAAATTTCTCATTGCATTGATGAATTTGCAGTTCCATTGTATTATCAAGAGTTGAAGGAAGATCACATAGACTCTGGAGTAAGAATATATACTGTTTTTTTATATTTTATATATGTCTTGAAAACCGCGCGCGTGTGTGTGTGTGAAAGTAGACAATTTTGTATTTATTACATCGAATTTTACAATTGATACTGACGATTTTTTTTCTACTAGATTAATATTACTTACGCTGATTTAGTCGCTTGTATACCTATCTTATCTGTTATTGCTGCTATTACTAAAGCGGTGGACACAGGAAATCCAGATTTTGTATATGAAAAGTTGTCGAATCCTGATACACGTTTAGCTGTATGTATGACTACAATCAATAATTGTTTTTCGCTGATAAACTTTTAATAATATGTTGCTGTAATTGTTACACAGGGACTGGATGAATTTAATAAAGTAAAGTATGCTCAGACACTAACAGCGGCTCGGCGAACAAAGCTGAGAATGTCCCAGGAATGCTCTATATTAACTTACAGTGACATTCAAGAATGCATCGATTCGGTGAATGCTCAGTGCGATGAAGGTTTTGAAGGTATAACGAGAATATTGCATGAGTCTAACGATTAGTTTATATACAGAAGTTATTTAATTAATGTATATTAAATATTAATTTTGTTTGAACAGTTATACAGATTTTGCAGCAAATTAATCGAACCGTAGCAGCAAACAATCATGAAGGTATGATGAAAGCCTTGAAAATGATTACCGAAAAGTTCGATATTCCTACATATCCACATGACGCATCGCTTTATTTGAAGTTATTTAAAAAACGTTTATTTGAAAAAGAATTTGACGAATCTGAATTATGGCTGGAAGATGTCAAAGCTATAGCAGAGACAGTGACCTCAGAGATTGAAGAAATGCAAGAAAGTATGCTATACATTTTCAAATGTGTTTTCTTTTACTTTTGTTTTACTGAAGTAGAGCATTAATTCTAATTAAATTATTTTATTTACTATGTGTTACAGTAATTATATTTTTGCGCAATATTAACACACACCTGGAAAATGATAATATGTTAGAAACTCTTGACTGTTTGGAAACGCTTGATATATCTGAAAGATTTAAAGAACTCGCTGAAGAATGTCAAGAAAGATGTTTTCTAGCATTACGGCAGTTACAAAGGCGAAAGGTTATAAAATACATAAAAAGTATTTTTTACAAAGGATATAAAATATATACTTTGTTATATAAAAATAATTTAACATCTTGTTTAAATTGTAGCGCAAAATGTACAGTTGCCCATATGTTTGCTATACTACCAATAAAGGAAATAAAATTTATATTGATTTGGAAAATGGAAGGTATGCGTGGGAACGCCCGATAAATTTTACAAAAACTTATCATCTTACTATGGATGATATAAATGTATGTATGTGTATCTTTTTCAAAGCACTAATATTTAATTAAAAATATAGCATCTCTAACGATTTTTATTTTTATGCTTGTAGGAAACGATTAAATCTATTGTAGCAGAGAAACGTGAAGAAAATTATATGATGTATGATGAAGAATTATTTACTAAATTTCAAGCTTGCATTAGAGGATATTTGTTGCGTAAGAGAATTGAGGATAGATATGCATATTTTGATGATAATCTGAAAAAAATTATCATGATACAAGCATGGTGGAGAGGTATCAGACAACGAAAACAATATCATAAATTATTGAAAAGGAGACAAAATTTTTTATTACAGCAGATTAAATCTTTAAATGCAAAAACAAATAACAAGAATGACAAGTTATGTCAAAATAAATTATTAAATGCAAGAGCAAATGACAAGGGTGATAGATTAAGTCGATATAAAAGACATGTAAGTTCTTTTGACAGTCACATTTTATTTCTGCAATTATTTTTATTAATAATTATTCACTAATAAACATAAAAATTGAAATTTTCAATAAAATTTCAATTTTTGTATTATGTAGGAAAACAAGATAATTAAGATACAAGCTCTGTGGCGCGGCCGAGCATCGAGAAAGGCTTTTCATTCTTTACTGCGTTCGGAGAAACCGTCGTTTCCTGTAGTCAGATATTTTTCGACTGTACTAGGTTTTAGTGCCGAAGATTATGACAAGGATTTGGAATTACAAGTAAAATATTACGATAAACTTTTGTATTACTTGCATTTTTACTTTTGCGCGTCAGAGCGATTTTCATGATTGTTTGTTTTAGAAATTAAAACACGAAGTGGTCCAATGTATAAGACACAACCAGAATCTATCGGAACAGTTGAATAGCATGTTTGTTAAAATTGGATTACTGATCCAGAACAGAATAGCGTTACAGGTATATTCTCCAAAATTAATCAAACGTTTGCAAAAAGTTAGCGCTTTGCTAAAAAATATTTCTCATTTATATTTAGGATGTGGTGGCGCACGGCAAAAGTCTGGATACTCTTGCGAAAGACAAGAACATAAGCAAAGATCAAAACGTTTTAACCGATATTTCTACGATGACGCACAAAGGTCTCAAATCATTAACGAAAGAAGGCCGTAAGATGCTGGAAGGTTATCAACATTTGTTTTACGCGTTACAGACGAATCCACAGTATTTGTCGAAATTGTTGTATTTGCCTCCCAGTAACAAATCGAACAAATTATTTCTGAAGAATATCATTTTGACACTGTTTAATTTTGGATCAAACACCCGGGAAGATTATTTGCTGCTGAAACTCTTCGGTTACGCGTTGAGAGAGGAAATCAAATGTAATTGTCATCAGCCCTCCGATGTGTTAACTGGCAAGCCTCTAGTTCGCGAAATGGTAGTTAATTATGCGAAGCAATTTAATGGTCAGGGATCATTAAAGCAGATTGTAGGTCCGTTGATCGAGAAAGTTCTGGGGGAGAAAGATCTGTGCATAGAAACAAATCCGGTAGATATATACAAGTTTTGGCGGAATCAAATGGAAATGGAATGCGGCCAATCTTTGGATATGCCTCACGCGGTGTCTCAGGAACAAGCGCTGAAACATATTCCAGTGCAGGAGTCACTCACGCGAGCGATTAATCAATTGAAAAAGATATCCCTCGAGTTTCTCGACAGGATAACACAATCCCGCGATTTAATTCCTTATGGAATGCTTTACGTTTCAAAAGTCTTGTACAACACTCTGATGGAGAAGTTTTCGCATGCACCTGAGAAAGATATTTTGAAGGCGGTTGGCAATTTGATTTACTATCACTTCATCAACGCCGCGATCGTGGCACCAGACACCTTCGATATCGTTACATTGCCAGTTGACAAAACATTGTCCTCCTGCCAGAGGAAAAATCTGGCCAGTATAGCCAAGGTATTGCAGTTCTCCACCTCGAAGAAAGGTTTCGGCGAAGAGGCACCGCATTTGGAATGCTTGAATCAGTTCATAATTGCCTGCCACGAGAAATTCAAGGACTTTTTCCGATATTGTTGTCAAGTGGAGGACCTCGAGGAGCACTTCAACATTCACGAGTATACAGAGGCGACGCTTATACAAAATCCAGAAATATGCATATCTTTGCAGGAAATATGCGAGATGCATGCCTTAATGTTGAATTACGAGGACCAAATAGCACCAGATCCGTCCGATCCTTTACACGACTTGCTGGATGATCTGGGTTCGGCGCCAACCGTGGCGTCATTGCTTGGGATATCCAAAGAGACGTACGACGCGAACTTGGCACGCTACAGCAAGCAAGAGGTATGCCTGGTACTGACCAACAAGTTCCAAGTGCCCCGGAACGATGACACGAATCTAAGCAACCTCTTCGTGAAAGCAAAAGAGTTGCTCGTGTCAGTTATCCCGTTTTTGAAAAGGTCGACCTTGATGGAGTCCTTGGAGACTATATCCTCTCCAATGTGTGTGAAGCTATTGGACTACTCTTCCATGTCGCCAACAGTTCGCGAGAACTCGTCTATAAATGATTGTAAAATGCAATTGCGCGCTTATCTCAATAAACTCGAGCTTGAGGGATGGGTCAGTCGTAAGGACGATTATCAAACGATCGTGACCGCGATAGCGAAGGACATATGCAACAAGAGCAAGTACCGCGTTGCGAGAGATAAGGAGCTACAGACGCTGCGGGCGACCAAGGTGCGATTAGACGAGAAGACGCGCTATTATCAGGAACAAGTCGAATTCTATAATGAATACATAAAGGGGTGTCTTCAGAATCTGCACAGCGGCAAGAGTTCGCTTCGTGCGTATCAGACGACGCAGAAGGATGAGTATACGCAGTGCAAATTGAAATCCAAGATGACGGTGAAGTATTCCGCGTGGAAAATGCACGAGAAGGGTGTGCTGATGGAGGTCGATCGTACATTGAGTCCGACCGAGATGAAGAACGTTATTTTTGAGATAAGCCCGACGGAGCAAAGCGGCGTATTCACCGTACGTTGCAAATTCATGGGGGTTGAGTTGGAGAAGCTCGACATCAGCATACAGGAGTTGCTTGAGCTGCAGTATGAGGGCAGACCCTGCATGGACATGTTCGGTAGAGCGAAAATCAATGTAAACCTGCTTCTGTACTTGCTAAATCGGAAGTTTTACGGGAAGAAAAGTTGAAGGTTAACTGTTTTAACATTTCTTCTAACGGAATTCGAAACAACGGAATTGATTCACGCGTATTACATGTGCAATTCATTGCTAGCACAATGTCTTCTGAGCAAAAGCGTGACAATTTATTATCGTGACGAGTAATCGATTTGATACGATTCTTTTTTATATTTCGAAATCGTTTTCGAGAATGTTGATACATTCTTGTAATATAAAATTGCACGTAATGGAGCAAAGGGGGGAAGAAGTTCGTGAAATTTCACTTTTTCTTTAGAAATAATATGAGCCAGTTGTCTTCTCAATAATGACGCAAGCGCAGTTACTTACACATGCGTCATATACAAAAGG
Source organism: Monomorium pharaonis (assembly GCF_013373865.1). Taxonomy (NCBI): domain Eukaryota; kingdom Metazoa; phylum Arthropoda; class Insecta; order Hymenoptera; family Formicidae; genus Monomorium; species Monomorium pharaonis. The sequence continues at coordinate 13,670,751 of NC_050469.1, read as the reverse complement.
TCTGTTTTTTCTGACTACAATAATGTAGTTTCCTTCAATTTTACTTTTGCCTCCTTTTTTGCTTTATTTTCTCCTGTTTTTTCCTCTTAAAATGTAATTATATACTTTTCGACAAAGAAAGAACAGTTGACAACAGGGCAAAAAACAGACCAACGTTAAGTCTTTCCTTCGCTTTAATTATTATATATATTTTTTTAATAATCTGCAAGATATAGTGTATATTATGGTGGTTTTTTACTAGTTTTATTTCACATGTTTGTTTTAATAAATAAACAATTCAAACGTTACTAACGATATCTTATAAACTATCGCACATTCCAGTAATACATTTAACAGCAATTTGTCTAGTCTACGATACAGCATACATTTTGTAAATAATCATGTTTGTGAATATTTGAGATACTAACAATGTAGCAACGATCGTTTGATATCAAATTACATGAATGCGACGAGTCTATAAATTTATTCGACTCATGATTGCGAATCAGTATATGCGGACTTCGAAGTGTGAACTTATGAAATTAGTATTGGTCCAAGTTATAATAGAATGGAATAAGGAAGCTTTGATTGATATTGTAATATGTATGATTTCAGCAATCAAAAAGAATTAAATCATGAATTTTAATAAAATATTTTTATGCACTACTTTAAACGCCTTCTGTTTTTAATTTTATTGTATATTTTTATATAAGCTTTTATAATATTAAACAAATTAATGATAAAAAATCGTAGAATATTTAAAGATTTCGGAAATTAATTGAATATAGAATAGCAATATTAATTTACTAATTATATTATTATCATTTTATTTTGATTATTATTATTAATTACAAATATTAGGTCAAATCTGTTAATCTTTAAAGAGGCCTATTCTGTAACTCTCAACGACAGTATCAATATCGTTATACTGTTGTTGCGTATATATTAATATGTGCAACGATAATACAACGATACCGAGTTATTGTTAACAAAATAGGCCTCTTATATTATTTTGTTTCATAAATGCTCCCTTTACAATAATAAAAATTTCAACAAACATCAGTAGATGAAATTTTAGATATTTAATTTAAAAACACATTACATTTATATATTTTAAGCATATTGTACATTAATGTATTATAATTTAATTTTCAAAGCAGCTTTTTCCAATTTAATTTTGTGGCCATGCCTATAACATCGAGCTGTGCATGTGTATTTTGAAGTGTAAAAAGTGCATAAAGACAGCTAGAGCGAACAGATCAGAACTATTAGAATTGATCAAAATCATAGAAAGCCACAGAACGTGTGATATAATTTAACTGAATCGAGAGATTTACTGTGCGAACAATTCGCGTTATTTCTGTTTATATCATTAATAGATTTTCTAACTCGTCATGAATCGAACTTATTCAACGTTACTTTCTTTGCATGACGTAAGGTTATAAATAAATAACACAAAGTGTTGGTGAGTAACCTTGCTGTCATGAAATACAGCATTTCACTTTTACATTTTTTATTTTGCATGTAACTCTATTTGTATAATGTTTCAAATAAACCTGTTAAAACTTCTGAAGCTTTGACTTTCTATCTAATATATGTTATATATAGTCATTGCGTCGTGTTACCTTTTTGGTGAATTTGTTTACAGCTAAAATGCTTTCTGTGCACAGTATTCGAATGTTTATAATTTTAAAGGATAACAAACATGATTGAGATTTGTTTATTTTCAGGATTGATTCGTTGAAAGCATATTATCGACACGAAGTACAAACACGGGAATTTGACGTTTTGTTAAGAAATGGCTAGTACAGCAACTACAACTGTAGAAAATCATTCTAACAAGAATGGAGACAACGCGGAAATGGAGAGACAGCTCAAAGAGAGAGCTGAGAAAAATCGTCAAAAAGCACTTCTGTTAAAAAAATCTAAGATTGTAACTCATCCATATGCAAAGTATGTGTTAAATCTATATGAAAAAGTTAATAATATATCTATGTAATACAATAGAATCTTAGTGTTTAGTCTTATTACTTGTTTGATAGTTTTAAAATGCTTTTTTTTTCTGAAATAATTTGATTCAGATACTTACAAGGGAAGTGTCACCGGTGTCCAACACCAATTTAATTCTCCATGAAATATATTGTTGGATATAAAAATCAAAGAGACACATTTTTTTATGTGTGGAATTTTATGTTTAGAGAGTGAAATACGTCTTTGAAAAAAACGTCATTTTTCTTTTTGGAGCGAATACCGTTGGAAGTATAAGAGATAGAAAAAAATTTTTTAATAAAAGTTGTACAGTTTCAAGAGTACTTTTTGATGTTATAAAGAACAAATTTTTTAATTTTTTTGTTTAACAAAATACTCTCATTTTCAAAGGAATATTCCATCCTCTAAACATGAAATTCTACACACACAAAAAATACGTGTCTTTTTGATTTTTGTGTTCAACAACACTTTTCATGGAGAATCAAATTGGCGTTGTTCGCCTGTGACACTTCCCTTATTAGTATTTTTATTGACAATATAGAGAAAGCAGTGACTCCACAAAAGGAAGAATGATAAAAGTTCAAGGAAAGCGCGTGATTGATAGCGGTGGAGGTTTCCTGATAGAAGAAAATGATGAATTAGAACAGCAAATGGTAAACATAACACGTATACATATAAACTAATATGTATATATTGATACATTATATAATATACATTTTTTTATTTAGTTGAAGATTGTAACTGAACCCGATCCAATTATTGGTAAATTTTCTAAGTGTGAGGAGTGTCAGCAAGAATTTGAAGATTCGTATCTTTTGCGAACGTTTGATCTGACTGTTTGTGATAAGTGCAGGTATGATAGCATTTAAGTTTTATTTATATAGTATTTTCTCTTCTATATGCCTCTTGATATGTCGCGAATGTTATATTGTTATATACTATTTTAGAGATAAAGAGGGAAAGCATTCCTTAATTACCAAAACTGAAGCCAAACAAGAATATCTGTTGAAAGATTGCGATCTCGATCGGCGGGAACCCCCTCTAAAGTTTATTGTGCGAAAGAATCCTCACAATGCAAATTGGGGCGAGATGAAGTTATATCTGCATCTACAGATAGAACAGAGAGCTTTGGAAGTTTGGGGTTCAGAGGAAAAACTGTTGAAGGAGAAAGAAGCGCGCGATATGAAGCGGGAGGGAACTAAAATTAAGAAATTCAATAAAAAGGTATCTTAACTTTCTCTTACATGTGTATAAGTAATTTTAATATAAGTCTTGTTTCGTTGCTAAAACAAATTTTACGTTTTTTAATGAAGATCAAACAGTTGCGAATGCAAGTGAGAAGTTCATTATATGATAAAACTACCAAAGCGTCACACGTTCACGAGTTTGGAGAAGACACGTACAACGAAGAGGATGATACGTATTCGCATACTTGCACAACATGCGGTTATGAGGACACATATGAAAAAATGTAAATGCCCGAATATTATTCGCAATATAGCACGACTCAATGCATATTTCATATCTTATACTTTATGTGAGAGAGAATGATTTTCTCCTACGAATAGGAATATGATCTTACAGATAAGATTGTCTCTTAAAAAAGAAATTGTTTTTTGTCTCGAAAATTTGGATGCACATAAGATTTGTACTCTGTTAATCAATGTACCCAGTGAGAAATAGTACATCGAATCGACAAATTATTTCGATGTCGATTCGACATCGAATTGATGTCGAATTCATTATCGTTTCTCGCTGGGGTAATTTTATGTACTTTTATATATATTGTTTCACCAAATCAGATTTTAAAATAAAGTATATGATCAATTATAATACTTTTCTCTTACTGTTTATTTTTATAAATCTTTATATAAATGTATTTTTAAAATTAAGCTTTGTATTATTTACATTTACTTTACAAAAATATATATTATAAATATTTACAATTATGAAATATGGAAACTATTTCGATATTTCTTCTAGTTACATTGATGTAACAATTTTACTGTAATTTTAGAGTAATTATTTTCCTCGTCTAAAATGGGAACGATATTCTTTTTCATTTAATTCTAAAGACGCTACTTAAGTAACAATTGATATCATAGAGGTACAGAGGTTGAAATAAACTTCAATTCTTTTGTGAAAAATTTGTTTTTACTTTTTTGATATAATATTACAGTAAGTAAACGTAAATAATATTACAGTAAATAATTATATATTTGCTACAGAGAACCGAGAAAAAAATAAATATGTAATGCGAAACAATTACATTGAAAATATCTACGTAAACTAATTATTGTCAATTTTTTTTATTAAAGAAATAATTCTTATTAAGATTGTAGTCAATTAAAATTGTGTTATCGCTGTTGTATTAATTTTTCGAAGGTTATTAGAAAAATCTAGTTTTGCTCCACGAGTACATTATTAATGGTACATTATAATATAATATATAAATTACAATTACATATTACAGTTAAACATTCTAATGTATAAATAGTAAAGGTAAAAGTTGCATTTTTATTTTTTTACTATAATTTGTTTTTACTATGATTTTTAAATTAGATGTTTAATTCGTGGATAAATTAAATTCTGATTAATACAATAAACATTTCGGAACAATTAAAAAGTTTATTATTAACATTACAGCACCATAGGGAGAGACAGTCGATCATTTCCGTCAAAACAATTCTGCGATATACTTTTTTCATGTACATATATACATAATATACATATACATATATAGAGTTTGACCTCATCTCATTCTACATACAGTAGAAACGTGCATATATGATTGTGTCTTTGGAACGCTAATAAAACAGGTGCAAAATAATAAACATAACAACAGCCCGCTTTGTACAGAAATTATGAAAATATTCATTCGCCACACACGTACTAAAAATTTTACACAGCTGCATAAAGATTTTTAAAACTGCAAAACATTTGGCACAGTCAGTTTGTGGCCACTGTTAGTACTGCTATTCATAGTTGTAGGCACCGGGTTACTAACTAGGATAGACGATCTGCAAACAGAAAAAAAATCATACAAATTTGTTACTTACAATCAAATAATTATCTGTTAATTTCTAGTTATTCACAATTTGAGTTTTTTTATTGCCAAATTATTTTTAATCCCCTAAAATGTTACTCGTACTTTTCTAATGTTAATACTATTCTAGGTTTGTTTAAATTATGTATAAGTTCACAAATAATTAAAAAAAATGTATATTTTATTTTATTTAATAAATATATTAATTATATTTTTATTTATTACTGTGGAGTTTGTTTTATGTTCCCCTTTATATTATACTTAAATTTAAGAGGCCTGGGGGTCTATTACAGTTCTTGGGTGAGCTCACTCACTGTGAAAATGTGAAAAGTGAGCAACAGTGATGTATATCGTTAGTTCTAAAAGTATACACCAATCAGTGGAGGCAGTGCTGAAAATGTGAAAAGTGAGTGAACTCACCCAAGAACCGTAATAGACCCCCTGTTCTTTATCGCTGCAATAAGTTAGAATAAAACAAATACATTTCTTCTCATTCTAATTTATTGCACCAGTGCAACAGTCCAGCGACAAAGAACAGGCCTAAATACTTTAAGAACAAAAACTTTATAAGACTAACTTTAAACTTTTTATATGTATGAACCATTTCCTAATTATTTAGAATAAATGTGGAGCAAATGTGGAAGATTTTACGAACATATGTCAATTTTTTCCAAATACATTTTTGTACCTTTGGGAAAGAAATCGAAAAAATCCATTAAAAAAATAAAAGAAAACTGGTTTTTTCCAAACTTTCAAAACTATAAAAATAACTGAAAAGAATGCTGAATAAGACACTCATAAGTTATGTACCTGTTATGCCTCAAATGACTCTTGACCAGGTCCCCAGAAGCTAAAGCGGCCATTAAAGATAGTTCTGCAGCAAGTACAGTGGCGCAAACAATTTGGGCGAGCTTTTTAGCATTCTCGCCTGGTTCCGTAGGATGCGCACCTTTGATCCCCAGCATCGCCAGACACGCTCCTTGTGCCGGCAGAACGGTACCACCGCCCACTGTGCCGACTTCTATGCTGGGCATCGTGCAAGTCACACGCAGATCTTTGCCGTCCACGCCCCACGGTTCCATCAGCGTTAAACAATTGCTACTGCTAATGTTTTGCGCTGGATCTTGTCCAGTGGCAATAAAAATCGCGGTTACGATATTAGCGGCATGAGCATTGAAGCCGCCTATGCTGCCCGCCAAAGCTGAACCAGTTAAATTCTTTTTGTTATTAAGATTGACGAGTTCATGTACTGAGGTCTTCAACACGCGTGTCACAACATCGGCAGGCACGATTGCCTCGCACACCACGCTTTTACCTCTCCCTTCAATCCAGTTGACGGCCGCAGGTTTTTTGTCGGTGCAGAGATTCCCGCTGAGGGAGATTATCTCCATATCCGGAAAGTGAGTTTGCAGCGTCTGTAGAGATCTCTCTGTCCCTTTCGACAGCATATTCATGCCCATGGCGTCACCAGTCGTAGCGACAAAGCGAAGATGCAGATCACGGCCGGCTATGCGCGGATGAATCTTTTTCAAACGAGCAAAGCGACTGGTCTGATCAAAGCTATTCTTCAACTCTTGAAAGTTCTGCGGTTGTTCTATCCATAACATCGCTTCATATGCACGCATAATGTTCGGGAATTGCACTACGGGTGCTCGGGTCATTCCGTCAGCTGTTACGCGGGTGGTTACGCCACATTTTAGAAGTGCACGACTACCGCGATTGGTAGACGCCACTAGGCAGCCCTCCGTTGTCGCCATTGGTACGTGATATAGCTGCCCATCGATTAACAACGGTCCAACGATGCCAACCGGTACCGGCACGTAACCAATCACATTCTCACAGCAAGCGCCAAGCACCTTACTGTAATCATAGTTTCTATATGGCAAATCTATTATCTTCTCGATGAACTTGCCGGTAGTACCCACGACAAGACGTCTAATATCGACACCGCGTTCCATATTGCCCACCGCCTTTTCCAATTGGTACGCAGGTATATCTTTGTTATTCACCAATTGTATCACTTCCTCATTCGTCAAGGCACTGGCTCCAAGCTTACATGTAAAATAATATATATGTATTGATTATATTGCATTACAAAGTATATTATATTGCCTTATTATTTTTTCTTACCTCTGACTTATATATCTCAAGACAGTCTTCTATGCTTCTAGGAGCTTCAGAGATTTTCGACGATAAGTCAACCTCGCCAGAATTGCTCAGATCATGGCTAAATATTACATCAGTCTGCACCTCCTTATCGGAATACTCCACTTCGACCTCATCATCCCATTCACCACCCACACCAGACAGAGGAAAGACCGGCTCTCGGACTGTCGATAATGTTTCACCAAAACGTTCTCGCAACGTGTTCATAGTGGTATCCATATCATCCAGATTGTCCGAACCATCGAGGAGCTCCACTTTCTTCTCTACTGTCGTCTCCTCCTTCTGTTCCTGTTGTTCCTCTTCCTCTTCTTCCTTTTCTTCTTTTTTGTAATTCTCGAAGAAGATATGGTTTACCGTTAGAGCTAACATCACTATCAATAGTACAATACTACCCGGGCTGATCGATGGCCAAAACATCAGATGCTCTTTCAATTCGGAGTTCTCGGTGTGATCAGAACCATTTATCGCGTCCGAACTTATAGATGTTGTTACTGTTTTCGCCATATACTCGCCTTCCCCACTCTTAAAGGGCCAACGGCTGCAACAAACATAATATAAATTTTAATATAAATAAATCTAATTAAAAAATGATCTAATTTAAATAATTATAAAGCAAATTTATTATAAAATAAAATTATGTGTGTGTGGGTGTGTGTGTATAGAAAAAAGTTTACATAAAAAATTACTATGTATAATATGATAATAATCACAAATCATAAGAATTAACAAATTCAAAAAATTAAACTATAAATAATAAGTAATAAATATAAATATTATAAATATTAAATTTGTTAAAAAATATTGTAAAAATTCTTATATCTTCCTTGGTCCGCGTTTAATGTCATAGTAATATATATACCCAGTAAGCAAGAAACATTAATCAACATTTGTAAAATGTTGATTTTAGATAAATTTTCTAAACATTGTAATTTAATGTTTCATAATTATTTTAAAAATATTACTTAATAATATTGCTGTCCTAATATTATTAAAATATTTTTAAAACATTTATTAAATGTTTTTCAAATGTTATTAAATGTTATGTCATAATGATGTTGTATACAACGCTAAAAACTACATACTTGGAAACGTTACTATGTTAGTGAATAACATTATAATAATGTTGCAGCAATGATTTTTTGCTTACTGAGTATGTATATATACACATATCGTAATGTATGTAATTATAAAAATAAGTTTTTCATTATATTCTTATTACTTTTAACAATACAACATAAAAGTTGGATAGAAAGTGAACGCAAATTAAACGCGAAGTGAACGCAACAACACTTTTTCGCGAACTAAAACGTAATCCAGAATAACTGTCACAAATGGGGAGAAACACTCAAAGTACTCTGTACCACCACACTGTCATGTCACTTATTTTTAAACTCTCATTTTACTTTGTATAGACGACAGTCGATCTTTTGTATGGACGTTATTATTAACGTTCTCATGCAATATTAAAATACACTTTACCATTCATACAAATTTCTCACATGAAAGCATAATTCTTTTGATTAGAAGATATCTTAAATATTGAAAATATGTTTAAAATTTTTTCGTTTCGAATAAATATAATGTTGCGTAAAAAAAGAATTATAATGGCATGCGTTACTGATGTATTGAATTAATACGTTTTATTATTTGACAGTTAATAAAGAGAACTATAATTTTACACATCTAATTTTTCAAAAAGTTCATTTATTTTTTGTCGAAAATAAAGACCATGAAAAAACAAATACACTCAAATTAATTTTAGTATAACATTTTTTAATACTTTTTTAATACTTTATCTTTAATTTTTTATATTTGCAATTCAATCAAAAAACAACAAAATACGGTCATAAAACAATGTTTTCTAAAAACATATTAAGTATTCTATAGCGTCATTCAATTCTTATCTTCGTAAATATTCAAGACAATTACAAAAAAAAAGATTATTTTTCCGTTTGCGTTGCGAGTTTCGTCTTACCGCGAACAACTCTTTGAAAACACCCAAACTTCTGGTGCGATAAGATCTTTCTTCCTACGGAAAGCTTCATTGAATATGGATACTTCATTGAATAGAAGTCTGTATCGAAATGCTAATATCTAACAGACCTGACCTGACGTCGAAATTAGGCGTCACAAATTGTTTAACAAAGGCAACGCAAACATAAAAAAAAGTAATGGAGGTCAGACACAATAGCTTCTTCGGCCACGGTTTCCTGCTCCGTTGTATATATACGATATATTTTATATATATAATTTAAAAGCGGCTATGTACAATTTTGTGTGTGTGTGTGTGTGTGTGTGCGTGCATACATACACATTGTTGTACATAACCGGTTTAAATTTTACAACTTGTATCAAAGAGTGAAAAGATCTTTTTTTATTGTAGCATCACAAAAGTCAAATATAAATATATAAAAATATATACCTGTTAGCATGTACTACAAACAGACCGGCGATCATGATCATCTTGACTCGTTTCACCACTGGATTCGGTTTTTGATCCTCCTCATTTAATTGTATTAGAAATATCTTGTCCGCGCTCAACTGGGCCATATTTTTATTTCCACGAGAAAGCTATAATACAATAGTGTCCTTTATACCGGTAAATGCACATACAAACATATTATGACATAATAACTTTTATCGGGTGCATAATACGTATTGGATAATTAAATTCTTTTTTCCTAATTTTTTTGATTTTTTAATCTTAAAACAATATGTTCAAGACATTGACAAACTTGATGTTTATTCTTAAATATAAAAAAATTATACGTTTAATTATATATATTTGGCATTTATATAACGGCATAGTACATTTGATACTACTGTGATAAAAAAATAAGATAAATTTTTTATTTGAACTTCGCGGATACTATAAAATCATGAAATTATTTTTTTTGTGGGTTGGTAGTATTGTCTTTGACATCTATGCAGAGTTTCATGCCAATATATTCAATTGCTGCAGAGATACACGTGTTTTTGTAAACATACAAAAGTGAGTTTTTCGATTTTTACTATGTTTGATTTTGTTGAGCAAAGAATTTGCATTAAATTTTGTTTGCGGAATGAATATTCTGCCGCGGATACGTTGAAGATGTTGCAGAAGGCTTTTGATGATAAGGCTATGTCGCAAAAAAATGTTTACAAATGGTACAAAGATTTGAAAGAAGGCCGAGAACGAGTTCAAGACGAACAGCGCCCCGGACGACCATCTACCGATGAAAGCCACGTCTAAGAAATCAAAGATTTGGTGCTCGAAAATCGTCGATTGACAATTAGAGACCTTGCTGATGCTGCGGGCATTTCATTTGAATTAACTCAAACAATTTTAAAAGATGTTTTGTGCCCCAAACACGTCAAATGTTGATTGATTCCAAAAACACTCAATTTTGTCCAGAGTGCTATTCGTCTTGAACTCGTTCTCGGCCTTCCTTCACGTCTTTGTACCACTTGTAAACATTTTTTTTTGCGACATAACCTTATCATCAAAGGCCTTCTGCAACATCCTCATCGTTTCCGCGGCAGAATATTCATTCCGCAAAATTTAATGCAAATTCTTTGCTCAACAAAATCAGACATAGTAAAAATCGAAAAACTCATTTTTGTATGTTTACAAAAACACGTGTAGCTCTGCAGCAATTGAATATATTGACATGAAACTTTGCATAGATGTCAAAAACAGTACTACCAACCCACAAAAAAAATAATTTCATGATTTTATAGTATCCGCAAAGTTCAAATAAAAAATTTACCTTATTTTTTTTATCACAGTAATATATTTGATCGAATTTTTCTGGTAATAGCAGAATGTTCTTTCAAATCTGTGCCTTTTAATTTCGCTGCGATACGCTTTCTGCGTTTTGAAATAGAATAAGTGCGTATTAGAAACAATTTGGAAGAGAGTTGTAAAAGTACGGGAAAGGAGTCATTTTTCAATGAGAGAGTCAAAGTAAAATGTACCTCGAGTATAAGCGACAAACAGGCCGGATAGAATGTCATGAAGACAACGTAGTTGACGATTACGCTGAGACATGCAAAGGTACAGAGAATCTCCAGCCTTCTGATGCCCGATAAGGATCCTATGCTAATCAGGAGAGTCTCCACAAGAGTGTCCAGAGTAATGGCAGGTCCCAGCAAAGACATACCGCGTGCGATGTTCGCCTTAATTTCTTCTTGATTTCGTGAACTCAGAGCGTATTGTGCTAACGTTGCAGCCTTTGACAGGTCAATGAGAAGTAAAAAAAAGAATAAGGCGTCCCTGAAAGAGCAAATTCGTTTCGTTATAATCGTGCGGAAAAGTGCTTATATAAAGCGACGTAACAGCATTACTTACTTCAAGTCCGTGCTGCGGCCGAAATTTACGACGCTGGATGTGAACACCACGCTAGAAAATACGGAAAACAAGCCGGCGATACCTGGAACATGTGTGATACATCTATGAGTATATGATAACCAAAGTTAAATTGTTATGTACGTTAAATCGCGAATCATGAGTTCAGTGTGAAATATGCGTGACGAGCAGGTCGTGTTTCGTTCGTTTCGCAAGTGAACGGAAGCATTCTTATGTATGTCGGAATGTACCAAGGTATAATAATATATCTCTTTTGATCTCCCGCCGACATCAATCACTGCTACGCTCAATGCCATTGGCAGGTCTTGCGTTTTACGCTGGCGTGATCTCATTGCGAGAATTAAATAAACCAGCGTTTACCGCCGCGCATAACGTTAAGTGGCATACAAATTCAGAAACCGAATTCAGTAATCGAGCATCACGCTCCATACGAAACGCTATCACTTTCCACGAGACTTTCACTGTTCGCCATCGTGGGCTTTCACGCGCCGCTCTGGAGGATCCGGTTTTATGAATGGTTCTGACACGCATAATTATTACGCATCTTTCTCCGTGTGATTCTGTCGTCGACGCACCGGCGTGTACTGTAGTAATCACGAAAAGAAAAAAAGATTTTACTTTTACACGAAGTGATGTAAAATTGAAACAAGCTGCATCGTTGCCCGGCTCTCGCGATACCGATATGTTTAAAATTGCTGCGCTTATAAGCGAGCTGTTTAATCGAGCCTTTTAAATTAATTTAATCTTAACGTAATTTTTAACGTAACTAAATTAATTTTATAAATTAATAACTTTAACTTAAGTACCCGGGAAAAAATGTTTTATATAAAAACATATATAAATATATATAAAATATGTCTATATATGTTTATAATAGTTTCTTTTCTTTTGTAAAATTTGTTTCATATAAAAAATAATAGTCATACTGAAAAGATAAAAATTAATTTAAAAAATAATTTTCGCATTCCTTCTTTTAAAAAAGCTAAATATAAAAAATTGTCCATATATAATCATATATATTCCGAAATATATATGATATGAAAAATTTTCATACTTGGTTTTTTTAAAAGAAGCAATGCAAAAATTCTTTTTTTAATTAGTTTCTATCTTTTAAGTATAACTATTATTTTTTTATATCAAACAAATTTTACAAAAGAGAAAAACTAATATAAACATATATAGACATATTTTAATATATTTATATGTTTTTATATAAAACATTTTTTCCTAGGTAAGTTTAAAAAATATTATTCAACCCTGAGAATATATTGTATCTAAAAAATAAAAATTATTTTACATATAGTTTTAAGTTACTTACCTAAAATATATTTTGATCCCATTTTTTGCAAATTGCGAAACTGATGATAAGTAAATAATACGGCCAAGCAGCGTATTATCGTCATCATTATAATATCAGCCACTTTTAGGTCCTGTCGAGCAATAGACGCATACATGTTAGAAATTTTCTAGAATAAATAGGGAAGTATAGATAAAAGACCAATAAAGGCGCATGTAAATTTTTTTGCAAGTTGCGAAACTAGTGATAAGTAAATAACCTCGCTAAGTAGCGTACTATCGTCATTATGTCCATATCGTCTAATATCAGTCACTATCGAACAATGTATTGCGCACTTTTTTCTATTAGAATAAATGTGAAGCAAAGTAAGGAAAAAAAATAACATACATAAAAATTTCAAACACAACAGTTATAATATAAATAATCTGAGAAATCTGATATAACATTTATATAAAATATCGTAAAAATCACTTTAAAGAGAGAAGTTGACATTCTAAAAAAAAAAAAAAAAAAAAAATATATATATATATATATATATATATATATATATATATATATATATACGAATAAAACGTAGAGTTTGACGATCTACTTACCATAGTATCGCATCTGCTGTGACGACAATACGCGGCATCGGGCAAGTCCTCTTCGCGTGCCTGTCCACTTCCGATCTCCATGTTAAGCATACACGCTGTTAAAGTGAAGATTGTCACGATCACCTCCCAGGGATGGTCGGCGCAGAACCGGCCATATTTCTCAAATACGTACGACAGCATTATTAATGGTCCTTACGAAGAAATACTGCACAAAATCTACAACATATTGATCATGCGTTTCTCAATAACGTGACGAAAGAAAGACGGACAATTAAAAGATTTATAACGTACTTCTTCAATCAGTAAAACCGATTTTTTCTTAGAAAAAGCCAATTCTTTTCTATCGCAATTTGGGGCAATTCCATACATCTTCGTGACGGTTTTTTTTTTACATGTATGGAATCAAAGACTTTGCTAAAATATTTACAAATCTCTAACTAGCTACAGCTGGAAAAATAATTTTATTAGACTATCAAAATAATTATATAGGATGCTCAAATTTAGTTAACGGAATGTCAAAACTTGATACAACATTGCTTTTACAATCTACTTGAAGCCTTTACAACTGTTTTAATATCTAATAAAATTATTTTCAGATCTAAATTTTTAGGTGCTTCAACAAAATAGTTTTTCGCGCTTTTAAATATCTTTTATTTCTTTTTTTTTTAAGAGGCTCATCGAAACCGGAGAAATTCCAATTAAAACTAAATCAATTCTTGTTAAATTTTCTCCAGAAATACCGGTAGACCGTGAGAGTAGGTCGGTTTCTTTCGAGAGTGAAATGATACATGTGTAGTAGTATGTCCGTGCCCATGATTTGCATACGGCACAACGAGACGATACTCAGGTCACTTTGGGGAAAGTGACCATTGCGTCATTTTTCAAGTGTCAACATTTCGCACGTCTAATGGCTTTTGGTCAATTAACTTATATAATTGTTATATAATCACCAAATTCTTTGCTACTTTGCTCACACAATTCAAAATTGTTTCTTTTTTTATGTTGTAGTTGATTTTACGCGCATACCATACAGGGTAACTCCGGTATCTGCCGCATCTATCTAAAACTTAATTTATCAAGCATTATTTACTATGCTTAAGATAAATAAACTGTAACAATAAAACCTTTATACTGCTATAGACTACTACAAAAAATTTAAAATGTTATACATATAATATTTTTTATATTTTTTTATTTTTTTATATTAAAAAAATTCTTTTTTAAAATTCTTTGCATTTTTATATAAAGAAAAGTAAGACATGATCAATCATGAATAAAAATAATCAAGAAGCTAAACAAAAATGCAAGAGTTAAGCACTTGTATGTTTTGCCATTCCTTATTAACCCTCCAATATTTATGTATTACGAAATAACTACTTAATTAAATTGTTGTACTCTCCTTTTAGATAAAGAGTAATCATTTTACGTAGATTATAATACACTGCACTATATATATCCTGATAACATCGACAAATTGATTCGTAAGTGTGTGTGTGTGTGTGTGTGTGTGTGTGTGTGTGTGTGTGTGTGTGTTTAAGGAAGGAGAGCTACTATGTAGCTCTTAAAGTATATTCTTAGAACTATTGGGATAACACATACTTATTTTCATCATCCACTTACTCTTCCACACAAAATACTCACACAGAACCAGCAATTTGTATGTAAATATTTTGTATGTGTTTTGTGTGGAAAAGTAAAAATATATATTTTTTGATCACTATTATTTACAATCTTTTCCTGATAAAAACTTAAAATAGTTTTTCTCCATATCATAGTTTTTTAGTCTTGTGCATAAAATTTCTTAGCAAGTATTAGTAATATTGATGAAATGATGTAAAAATAGACGAGATAAATTCTGAGTTCTTAATATATGGGAGACATTAAAATAATTCGAGTATGCAGAAATTTCCTTCTGGAATGCTGAGAATGCAGCTTGTTCCATCAGATTAGTTTGTTAAATGAATTCTTGTGAGTTGGGTAAGGTTAAACAAGTTAATATTCCTTTCAACCATTTTGTATAATTTTTTTTTACACAGGTACACTTTTAACTTGGGGGGGAAAAAGTTAATAAATTTACATATTTTAAAAACAAGTAGTCAAAGTTAAAAATTGACTAGATTAATTTTTTAACCTTTAAAAAGTTATTAACTTATTAACTTTTTAACTTAATTATTTAATTTTTAGCTTTCTAGCTAGTTACTAGCCGACTCTGGAGGTTGGATACCTCGATCGACACGTAGTATCAAACTCTGCTGATACAGTGAGTTTTTACATCGTGTTTCTGAATATTTCGAGCGACCCGGGTCGCTTTCTAATCGATCACTAGCTATCAAAATCGTTGAGAGAAAAATCGAATGGAGCGCTTCCGTAAATGTTGTTCCACACATTCGAAACGTCAAATCAGCAAATTCTTCAAATGTATCGGATAAAGGAATGCATACTCCACAGGATGAACTTTTAATTATACTATACAAGTTCTAGGGCGTCCTGTATACCACCTGTCCGGATAGTCGAGATTTTTTGCATAATTAGTACATGCTACAGGTTATTGACTACGGAGAAAGAGCACTAATTCACCGGCGTGACTCGAAATGTCTGTCAAGGTCGGTGACTTTCCAAGTGTTGAGAAGTCCTCGCGTAGTATTTCTACACCCGACTGATCGTTGCCCTCATCTTAGTCGTAACAACTATCACAGATTTTTTGTTCTTAGCTGCAATCTAGGTTCAAGCAACATTGTGAAAACGGATATCGCATTTACACGAGTAGTAATTAAAATTTCATTAGTTCTTCAACATAAAACATACAGATTAATTATGTTTGCATAACAATGCAACTTTTTTCTCTAACATATATTAATTATCCGGGAATAATATGGCTGAAAATAAAAAAATGTTTACAACAGTTTGTCGTTTTAGGTTTTGATATATTAACACAGATATATATACGGACTTCTACGCTTCTATGAACTTACCATGCACAATTCATAATAAGATGTTACAAAATTGGGCTTATGTAAAGAGCTTGTGGAAGGACATCAAAATGCAAACAATAAACGCAAAATGTTCATATCTTTCCAAATTCCCTAACACGGCCAAGTTTTCTATAAACAATTATTTATATATAATATTTATAATTTATAAATTAATAATTATAAATTATAAATTTTTTCTAATATTTTAAACACATCTATCGGCAACATTACTATTTGCTTATAAAATAATAATATTGCCGATAGATATGTTTGGAATGAATAATAACTTGGTTGACCATGGAAAGGACTGGAACATGTGTTGTACGCTTATTAAACAGGCAATTCAGGTTTGTTCGAGTACTGAGTAAAACATGCATCGTTAATTATGTGGGCGAGTATATCGATTATCTTAAAATTTTTATTCCTTTAAACTTGAAACTTGGTAAACATGAGAGCTTTGAATTTATCCTGATCATATAATGTTTCCTTAAAAGCCGTTTTTTAATATACTTAAAAAACACATTTAAAAAAAGGATTAATATCTTAATGAGCAGTAGTAACTTATAAATATCTTTCGTGAAAGATTTTAAATATTTCTTTATATTTATAAAATTTACGGAATTTTTAGCAAAACTAATTTATATATTGCTGTTTATATTTTTTTTACATTTTTTCTTCTTATAAATAAGTATATAACAATAATAATAATTACAATCAACTTCATTGATTGCAAATACAAATTAATATGCAAAAAATATATAATATGTAGATCTAAATAATAGATTGCAGATAAAAAGCGAGGCTCAAGTTAAAATTTGCAGCTTGACTCTTAAATAATAATTTACATATATTAAGATGAATATAATCAATTAATATAAAATATTTCCAATGTAATTTTGGTGTTTTGATGTAATGTATATCTAACAACTCGATAATGGTTTGATTTTCAATCTAGAAAAATTTAACACGTTTCGCTTAAAAATTATATTTATATAGATGAAATAAAAGAGCATATCATTGTTTATCTTATCATCATTCTTTTAAGTCACGAATACAGATAAGATAAATAATAATAGTAAAATAATAAATATTTTTTATTGTTATGTTTGTGTAATTATCGTATAATATAGTTGTGATTCTGCTCAAATAAAAATCTTATTATAATTTCACATATCTTATTATAATCTCATTATTATAACTTTTAGAGAAACGAGCATGTTTTTTCCGCTTGTCGAATTGTTTCCAACTTTTATGTGTTATAATATTGCACTACGAAAAATAAGTAACGTTTTTAAAGCCTAAAAATAAGCTTCCCATTCGGTACAATAAAACAAAATTTGTCGCTATTTTTGCACCGAAACCCTTTTCTTACCTGTCAATTCACACTCACTCAGAAACCCCCCTTCCTACTGTGCACAAACGCACAGGTAATAAAAAATATTGT
The DNA here is from genome assembly GCF_013373865.1 of Monomorium pharaonis. Taxonomy (NCBI): domain Eukaryota; kingdom Metazoa; phylum Arthropoda; class Insecta; order Hymenoptera; family Formicidae; genus Monomorium; species Monomorium pharaonis. The sequence continues at coordinate 13,652,914 of NC_050469.1, read as the reverse complement.
GTGTAACATGTGTGGATCGACTATTGCTCACTCGTACGGGAATGTGCGAGTGCGTTTACTCGTACAATTCACAGTACTTGTTACACCATATACTATTGCATAGAATCTTTATATAATTATAAAGATTCTGTGCAATAGTTATCAAAATATTCGTCTTTTTTTTACTTTAGTTTTGAATGAGAAAAATGGACGCTTTATGTTATGTTATGAAAATATATTTCATAAATAAAAGTAATAACCAATACATAAGAATTTTCATATAAAAATTTTTTTTTCATTGTATTCTTGCATATTCAGTAATCTCGTAACATATTTCGAAACAAGATACAATATACAGAAGGACATCTTATTCACGGCATCTCATAGACATTAATTTTTAACGAATACGTTTTTTTTTAACAAAAAGAGCGACATTTTCTGTAAAATATGTCTTTTTTCTAAGTTGACAGGTACGACCTGTGTTAAAATTCAAATTTTGAAATAAAATTTTAAATCGTCGAACTAAAAAAACCTTTATATGTGTGATATTTAAAGTAAAAACCAGTTTAAAGCGTGAAAATAGGTTTCTCGTTCACTAAACATTAATTATTCATTTCATTGTATTATTTTGAAACGCAATAAATATTACTATTGACGGAAGTGAAAAAATAAATGAAGTACTTATGTTTCTTCGGCAATGTGTAACGAATGACATATATGTCGGCACACCTCTTTTGCAATTCTTCTCCTTTTTTTCTCGGTTCAGGTACCATTTCAGCGGCAAGTGAATAGCTGAGATATAAAAAAAAAGACCTATGACTGAGTCTTTGTAAAGTCTTGGGTTTCAAAGTCCCAATAATTACAAGATTCCATTGAAAGTATCTTATGGAGTCTCTATGAATAAATTCTCCAAAAATTTAGGCTACTCTGAATTTTCAACTTTATTTTGGAACGACGTGTTTATTATCAAAGACATTTATATACGAGATATAATAAATCGCATTATACACGTAAAAAGCGAATTTAATTCTTCCTTCAGTTTCAGCTTGTAGTTCAAGGACTATTGGTGTTGCAGGATCGCAAAAAAGAACATTTCTTTCAATTTCAATTATCGATATCTATAATGGAGAGAGAAAGTGCGTGTATACTTCGGACGTCCTGTACATCCTACTTCTCTCTCTCTCTCTCTCTCTCTCTCTCTCTCTCTCTCTCTCTTTGTTTTTCATTCTTCCCTTTTCGTCAGTCATAGCGCATTTAGAGGCGAAATTTCCAGTACCTTTCCATATACGATGAGGAATCGCTACTTTCTTTATTCCTTCACGTTCCAGGAACGTTCACTTCTCTCCTGGCGCATTAATGCAACCGCCGCCGCGGCGTCGCTTCACCGTGTTGCTCACTTTTTCCGCGATACGTTTCTCTCCTGCGACCGGGTGACCCTGAAGTAAATGAAATTTACTTTCTTCGGCAATGTGCAACGAATGATGTACACGTCGGCACACCTCTTTTGTAATGCCTCTCCTTTTTTTCTCGGTATCATTTTAACAAGCAGAGTCTTTGTAAAGTCTTTGGGTCTCAATGTTTGAAGAATTGCAGAAGATTCCATTGGAAGTAGTTTATAGTGTTTCTATGAACAAATTTTCGAAACTTCGAGAAACTTAGGATAGTGTAGAGTTCGAATTCGAAACTTTATCTCAGCACGACGTGCATCATTATTATTAGAGATATTTATTTTATACATGAGGTCCAATAATAAATATTGTATAAACTTGTTGCGATAAAATTATGATAAAATAAAATGATAAATATCACTGAATATCCCTTTCAAAGAAAAACCATTTTTTAAATTGTTTAAAAAAATGAACGTTACCATTGATCTGTTTAGCTTTTCAAGGGAATTACTGTGAAATAATTATTATTATTGTAACGAGTTTTGCAAAAATTTTATTGCCATTGACCATGTAGGCATAATTTCGTAATTAGTTAGACAACTATTACTAATAAATGGTACTTTATCTTTCTCCAATAGCTACACGAAAAATCAGTTATATTAAAGTAAAGAAAAATTTAGTTAGATATACAGATTAAAAATATTATACTAAATGTCATGTGTTGTCACTCTGATGTCAAAATAATATTTCTGACGTCAAAATAATAATAAGTAATGTCAGTTTGTTACTTGCAAATTTTTTGTTGGTCTGTTAAAATTATGATGGACTCTTAAATTGATTGCTAAAATCACAAAATTTCTTGCAGCATTGTCAGGCTTGAGCGTCCTTCAAAATTATTTTGGTGGTCCAACAAAAGTTACTTTCAGATTCTTTCTGTGTACTCATACAAGATCAGTTATATAATCTGCACATCATAATCAACAGTTAGTCATTAATGAAAAAGAGACGTTTTTATAATCCTACTTTCATTTTTCATCATTTTTACATTTTTACATGAAAATTAAATAAATAAGGTGATTTTTACATATGCTTTAACATTTCTTTAAACAATAAATTATACAAAAAATATGTAAAAAAATAAAAATTAAAACCCTATTTCATAGAAAATCAAAATTAGTGTGACGCTGTAAGTGTAGTATACAATACTATCTGTAGATTCTGTTAGATTCTGTTAGAATTCTGTTAGAAGTAACAGAAAGTAAACATATATTTATGTAAATATGTTTGCATCTTTTTTCTTTTATAATGCCATGTGACTACTGACGCTTAACAATCGTTAGCAAACAGTAGTGATTGAATAAAACTCAATTTTCTGATTGGTCGGATTTGAACCCGGTCTTCTTCGGAATCTTTGGTTCAGAGCAGACGCACAATTCACTATGCTATGATCACTACTATGTTCGATTCATACTCAGATGACATCAAGTACAATGAAAATTAATGATCGAAATAATACATATAAAAGCCATGCAAACACATACCTCTGGCAATCCGTGGATTTTCAATCTGATCGCTGTTTTGCACACGTTTTGACAACTACAAGCGGCTAAAATATTATTTTCGGCCTCCCAAAGCGTTCTGGATCGATCTATCGGTATTTTTTTAATGTTTTTCCAACGATTCCTTGAAGTTGGCGAAATGCTTTGCATCAAGTACGTCAATGGTATGGCGTTTGGACGTCACGTCCGCTTGAGTACACGATGAGCAAAACACAGTCCCAACAGAATTCGTCGAGCGACGAATACGTTGGAAGAGGCGAGACAACCATGGAGTACCCGACTACCCGGTGCGATCAGCACGTGTATAGGTCGAGTATCGCTTGTGATCTGCGCCTCGGCACTGTGGACGCGAGAGATATGAAACCTCCCTCTAAATTATGCGGCGCGCAACTGACTTTACGCGTCGGCGTCGCGACTCGACTACGTACGAGTCGAACGACGCTCGCAATTGCCGCCGCGTTGCACCTCGGCCGTTTCCGCGAACCCTCGGATGCACTCGGAGCACGCATGCTCGTAGCACGTGTCTACACGCGGCTCATGGAAGGGAACAAAAAAGTTCACACACACAAACAAAAACACACACAAACAAAAACATACACAAAATTAATATTGCAATGTGTTGCTATCTAATTAAAATTTAATATAATAAAACTAATATTATAATAAAACTAATATTATTAAAATATTTAATAATAAAAACATTAATAATAAAATCCACGTAAATTATAAAATACATATAAATTATGTAAATATAAATCATATTATAAAGATCAATAGAAAAAAGTAAACATTTTTATATGTGTTTTATGACTCACACGTATATTTTATTGTTAAATATTAATTAAATAGTAATTTATTGTAATATTAGTTTTGGCCATGTTTTCTTCGTGTTCTTTTTCTACGTGCGATTTTTGAATTCAGGTTTCTGAGAATCTTCTCAGAGCTTCGAGAAATCGAAATTTCCGACATCTTTATCTTCGTCATCTTTTTATTTTAATAGATGCGTTTGGAGAGATACAGAAAAAATAAAAATAAAATGGGAAAAAGAAAATACATACACTGAAAAAAATGCAATATATCCAATAAGATATGTATTTGCGAGCTGCCAACTACAGATATACAATAATACAATAATATATGCAATTGCAGTATCAACATTGTACTTGCATTAACAATAAATGTTATTGTATTGAGTATTTTATGTAGTTGGCAGCCCGCAATTACATATGTTATTGGCTATATTACTTTTTTTTCTGTGTACAACGGTACCATTTTGGAATTTAAAATTAAAATAAGAAAGATTTTGTATGTGTAGATCTCTACGGACTATACAATGAATACCAAAATAATAACACAAGAAAAAATTTGCAAAATTTTTCATAGATTTATATACATAATTTATGATTATTGGTTTTAATATTCAAAATATATACACGTGTAATAGTACGGGGTCGACAAATAAAAATTATCATAATGAATAACAATTGTAATTACAAATTCAGTGATTCATACAGTCTTCTACTACTGTAATACAATAGAGACAAAGTGATGTATGTTACCAAATAAAAAATTGAGTATTTTAATTTTTATCAAACATTCGTATTACTGATTACTTAAACGACATCAAGTTCCCTAATCTATTTATATCACTAACAAAAACACAACATACATAACACAACATACGAAACACAAGTATAACATAAAACTGCTGAACCAACAAACATCGCCATACTGACTTACATAAGATGTTCATGGTCCAGCAATCGTATACTGTGGTTACACTATGCATTTTGCATATGATATTATATTATAGTCCTTAGAAAGTAAGAAATTTTATGTCAAATTTAACACATTTCATGTTTCAAACCCATATTTTTGTATTAATTGAACATAAGATAAATGTTTAAAAAAAACTTGATAGATTAAATTTTTGACAGATACGACATGCAGAGTTACATTTTAATTAAAAAAATATGTCTTCAATAAGGAAAAATTTATGTTTTTAATTAATTCTTAAATTTCTGGTCGTATTTCCGGGAAATATCTAATACTTTATGAAAAATATACTTTAATAAACGATAAATAAATGATAATAGGTCGACTTTCTGGGAAAATTCGTTTATTGAAAAAACAACTTTCGACCCTTCATTGGGTTCTCTTCAAATTTCAATTACAATATTTTCAAATTGATCAACATAACCGCTTAATAAATTCGGACCAACAAAATATGAAGCAACGTTCTACAATAGAAGTATACTTAATAGTTAAGTAATAAAATAAGTTAAGTAATAAATAAATTTTAAAAGTAAAAAAAACTGTCGTAAATATATGTATAGAAATGTAAAAAAAATTGTGTAATGAGTTTTTTATAAAACTAGACATTACAGCGCGCGTTTTGCGCACGCTATTTAGCATTTTATTTTTTACTTTTTGATAATAAACTACAACAATAATTGTATAGATAACCATCTTACAAATTTGACAGCTGTCAAAATTTAATCGCAATGACAGTTACTTTCGTAACAAGAAGCACAGCGAGAGAAACAGCGTCGCGGAAAAGTGGCAACAATATAATGTTAAGTTTTGGCACGTAAATATTTCTCTAAAGGGGTATACCCTGCAAAATTTTTAATTCGCATTTTTTATTCAATACATAATATCAAATTACTTTTTACATCATGTTCTTTTAGTTTGTGTCTATGTTTTTTTCCTTAAAAAATGTAGAAAATTAACAAATAGTTATATTTTACAAAGTTACATTTTGTAAATATACACTGGTGCAAAAAAGTGACAAAAATTTTGATCAAATTTTTAGGCAATCTTCAAAGTGACGTAACTTTGGGAAAAATCATCCAAATTATATAAACTTTTTTTAAATTAAAGCGCAAAAACTCTATTTTAAGACCTCCTAAGCGAAAATTTGACTTGTTAAGTGTAACCTTTTATATTGCATAAAAACAAATATGTTTTTTATTAAAAAAAAATAAAAATTTGTTATCATTTTTCATAAGTTTCTTGTTGAAATTTTGCTAATATTAATCCAGATTCTCATAAAGCCCATTCTTTCGTAAGTAATTTAAAAAAAACATGTCAATATAATGTTTTTTGTTAATTATACATAAGTTTGAAATTTGCACTGCATTTTAAAATATTCTAACGAATAAATACAATATTTTTTTAATATTATAAAACGGTATCAATATAATATTGCATATTGATTTTATTTGTGTTTAACTTAATCATACCGTCGTCATCAGAGTGGCCTAATGTGCATCACGTGGAAGTTGACGGATTTTATACATCATGTGGCCCTGAAAAGCCTGATTTTTTTACATAAAATTTAAATTTTTATTTTTTATGTATGTGTGTGCATGTTATGTGTATGGGTATACACAAATACATAAACATACACATATACATACTCATACATAAAAAATAAACGATAATACGCAAAAATATTTAAGATAGCAAACCGTTTTAATTTCTCTGCTTAAAATGACAGATAGATTATGATTGGATCTTACTCAATCAGATAGAATTTATGTGGTAATTAATACGATATCGTATTAATCTAACTTTTTTTATACAGTTATTTTTTGTTTAATAATTGATTTTTTTGTAATACAAGCGATTGAGGATGATTTTGTGAATCCTGCTTAAAATGACAGATGAGTTATGATTGGATCTTATTTAATCAGATAGAATTTCTATGGTAATTAATACGATATCGAATTACCAGATAGAAATTCTATCTAATTAAAATAAAAAGTAACTGTATAAAAAAAGTTAGATAATAAAATGTATACAGTTGCTTTTGTTTAACAATCAATTTTTAATTTTGTAATACAAGTGACTGAGAATGACTTTGTGAAATTAAAACGTTTTGTTATTCTAAATATTTTTGCGTATTATCGCTTATTTTTTATGTTAAAACGTTTTGCTATCTTAAATATTTTTATGTATTATCGCTTATTTTTTATGTATGAGTATGTATACGTGTATGTTTATGTATATGTGTATACCCATTCACATAAACATGCACATACTCATACATAAAAAATAAAAATTCAAAGGACCACGCACACACATAAGGAGGAAATTGGCTACCCGTCGAATTGGCTAAAAATGCAATATGTAGTTGATGATGGTGTGTGTGTGTGTTGGGTAAGTAAGTGGGAGTGGGGGTGTGTTACACAAGCAATAAACTAAACCAAAAAGAAGTTAGCCGTAAAAATCTGTGTATGCATAGATACGCATAGATATAGATAAGAATCCTAAGCAGTAGTCTTTCAATGGGGTAGCTACTGACGGCATTAGCGCTACTCGATGTGCACCGCGTGGAGGTTGCCGAATCGAATTTTGCACCTCTTTTAGCACCCCCACCCCCACTTACCCAACACACACACACACACACACACACACACACACACACACACACACACACACACACACACACACACACACACACACACACACACATCACAAGCGGTCTTTACTGACCAGCGCCCTCTATATATAACCTTTAACGCCATCTCGATAACGATTGATTTTGGGTCTCGGACCCATTGGGACTTTTGATCAGGTCATCAACTACAACATATTGCATTTTCAGCCAATTCGACGGATAGCTAATTTCCCCCTTATGTGTGTGCGTGGACCTTTATGTAAAAAATCAGGCTTTTCAGGGCCACATGATGTGTAGAATCCAACCGTCAACTTCCACGTGCACATTGAGTCACTCTGATGACGACGGTATGATTAAGTTAAACACAAATAAAAAATCACAATACAAACAATTATAAAGGGCTCGTTAGTGCTAAGCAAAAATAATACAATAAACAGGTCAATATATCGAGCCAAGACAAAATTTCCCTAATACGTTATAATTTATTAAATAAACATTATATAATTATAAACGCGACTAATAACACTGTGTTGAAAAATGTTCAATTTTGAAACGTTTCGACTATACTTAGTCCTCTTCAAATAAAATCAATGTGCAATATCATACCGTTTGTAAAGTCGAAACGTTTTGCTATCCTAAATATTTTTGCTTATCATTAAGAATTTGCGTTTTAATAAAATGTGCTTATTTGTTCTTAACATCTTATTTAGCTCGTCTATTAAACCCTTTATACTTTGTTTTGTAACTTATGGAAGTGTTACATATTTATTTATTTATTTTTATAAATAATATTTTTCGAACATAAATTTTAATGTGTTCATTTAATTTAAATTTCAACCAAGTCAGTTTTTTGTTCATATAATTTTTAACTTAACAAAATTTAATTTTATAAGCTATTAGTTTTAATTCTTTTAATTTAAAAACTCTTTTAATTTAACTTAAAAATATATATTAACATATCCAACTCTAAATTTGAACGCGCCAGATCAATTTGTACGCGCGCGCGGCGCCGCCGGCCGCCGCTCTCAAGTTGATACTGCTTTTGTTAACACGCTTACAGTGGTCAATATTTATAAATCACTTCGAACTTTTGGGAAAGACTACTTTAACTCTTTAATAAGACACTGTCAAAATTTTAGCTCTTAATATTGATAACTGTAGGAACAGTGATTTAATAAAAAAAAAATTATCTCGGCTTCTAAGTAACTTAGGACAATGTTCTTTTTTTTTTAATTTAAAGAAAAATCGCACCTTTCAAAGGCATTTTGATAGCGTTAATATTTTAAAAGTTATGTTATTGTTAATTTAGCTTGTTTTTTTACACTTTTATTTGAGGCACTTAATTGCATTGCACACATTTTGTACCACCGATATATAATACTGCAATTTTTTAAAAAGAGAAAGAACTTTGGTTCGGGTTTGTGCATGGTCTCAAAAATGTAGGAATTAAACTTTAGTGGAGCATTTTTCGGATAAATAACTCGATATAACTCGAAAAATTATTAATATTTTTTAATAAAATTTGGTAAACTTTTTTTATCGTAATAAAAGCTATATTTTCCTATAATTTCAAATGTTTGACTTAATTTTTAAGAAAGTTATAAACAATTAAGAAACGGCCATTTTTCATGGTTTTTTCTACTTTACAACCAAACTAATCGACCGGTCTTAATAAATCAAATTTATTATTGTAAGTCTACTTAATATCTACAACTTTTATTTAAAATTTTTTTGAATTCCGTTTTTAGTTTATGCAAGCAAAAAACTGCTTTTTCCTTACTTGAACCCGTAATTTTGCAATAACCGAAAACAGAAGAAAGAAAACAGAAAAATGTAAACCGGCAAATCTAATTAGGTCGATAGATTATCCTATGATTCAATCTTCATCAAACATTTGACAACACCACCTATCATACCACCCTATAACTAGCGCTCTGTTTTTATCCTGGGATCGCACTCACACGATTCTGCATTCACACATACTGTTAAGTCCGTATCAGACTAACGATTGGGATTGAGATTGGATTGAAATCTAACCAATCAGAGCAAGTAAATTAAGCAAAAGTTTTAAAAACTTTGTTCTGATTCGTCCAATTTCAATCCAATCTCAATCCCAATCATTAGTCTGATACGGGCTTTAGAATACATACATAAGTAATACAAAAATAAAGAAAGAAAAGAAAAAAGAAGAAAAAAAAGGTCCCAGCAGACGAACAAAATGAAATACAGTCAACGTACAAATAAACAAATATATTTCTCTTTTGACAATAGCGGTATTTCAATGAAATTTCAAAGAAATTAATCGGTGAGAAATAGTATGAAAATTTACGCTGTAAGTAACAGTATTCGAGACCGGCCCGTCGGATTGGCGCGGCGCAATTCAATTTTGACGGGATAAAAAGCACGCAGGTCTCGCTCGAAAGATTTTAATTTGGTTATTACTATAGCTTCTCGCGTGCTCAATTAGCTGAGAGAGATCTTCCCAAAAATTATGAATCACGAAAATTCACGATTCACTCATTATGAGCACAAAGATCGAGATCAACTACTAGTATAGAATGTCCATCAGATCGGTCCGATCGGCGAGAGAAACTTTGGGTATCGCGGACGAAAGTAAACCCAGATCTGTGGACGAGAATACGCCGTTTTCTGCGCCTGAGAATAATGCATGAGGCAGTGTTCACTTAAGATTGTGCAAATGAAATAGAAAAGGCTAGCACCATGCAGTGTCCTGCAGATCTGTCCGCGAGACGAGAGATTCCAGGCGTGCCTGGGACGAGAATAAACTCTGATCTGCAAGATGAGAGTTAGGGTCTAAACACAATGCCAGGCAACAGGCAATAGGAACAAAAATAATGAAAGAGAGAAAGAGAGAAAGGATCTTCTTTTCTCTTTCTCTCTTTCTTTATTTCCTATTCCTATTGCCTGTTGCCTGGCATTGCGTGATCGTCTTTAACCTACCACAATTCTGCTGTAAAAGTGTGAATAATGAGGTATCAGCGTCCCGTTTCCCTGTCTGTGAGACGAGCTGTGGGGAGGGGTCTGTCGATCCTTGGAGATGCTCGGCAGGTAGGCGCTTCCTTTCGCGTGATGAGTTGCGGGGCCGATTGCTCTCAGGCGTTGTCAGACTATCACTTGCTACGCACGTATTCGAATGACCGCGTGGAAAGAATCACCATTTTGATCAGTGAGAAAAGAAATGTCGGATCGATACTATAAGATTGACTGTTAGCGCACTTGCATCTGTCTCGGAAGAATAAGCCGAAAAGACTGTCTCATGGCAGCCGGAATCCGGAAAACGAAATCTCGGGAAAAGTAATGGAGAGAGAGTTAACCAATCAGAATCAGCTTATTGTTCCGAGTTTTTGATGCCCTCGTTCCCCATGGAGTACCTTTTACGGAAATCGAAAGAATATTCTAACTTCAAAATTGTTTTTAATTAAAAAAAATTTCTTTATTATCACACATAATATAATATATATAAATTCCACTTTTTTACTAATTCTTTTACTACGGTAAATATTTTTTTGCTCTAAAATAATAATAATAAATTTTCCGACTTTTAAAAATTCCGAATATATTAGAACATGGGGAACCCAGTCATAAAAATTCCGGATTAACAAGTCTGCAATTTTTGAACCTGTGACAATAGGATATATTATTGATAATTATTTATATAAAATTATTTGTATAAAAAATTGTATATTTATATTTTATTTCCTAGCTACATTATAAAATGGAAAAAACTAAGGATAATTTTAACTGAAGAAATTATTAAATGGAAACAAATTCCACAATCATCAATAATTACAGTAGCTGCATATGAATTGCTTCTAAAAATTAAAAAGTTAACAATTTTATTATTATTATTAATATATCGGTTATTTAATAACCTATTTTATATTTACAAAAATATCTTATTATAATTTCTTTTATGAAACATGTATCTTACAAAAAATTATAATTACAATGAATAAAATAATCAAATTAATTTACTATTGATAGTTTTTTACTCATGGTGAAAAAAATTTTCGAAAATATTGTAAAAAAAAATGAAAAGTTAACCTCGTTAACCTCGTAAATCAATCTTTGTTGTTTTCTGAACGTGCTTAACTGTGCCTACTATGAGAAACGCGCGAAATTTCTGATTGGTTGATCCCCTCTCTATTACTTTTCTGAGATTCCGTCATAGTATAACTAGTAGGGGCACTTTTTGTGAGCACTTTGATCTTTTTGTCTTTGATCACGTGGAATTCCGCCATGTTTTTGGACTAATATCCAGTAACGTATCAATTGTTTAAGGAACCTGTATTATATTAGTACGACAAGAAGATGAACCACAGGGATGTTCGAGAAATAAATGTTCAAAAGTATGTAGGCGAGGCGAAAGAAAAATACGCTAATAGCGACTTATTCAAGTATATAAGTGAGACACGTTTGTACTCGTCGACTTCTCGAGACCTGATATAATCCTCTCTCATAGACTTCACACTACCACATGTACAAAAATTGTCTGATTGGTTTCCCCCCAAAAACATGGCGGATACGCAGAACTGATCGATGCAAACCTCAGAAAACCTTGAAGTGCCTATACAGTTATACTATGATTCCGTTTTCCGGATTCCGATTGCCATGGAACAGCATCCTGAGACATTGTCTGCCGAATTTCCCTTCGCGACCGGTGTCCCTACTCAAATCGTTAATGCTCGTCTCTTTCCAATAGTTTATTGGTCAAAGGGATATCTCACGCGATGACGTAACCAACTGTGTCATCAGTAAGTACCGCGGAAGAGTACCGAGACCAATAAGGTACCTGCTTTGTTTGGGACGGCCTTTTGCTAGGCGAGAGAGATGATCCCCCCCCCCCCGTGTGCCTTTTCATACTGACGCTCACTTTCAGCGTTAAAAAATATCACGCGACTAAAAATGACGAATGGGTATCTTTATTTTTAATCACGTGATGTCTTTTGACGCTGAAAATGAGCACCAAGCGTCAGCGTGAAAAGGCACCTTTGGAGAATTTGTCAGAAAGTATCCCTCCTTTTGTTCTCATGTCAGAACATGCACGCGCATAAATCGTAGTCGTATAAATCTTTTTTACAGCCTCGAGTGTCGAATATCTGGGCAAATAAAGAGTCGTTCGAGAAATGTCGCTAACCCGGTACTCAGAGTCGACCTCAAGACATGGTTGAATTGTTCGAGATTAACTATTTTCTAAACACATACATATGAAATTTTCAGACAAATTTTTCTCTTATACCAAAAGCTTCTAGCTATTCTGAAAGCACATTATTATTCTTTCCTATAGTGACAACCCTGCATAACAGTTATTTTATACGTATAGAGTCTTTAAAACTTAGTGCTGCAGATGAAAGTCACGAGACGACTGTACAAAAGTATAAGTTTCTAATTTTTTCTTGTTTTGTAAATAAAATTGTATCTGGCAGGGTTTGTTATTGTCTATACTTTAATTTTGCAGAAGGATTTACAATTCTATGAAATCAATTAAGAGCCAAGCTTGTCTGAAAATAATTATCGTTTAATCGATAAAACAGACGACTCCAGCATCCCCTTAAAACTCGCCTTTTTCGCGATATTTAGATGACGTCAAAGGCAGCCAGCAATAAATTAGGAATATTTTTACTGTATAATACAAAGTAAAAGTTACTGAAATTTTCAATTGCAGATTTTTTTAAAGTTTATTCTTTTTTTCCTTATTCAACGACAAAAACTGTTGGTCATAATATACGAATTTTAGCTTATATCCCTGAAATTAGCTGCAAATAAGGAAACAAGAAATTTTATAATTCACTATGGCAATATAGGGACAGTACAAGGGAGATGACGATTACAGAGTTTATACTTATTTACTTTTCTGTGTTTTGTAGTTTCTACCATCATATTAGATTGATAGATAGTACGTTATATTGCGTTACAGTATTATAGTATTATAGGTACCTATACCTAATATGGCCATGTACCTAATTTAGCTCACCCTTCATTTTCAAATAGTTACACAATGAATTTCACAGACAATGCTAAATATATTAAGCTCAGGAAGACAATATGATGTATTTATGCTAGTTAATTGCACAATATCTCCTTTCTACGGCTTGTAATCATACTTTATTCAAATTGTGTTCTTCTGAATCTAAAATTTCAGAGGTAAGTTTTTGCTTTGTGTAACTATCATGCAACAATTATAAATATCCACAATTTATATTATTGTAGTTCTTTATTTATGCTTTTCAACGCTGTATTTATTTTAAGTTTTTATTAAAACCTCTTGTTTAAAATTCAAGAAAAAAAGCTCTTTGTATTGTGAAACATTATGGCCAGGGACACTACTAAAGACACAATATATCTTATTAATATATAAGAAAGTTAAGATTGTTTTTTTATTTAATTTTTGATTAACATTTCTTGTCTTTTTCTAGTTAGTTAAAGCTTTTTGACAGGTAAAAGTTAGATAACGTCCCTTGTAGTAAATAAACACAGTTTTATTATTTAATAAATAGCTGTATGTGTAATTTTTCCCATAAGTATGTTAATAAATGCTTAATTAAACATGTTGATTTTGTTATTTCACATTTTTTCAAAAATATTTACAAAAAAGAGGAAAATACATAGCTGGGCCACATTGGGTATATGTGTAATCAACATGGCTCTTTTTTTAATCTTTACTTATATAAATAATTGAAAATATTTCATATATTTTTTTTAGTTTCAAAATGTTTCCTATTTTAAATCTGACTCTTATTTTTCAATTTTTTATTCATCAAAGAATTACAAAAATCTCCAAAGCTTAGAGGAGGAGGCATATTGGGTACAGGTACCTTAGTAATATTATTTTACCATTTTACTTTATCATTACGACATCATATTTGATTATTTATTAATATATATAGCAACTACTTACTATGTCATTTTATGCCAAAATGTACTGTATTGGATTGTTTGATATTTGATATTACATTTATTACGTACATTATTGATGTAGTACATTACACTGTATTTGTGTAAAGTGCAAAACAATGTAATACTGGAAGTCATCCAAACCCGTAAAGTTTGGATTAATAAAATATATACATACACGTTAGAGTTTAATAAGTATATGTAAAAATTTGATTTAATTCGTAATGCTATTTTCTCATAAAATTTGCAAATCAATACTGTAATACGATTTTACATAAGAAAATCAAGAGCATATAAGAATACCTTAATATAATTTTAATCAAAAGAATTACGTTCAAATTTTATTCAGATAATGTAATAATCGTCAAAAATTATTGACCAAAAATTGCAGCAAAATATAGTGATTTTTGGTGCCTAATTAAGTCATTATGATCCAAATTGTTCTTTGCAGCTGGTTTCAGGATCAAAATTCGAGCATTCGTGTGACTAAAATTTTTTGTCTTCAATTAGAAAAAAAAGAAATAATTCGCCGTTTGCAAAATAGCCTGCAGCTTTTTAATTTCGATAACTTTATGTTTGCACTGTATAATCAATACATCATTAAGTAACTGAACAATATTTTGCAGAAAATCGGTCGGCAATTATTTCTAATGATACAGAATAATCTTTCTTGCAAAGCAATAGAAAGGAAACAGAGAAAAAAAAACGTTTACATACGTATACGTCCGATTAGTTATATATCATCCGATCGTTACAATTTGCAATTTCGCAATTTGCAAGTGCATAGGGAAGTAGAAATGCAGTCGAGTGATAGCGTAGTGCTTGCGTGCCAACTTTTCACTCGTTCGACAATCCAAAAGAAGATAATGTCACACGACAAATTCGACATCAAGTTTACTTGATGTCTAATTAAAAAAAAATTAAATTATTAAGAATGATTATAAAAGAAAGTCGACACAAACCAAGATATACTTTCGTGTGTGCAATTTCAGCTGACGGAGTGTAATTCATCTCACAGCTTTCCAAACTGTATCTTTTTGCGCGCGCGCGAACCTCTCCAACTCTCCTATACGCTCTCACAGTTCTAGAGATTCGGTGGTTTCTCTGTTTTAAATACATGGAATAATTAAACTGCGTAATTTTCGTCAGAAAATTATCGTGCGCGTCACTCTGTAATTCGCGTTAACCGATTGTTTATCGTTATGACAAAAAGAAACAATTGGAAGAAGGTTTCTTGCATCATACGACGCAAGTAGTAAATTCCGGGTATTTCCCCTATTATGTAGATTTGAATTATGTATGTAGATATCGTACTATTTTTCTTTTCAAATATACGGTTATTTTACGGTTAGATAAATAGAAAAAAAAACCTATTTGCAGAATCGTTTGTCTCAATCATTTAAATCAGAAAGATGATCCATCTCAATTCGAGTGCAGATCAATTATTAATTACTTATTAATATTATATAAATTATTAATAGATACAACTTTAAATAAAATTAAAAGTGTGCTTTAAAACACACACACACACACACACACACACAAGGTTAGTTGAAAAAAGTGCAGCTATTTCTAAATATTATACACTCACAAAACTGTACATTCAACTCACAATTGTTTATAGGGCGCTGCATTTATATTTGGCTCTAGAAGTGGAAGACGCAGTATTTTATGCATGTAAAATATTTCAATTACAGCAATATTATAACATATGTAAATTTATGAACCAGTTCACGTTACGTTTTATACTATTATAGATTGTCAGTACTGGCATATCAGAAAGTAATTATAATAACTACGTTGAAAACGCGCAGATAATGGAATTCGGGTAACTGTTACCACAAAATTATCGTGTACGTCATTCTGCGATTCGTATTAATCAATTGTTTATGATAAAAAGCGCTCGACTAACGAATGTAGCAACATTAAAGTAATGATAAATTGTCTGCTTTAAAAAATATTGCAGCAATACTACAATATAATAGCTGTGCTTAGATTAACTAAAGATATTAGTGTACTTCATTGTCATTCTATTCTTGTTTTAAGTTCTAATAAACTAAGATAGAATGGCGAAAAAGCGCATTAATATCTTTACAAAACACGTTTTAAAAATATGAGCCAATATTTTTTTTATCCTTCTAGTGGTATTTCAAATGTTATTACATCGACGCATTTTAACACATATAACTTTCGGAAATATCAAATGTCCCTAAATTAATTTTTACACGAAAGAACAAAAAAAACTTTACTATCAAAACAAACATTTTATTTCCATCCTCCAGCCCGATTGGTCTAATCTAATAAAATTAGTTCTAGTCGGAGCAAAGGCGTCTATATCTCGAAACATTTGTAGCATCAAATGGACCGCGGCTTAAAATGGACAAAGAAAAAAAAAACGGACGGTTATTCGTGCCTCGTCTCACGTTCCGATACGCACAAAGTGCGAGCAGAAGTGAAAAGCGGAGAGAAACCACCGCGTTGATCGCGTCGCGCAAACGGCGGATGATCGACGATCGCCGCGTATTTGCACGGCGTGGAATACCAACGGCGAATCCGAAAACATTGCGGTTTCGCACCTCGCCTGTCTTCGGCGTTGTCGCGCCGATACCGTCCAGTTTACTCAGAGTAAAATACGACACGATCGGCGCTACAAGAGAGGCCGAATGCGACGCCACCATAGAAATTACTACCTCGCTTTCTAACGGGTCGTTTATCGCGATACCATCGCGAACGTCACATGCGCCGTGCGTTCGCGAGATTATCTCACCGCCGCAATCAATTAGTAATTCATTCGCACGGCGAGGCTGTTGGTACTCACCGGGTGTCCAGAGACCCCGAGAGTTTCCGTCTAACCGGGATAAGTTGCTTAACAGATTTCGCACAAAGTAGCAAGGAACATTTAGGGTCGTTAACATTTAGGGTCGATTGTTTCAACTACTTGATAAACTGTAGTTTTTTTTAAAAAAGCCCTTTTTCAAATCACTGGAAAAAAAATATGAAAAATGTGAATTCCAATCTCCAATTCAAATCGTCAATCTCCAACGAGTAGTCTGACGTTAACTTCATGCTCTTCGCTTTTGTTGCGGTCGGTTTTATTCGGCGGCAATCCGCTAAAATTAAACCGCGAATGATGAAAATAAGGGAAATACGTGCTCCGTTTTGTTTCTCGATCGAGAGGGGCTCTCTCTTGCCTCTCATAAATCACACTTGCGCGCGTTTTCCAAACAGTTTACATACGGCACGCGGTCGTTTTCACGGTCAGAAGGCCGAAATTAACGACGAGTGTATTTTTCGCCGGAAACTCCCGGCTTCGCCGAATGGCCGAATGCGTAATAGGCGTACGTATACGTAGCCGCCAAAGCGAAGCGAGCACGATTCAACGAAGTTGCGACGATCGTTCATTCCGATCGTTTGCCGCGCTTCTCGGATGTATATCATTTACTGCGCTACGTGACCACAATCTCGATCACAGGGCGATCCCGATGACGATCCGGTATAGTCGCGATTATTTTTGGGAGGAAGGTGAAAACGTCGATCCCATAGCTTTCGAATTCTAAAGGCAAATCTAACCTAACGTGTTATTTGCTTCCTGTTTCTTGCTCCTTGCCTCTTCCCGCACTGTCTTATCGAGAAGCACATTATTTTTTTTTGTCTCTTCCCGAGTTCGTCAACTTTTCTAACCCGATACGACAAGAAACGTATTGTAGTTTTTATCTCTTTTGTCAATTTTTATAACCCGAGTTTCGTCAATTTTTATAACTGAGCGACGAAAACATATTTTTTGCCTCTTTTCGAGTTACGTCAACTTAAAGACTAATTTACAATGTGCTTTTTGCTTCCTGTTCTTTTAACAATTAGTTTTTTTTGCGTCTTCGCACAATATTTTATCGAAATTGGCAAGATAAAAATTGACAAACTACGAAAGAGATAAGAAACATGATTATTGATAAAATAGTGCGCAAAAACCCAAGCGACGAAAAATGAAGTAACATCAGGACAGAAAAGGCCAAAAAAAAAGGGAAAGTATTATTGTCATCGGTGTCGATCTGTATGTGACCCAGCATGTACACTCGTAAAATCGCATTGTTGATCGTTAAGCTTATATGGCTTACGCATACTTAAAGTTAAAAAGTGCAGCGCCAGATGTACTTGAAAATTTATTTTTTCGTTCAGTCTATGGATGAAAAAAACAAGACATGCAATGCACCTTGCCTGCATGCTTTAAAAACCGGATTGACTTATTAACTCAGAAAAAAAGGAAAAGAAAAGAACACGAAAGGAACAAGGGATCTTGCCTTAAGAGTGCTATTTATATTTTTATAATGATAATATTACTCTCGAAAATTCAAAGAAAATATTTTGTATTTTTGTTAAAAATGATCCTTGTCAAAATTTTTGTGTTAAATTTTTAACATATCCAAATGTCAATTTATACATAACAAGATTATATTACTTAAAAATTTTGTGTTAAATTAATAGTTAACATTTCTTAAATTCAAAATAATACAATTTCTGAATAAGTAAAAAAATAAAAATAAAGTAATTTTGATTTAACTGTAACGTTGATTTTAAGATAAACGAATAAAATATATCAACTTATTATACATGTTAATTTTGTTTCAAATTTATATAACAAATACATAAAATTTGTCTCAAATTTTTCCCAGCTGTGTAGGTTTGTAGAGTTGTTATAATAAAATAACTGAACTAATACTATTTTAATGTGTGTAAATAAATCTTGCAAAATATTTTAAACTACAAAAATATTAATAACAAAAACTGAAATTGAATTTCCACCTCGGGCAAAAAACTCCAAGATTAAGTACATCAGTAGATGTGCACGTGCACGTCAGTAATGCAGATAGATTCATCCGGATACGTCAATGCTCGCGGCAAAAAAAAATTGGAATAGCTTTGTTGTAATTTGAAGTCAGTTCCCCTATGCATACGGAGGAGTGAATGTATATTAAACGTGTTTCTTGCGTTTCTCCCGCCGGAGACGCAGGCGGCATACTCATTGCACGCACTGATGGAGGAAAGATCGTTCGGGAATCCCCCATCGGGTCAAAGTGCACGACCGAATTCACAAGAATCCCGTTTAATATTAATAGTAACAGTGTGATTCATTAATATTGGAATGTTGATAGGCAAATTAAAGTGGAAAAACTACACAATGTTGCACATTGCATCAGAAATTAACGAAAGTTTCGCAATTATTTGCTCGAAGATGATTCACCCTTACGCAACAGTTTTTTTGTGATATAAGGGTTTTAAATAATATTTGTCAAAACTTAGACAAATCTAGTTTAATTATAGATACAAATATTTCATAATTATTTATAAAAAGTTTAAAATTTTATTTTATGCAAAATGTATAATATTTCGTGAGGTAAGATCCGTGATGATTCAATTCATATTCGAATAATTCTCTAGTGCTGATTAATATAATGCTCGGGGGTAACTTCCCGAGACGTTTCTTTCATCCATTCTTACGCACATCCCTCGAAATATATATGTGTATTCGGCATTGCGTTCTATGGCCTCCATGTGAACACGAGATTTTTCGGTTTGCGGTCCTAGATTTTTGCCTTTCGATTTGCGCGCGTAACAAAAGTTTGCTCGCCTCGTCTGTTGCTTCCTGTCACACTTTCTAAAGAATCGGCAGCGTGTGCGCGCGTGCGTGCCATCCAAATTATGCATGACGAAGTCACGCATGTGTATGCACCCCGTGTGTCACAATCGAGCCGGTGAACCGCGTAATAATAGATACGTTTAAAGAAAAATCTCTATTTCTATCGTTGGTGCGTCAAGTTAGAGCGAGTCGTCGTCGTTGCAGTGATATTTAAAGATTGCGAAAGGTACGACTCTGAATCGATTCAGGTGCAACAATTAATTCAAGTAAGGTAAATGATTTAATTACCGACTATTCCAGAAACTGAAAATCCAATCTTATGGATAAATTGTACAAACAGTACTTCTGCAAAGTAAATTAAAATTAAAAATGTCTTAATATTTATACTGTGTTAATATTTTAATTTATAAATAACTTATACATATAAAAGTTGTATGAATAATATTATCTTGTTGTATAAATTATATTATTGTAAAAATTTGTTCACATAACATATATATATCCATATTTGTTTATATTAGTTTCTTTTTAATTTTTGTTTGGTTTAAAAAATAATAGTCATAGAAAAGACAAAAACTAATTAAAAAGTTAATTTTCCCATTTTTTTTTACAAAAAGCTGAGCATAAAAAATGAAAAAAATTTGTATAATTATATATATTCCATGAGTTATAAATATATACACGATTATACAGGAGTAATTTTTTTCATCTTTTCATATTTAGCTTTTTGTAAAAGAAACAATGTGAAAATTATCTTATAATTAGTTGTCTTTTCAGTATGACTATTAGTTTTTTATATCAAACTGAAATTTTACAAAAAAAGAAATTAGTATAAACATATATGGACATGTTTTATATATACTTATATTGTTTTATATAACAAATTTTCTTCCGGGATATTTTTATTTAATGACATTTTTATAGTTTACTCGTATTCATGTTATTAAAAATTAATTTAATTTTTTACATAAGCACTTTAAGTATTTAAAATGTGAATTATGTAAGGTTGTATTGCGCAATTCTGAATTTAATTTTTTGTAAATAATTAAAGAAATAAATTTTGTTCATTTACAAAACAATTAATCCCTGCAAAAAAAACTTTACGAAAAAAATCTTTATCTAAAAAATAATTTAATTTCCAATAAAGCTAATACTTTACGACTTGTTTAGCATACTATTTTTTTTCAATAAGTCATTAAGACTCTCGAACACTCACTATTAATATTTCAGATAACGTCAGAAATAAGAAAACACATAATAAAATTTCTTATAAAGTACATAAAAATAAAAATATTTTTCAGTAGAACATTTGTGCAATAGAATAGGCTTATACCCCACGTAGCACGTAATATTACAGTAATATCACAGTAATATTGCAATATCACAGTAATATCATAATAATATCACAATGATATCGGTAACATTACGTGCTCTGTGGGATAAATAGAATAGGTTTATAAAATATCAAAAACTCCCTTTTTATCTCAAAAAATATTAAGTTATAATTATATTTTTATATTTATTAATTACGTGAATAATTGTGTAAGCATTTAGAATATTTTCATGACCATTCTAATGTTCATGAGAAATGTAGGAATTATGAATAATCAAGATTCGAGATTTAAATATTTCTTTATATTATTATTCAACCTTGTAATATAATAGCAAGTTACGTATTATATGTTAAACAGTCTCTCAGAAATTTTCATCACTTTATGTATGCATATATTTTTTATATAACATGACACACATATTTTTAAGAAAAAATATTACGAGCACGTATACCAATATCGGGGGCTCGATTCTTGAATTTATTTGCAAGAGAAACGTATTCGCAAATTCTGTTCTTACAGAAAAGTTGAAAATTTATTGGCTATCGTATGATTTTTAACCAATAAACTTGCAATTTTTCTGTTAGAGCGGGTATTTGCGCATACGTTTTCTTGCGAATGAATTCAAGAATCGAGCCCCTGTCATTTAAACGAATATTACAGAATAAAAGCAATTACATTTAAAGGACGAGAACACGCGAACAATAAAAATTCTGGATATATTTATGAAAATTCTGGTGAAAATATAAGAAGATGCAAACGACATCTAATTGTTACAAAAAGCAAAATATACGAACAAAGTCCACCGTTCGATACGCGTCACCAAACGAGCCTAAATTATCACAGCAGGGGGGAGGAAGGGTGAGCGCGTTATCCGAGGTCGCTGCCAAAGTCTTGGAGTTCGAAAAGTTCACTCGTCGATTGGTGACTCGATCGATAAATCGGCGAATACGTTTTCGTTTTTCCGCCTCGCGCATGGATCGCGTTTTTTACTGGCACGTGCAACAAACGACAGATAAAATATCCGATTGTGTTCGAGTCGCATATATCGCACGCGCTGCCAACACATAACCTCTATGGAAGTGGGGAAGGCGGGGGGCGAGAGTGGCGAACTGACTAAACGATGACTGACTTACGTTACGATGTGCCGAGATGATGGTGATACCGCCAAGGAGATGCCGTCCACCACGTGTCGACGTCACCAATCAGGTGCATTTGCATGTTTCTTCAATCGATCCTCATATTCCTCACATACCCCAGGTCCGATCGCACTATTTGCTACTGCACCCACATCGGACATCGTCACATTGATGCAGTCGACGGTGCGACGAACCCTTTTATTACGACATCTACACGACGTTCTCGGAACGCGTTGCGTCATGTATTGATCGGGCATCAACGCGGGAAATTAGGTCGGTACGTCGTGAATCGGAACATCGGCCCTTGGAATTTGGGACTGACAGAACTGACGAGATGACGACGAGCGATTGACACGTGGACTTTGGACTACCATGTAACCATGGTAGTTATGGTGATATTGGGGTGATGGTAATCTAGACTTTTCACAGCGACGTCTTGATAATCGTTGGGGGCCAACGCTAAATTTTTAGAAATGTTCGTATACACGTATAAATATGTATACACACGGACGGGAATGTCTCCCTCTTGTGTGTGTACAAATTGATCGGGTGAAATTAAATTCGATTCAAAATTGAATCTCTGTCGTTTGAATTCGAATTTTAAAATTTTAAAATGTTAAGACCCAGTTCCACATTTAGTTTAAGCGAATTTTTATTAATCATACCTAGTAAAACATTTTTTATATAAAAAAAAATATACATATGTATATAAAATATGACCACATATGTTTATACTAGTTCCTTTTTTTTTGTAAAATTTGTTTGATATAAAATAAACAATCATTATACTGAAAAGACAGAAACTAATTAGAAAGATATTTTTTGTAGTTTTTGCAAAAAGTTAAGTTTGAAGAAATAAGAAAAAATTGCCCATGTATAATCATATGTATATTTTTGATTCATGGAATATATATGATTATGCATGGACAATTTTTTCTTATTTTTTATACTTAGCTTTTTGTAAAAGAAGCAATGCGAAAATTATCTTTTTAATTAGTTTTTTTATTATATTTTTCCACTGACATTTATTAGTTTTTTATATCAAACAAAAATTTTACAAAAGAAAAATTAGTATAAACGAATATGAACATGTTATATATATATGTAAATATATATATTTATTTATGTTTTATATGAAAAATTTGTACTTTAGCATTATTATAAGGTTCAGAATTCATAAAATATAAGTAATCTGTATTGCATCCGTATACAATGTAAATTATATTTTGTGTCTATGTAAATCTCTGGAGCACAAAAGATTCTGAGATTTTATCAATAACTGTGAAAATTTTATTCCGTTTTTTATTTTCAATTTTATATATTTTAATTTTATCAGTTTTAAAGTTTGATATATTAACAATCTTGTAACTTACTTTTTTCGATATTGTATTATCTAATTTATAAAGATTGACATTACTTGTATTGTCTACATGAAAAAGATTCGTATAAAAAACTATGTAAATAATGTAGACATAATCTTGAAATTTATGGCACAATCCTGACCTGAGACATGATTCAAATGCAACATAAAAATGAGTTTTTTTATTCATCAATTGATTGATGAATTAATAAACTTATTTAAAATGCAATGTAAAAAAAAAACCTCAATAAAAATAGTAATAATTAAGCAAAATTATACGATAAATTTCAAGATTATGTCTATATAATTTACATGTTGTTTTAAATTATATGATTTTTCACACACATTTTTTTTATGTAAACAAGCAACGTACACTATTGTAAATTAGCTAACACAATACAGAAAAATGTAATCAAATTTGGAGATTGTTAATATATCTAATTTGAGTATTGATTGAAAGTTAAATATTAAAAAATAGAACATAACATCCACTATTTCTGATAAAATCTAAAAATTCGATGATTCTTAGAGTATTGTTATATAAATGACATATTAAATTAGCCTAGTCAAATTAGACAAAAAATGTTGATTACAAATTAGTGAGTTGCTGATACTTATGAGAGCAAAGTAGGAATATTTATGTTACGATATTATGTATTTATTATATCAACAGTATATATATATATATATATATATATATATATATGGCAATCTATATGTACAAAACTCGCGGATGAGCGAACTGTTATCACAGAAAAGTCCTTCTCTCCTTTTCTAATCCTTGTGAGCAGCGGCCGATCGTTGCACGTCACTCGAATGCCGGGCGTGATTCATCATCGACTCGACGCGATTCGCAGTCTCCCGCACAACGTCAGATATCTCATCCGGCAGGTGATCCAAGGTCGGAATGTGCGCTGATAGCCTCTTGTAGACGGAATCCCTGCTGCCATCCTTCTTGTGCCGCCTCTGCTCCACGTACTTTAGCTGTTGCTTGAAGAATATGGCGTTCTTGATGAATTCCAGAGTGTTCTCGAAGCTCTTCTCGGCGCCCTGCATGGTCCGGATGGCGCTAACCGCGTACTCGACGTCGTAGCATCTGCCCAGCAGCTGTTGCTGCAGCGCTAGCACCTCTACGCGTTTTTCTACCATTGGTGGTAGCGCCTTTCTCACATGTTCCTGCAGCCGATAAAACGCGAGCGACGGCTCATTCGCGACGATGTGCATATTCTCCGATATCCGCTCTGTCGCTGCAACAATCAGATATTTCACTGTGTTTGATTCCCTGGATCAATGTTTCCTTTTCATCACATATCAGTATTTATTCTACATTATACATATGTTGATTTCTATTTATCTGTTAAAGGCAAATCATGATGTGGGATTGTCGAGTCTGCAATTTAAAAAAAAACAGATAAACTAAGAAATTAACACTAACCTTTCTTAACCTTCGTTTCCAGTTCCTGATCAGGTTGATACACTTTTGCTGCCATCGCTCAGATTAATCCAGTTCCCCGCAATTTTAAACGTCACGGAGCATCAATTCGACATCTTGAGATGTAAACAATGGTTCTAATCACGCAGCACTTAACGTATATTCAACAAAACATATCAGGGTTGTCGCATCGCGACGTAGCTCCTTTAAAATGGACATTCGTTTTTCTGCAGCTTCAATCCTCCATTCATCTTATCTTCTTTACGTTCTTTTTCCCGAAATTCTTCAAAATTCAAATAAACGTCTAAGATTTCATGAAATCATTCGTGTTTTTCCACTTCAGTGTAACAAACGGATGACTGTCATGATCAGCTGATCTTCAATGGCGTGGAACGTCATTCTACACCTACACTTTTTTACACTTCTCGGCGCGAACAACCTTCGTCAGCGAGATCTCTGCTTTCGTTATTGTCTGTAAAGATTAACAGAAACATTTTTTTATTGTAATAGTTAAATTTTTTAATCACATAATTTATATAATATAGAACACCATATTATCTGAAATTATTAGAGTTATTATTGAACATCTACAATTTTATGAATTAAAGAGGTCTCTCAGTGAGAAATGACCAGTTGGAAAGACTCGATCGACTGCTACTGCGTCTTGTGGGGAACTGATATGAACGTTTGAGGAAAAATCTCTAAGATCATTGACGTTAAGAAATTAATTCATTAACAATCGAGGGCCGGAAACCCTTTCGTTTACTCCAAAGTATCCGCGCGCATTTGAATATGTAATATTTATCAGTTTATCGCTTTGACTATATATAACTATACGTATTTTTACGTAAGAGAACATAGAATAATTATTCAAAAGTCGTGATTGTGCGTTAATTGAATTGTATTATTTATATTTATTGATTTAAACGAAATGGCACTCGCGTAGAGCGCGCAATATTATGTTCAAGTAATTGTTATATAAATACTTTGTATATCTTTTCTAGACATGTGCCGTCTGGAATTGTGTGTAAATTACGCGCCGCCGCCACTTCCGCCATCTTGGCGTTTACACACGTACCGGAAGTAACGATGTGTACGCGAACCTATCATCCCACGTCGGAAACGTGGCAGCGGATCGGAGCGCCGTTGGCATTTCTCGCGACTCGCGAGTTCATTTTGGCGCACTCTTGCCGTATGGAGCGATCGACGCTGAACGAGTGACACGAACGAGAGACGTTTCTCGCGTTAAAAGACAGTCGAGCGACACAATAATCAACCGGTCATCGAAGGTCCGTAATACGAAGAAAGTGTGAGTTCCATTTTCCATTCCTTCAGTAACAGGCGTTCGTCCGAAGAGAGAAAACCGAGTTTATTATTTTCCGCTAAGATTGGCCGAAACATGCCGAATCACACGTGTTCTCTTTCGGATTTCCGTTCAAAACGCTGATAATTATGACCGTGTAAGCGAAATGAATGTCCCGTGAGAATTCTTTGAAACGTATCGGAGAAATGTCATATAAGTCGCGTTATTTCTGTACGTATCTGTCAGAATTGTACTGGGTGGCGTGTAAATAGATAAATTTACATAAGGTTGACATAAACTATCGTAATGTACGAGTTATGCGATTGACATTAGCAAATTTATACATATTACAGGCGTTTCGCAGCGAAAATTGATGATACATTTACTAATGAGGCCTTTTCTTACAGAATGAAGTGGCACATCTTGCTCGCAGCACTTGCTGCGTTATGCATAGCTGTGTATGCGGAGGAGGAAGAAGAGGCTGCTAGATTATTAGTCTCTAAACAGATACTTAACAAATATCTGGTAGAAAATATGGATATAGTTATTAAGGTAATAAGCAAGGCAAATTTTCTCCTTATAGTTTAATGTTTCTGATATCAGTACAAAGTATCTTATTGAAATATTTTTTATATCTATTTGCTACTGATTTCTATATTAACTTTAATCTCAGCTTAATTTATTTTTGTTTATTATAACACTGTTACTTTGTTTTGGTAATAATTGTTACTCTTTTTTATCTTTAATAGCATCAGTAACATCATGATATTTTTAGAATATGTAATTAATTTTATTGTTACTCTATAAACATATAATAAATGTATGGACCACATTATGGTTAAAATCTCTTTAGGTTTTGTATTGATGACATGATCAAATAGTGACATGTACAATTGAATATCTACAATTGAACTCTAAAAAGATATTAAAATTTTGTAAAAAAAATAACAAAAAATAATGAATTAAATGGTAATAACGTGTTATTTTTAAAGATTAGTAGCAAACAATGGTAATATAAAAAGTAACAAGAAGTAATAGTAATGTGTTATCTTTATAAAGTAATGTTTTCAATTCTGTTTAAATTGTTTTCTAAGAATTAATAAAGGTGGAAAGAAAACTGAATTAAACTGAAATAAAAATTAATCTACATTAGTAGAAACATTTTTATGATTCTTTTTTGAAGGTGTTTTTTATGCTGAAAAAAGTATTCAATATATTATTTTACTTGATAGTCTGTGTGCATGATAAAAATATTGATTTATTGATATTGGAACAAATATTGTACATTATTAAAATATTGAATTATTGATATTAGAACAAAATTTATAGTATACTATTTACAACACTGGCAATGTGGCAGCCTTGGAGGTCGAAATCACAGACAATTCGTTTCACCCGGATCATTTCACTCACGTGAGTGGAGAGTTGAACGCTAGAATCGACCGCGTTCCGCCCTACACCAACGTTAGCCATACCGTAGTCGTGAGGCCGCGCAAATTTGGATATTTCAACTTTACTTCCGCCGAAGTTCTTTACCGCCGCAAGGAGGACGCGCCCCGATTACAAGTGGCTGTAAGCAGCGAGCCTGGCGAAGGGCTCATTGTGGCATACAGGGATTATGACAAACAATTTTCGTCTCACGTGGTAAGTACGAATACATATATTTGTATAATAATCATACAAATATTATTTATAATAGTTACAAGACATTGCAGAAAAAAAGTAGACTTATAATTAAAGGAATTTCATTACACGCGTATACCGGTAATATAAAAAGAAATGTTATGGAGTCTTTTCTATTACAGTATGTACATATTACATATATATTACTTGTTTATATATTTTTATTCTCTTTCTCTAATTCTCAATTACTTTAGTTTCGACATTTTCGATATTTAGTAACCTTATTTAATACATTAAATACATTTTTTAGTAATATTAAAAATGATTTCTGTATGCTATGTAATGTCTTACATATATTGTTTCCTTTACAACAATCCTTCATAACAGGTCACAATAGTTATTGCCTAAAGTCTTAGTCTCAAAATTGAATAAATCTAAATCTATTATCTTGGACTTTAAGTTTTATCGCAATACAATCCTGTTTTATTGTATC
The DNA here is from genome assembly GCF_013373865.1 of Monomorium pharaonis. Lineage (NCBI taxonomy): Eukaryota > Metazoa > Arthropoda > Insecta > Hymenoptera > Formicidae > Monomorium > Monomorium pharaonis. The sequence continues at coordinate 13,624,355 of NC_050469.1, read as the reverse complement.
TCGTAGGTCGATTGGGCCGCGTTCGCCGTGATGACTCTACCCTCCCTGCTCATTCCATTCGCCTTGTGGTATTCGAGTAAATGTAAATATGAAAAATTGTTAAAGAACACAAAAAAGCACTGATTGTATATTGTATGTTAGAAATTTGTTTCCAGGAATTTCTAGGTCACTTTATAAATTTTCCTATATCATTGTAAGAAACACGACTGTTCCACTATATACATCTACTTTTGTAATAAATGTAATGATATTTATGAAAATAATGGCATGTTCATTTAAATTTAAGAATATACTCAATTATCTTTTGGATTTGCATCACTTAAAGAAATAGAGAAATATGATGGTTTATTATCTAATTATTTTGAGGGCTTTTTTATTTTACAGTGAAATATCTTTCCAAATTTTATTTTATATCTGAGAATCTAATCCAATCTTTCTTTCGAACAAACGAATGACTTTAAGCTATCTCCTACATTAAACTTAGAATATAACAAATATTGAACTTGACAGATTGTTATATGTCCTAAATATAATGTAAGTTACATATCCTAAATGTGTATATCACAGCTTTACAAGATAAAAAAATAAGGATTTTTTTTTGTGATATGGAATATATCGCATACATTGAACAAGTTGGCTGTTACTTTACAATATTTGTGTAAACTAATTTTATATAATTTTATGACTAGGAACTATTTATATTGTTATTAAAATGAAAACAGTACATATTGAATTGTGTACTATGGCAATGTTAACAACATACTATTATAATCTTTCATACTTTACACACGCAAACACAAATATCATAGTCATATATACATACAATATCATACATGTATATTATGTTAAACACAATGATACAAATGTAACACTTTAGAAAAATCGAGTTTGTTCTACTTAAAAAATGGAACTGTTTGTTTCCAAACAAAAAAAGTATTTAACTTTAAGGCACGATTTTGCAATGTTTATATATATATATATATGTGTGTGTGTGTGTGTGTGTGTGTGTGTGTGTGTGTGTGTGTGTGTGTGTGTGTGTGTGTACATTTATAAATGAATAAAAATAATCAAAATGAAAGCGTCGGTTGTTAAGTATCCGTATCAGTCGTTTTATGTTGGCAAAGTCAAACTTTTCTTATGAAATTGAGCCTCTTAACTTAAATAATGTTTCTTAGCATTAATTCGGAACGGATGTTATTTTGTAACGAATCTTCGTCAATAATTCAGAGAGCTATTTTATCCGATTCTACTCCCTTGTTTAACATATCCTTTTCTTTTAACATATATCTCTTCTTCTAATATACGGCGTACCAAAACTACGTGGATCACCGTAAACAGATGTCTCGAACGCTGAAAAAGGTCTTAATGGCGAAATTCGTGGGCTGGTACTTGGAGTAACCGGAGTGATCGGAGTTGTACCCGGAGTACATATTGGTTTTTTTATCATCGGTGGAGATTTATCAGCTGTAAAAAAACATTAATAATGTTGTATCAATCATGCCGGAAAAAAAAACACCATAGAACATCGTAATGCTAATATCAATGAAATATAAAGGAGAGAGGTATAAACGTACCAAAAATGGTTCTATTTCTAATTGTTAAGTCGACAGCTGCCACTTTATGTTTCCAGACTGAAAAAACATAGATCTCGGGTTAACAAAGAAAAAATGACATAAGCCCAGAAAATACATCTTACCGTAAAAAATTGTGATCACAATAACGGCAAACGTTCCCAGTGTGTATCTGTGGAAATACATGTAATTCACCCATTGTACTCCAGACATAGGGATGAACTGAGTGTACCTTGACACACGTATGTGAAGCTGAAAAAAACGCGTGATATAACAATTACACGTCAGCCACATAAATGCGTTTAAAGCATAGCTTACTTACAGATACATTTTGCTTGGTTAAGTCATTTGCAATGAATATTTTTTGTCCTTGAACCTCGTCCTGACTGTGCATTAAGCGTAATTTGTATTGCATTGTAGTTTTGGAAACAAATTGCCAAGAGACAGCCACACCATCTGGTACGTCAATCTAACAAAAAGAAAATATTAATAGACTTGTTTCATAAAATAAAAAAATACAAATAACATATATATATAAGTTGTTTGTACTTTTTAATTTATAAAATAAGTATTAATGTTTAGCAAATATTACAAAGTTTATGTCTTTGACATTATGAGAACTTCAATTTTGACAATAACTAATTCGATTAAAATTAGAAATAATTTTAACCACGTGATTCTTTATGTGAGGTGTGTAAGAAAACTTGAGGCTAAATTTTTATAGATTTAAAGCAAATATATAGGGACTCTGGAAATTTGCTAATTAAAATATTGTAAAAATATTGTAAAATTTTCGAAAAATTAAATAAAATAGTTATTTGCAAATTTTTATTTCAAATAATTTTTGAGATATATGTATAAGGATTAAAGCTGACCAATTTATACACAGTATGCTTAGACAGTTTATGAGGTGTGCACGAGCGGTAGTGTGTATTAGTGACACACACTCGTCTGAATATAATCTCTTTAAAATTATTGCTTGAAAGAAATATCTGTATAATTATTTTACTTAATTTTTCGAGAATTTTCTTGCTATAGTATCTTAATTCGCGACACTCTGTATTTTTTAAATTTAAATAAATGACTTACAGTAAGATATTGTAACACCGATGCCAAGCCGTACACCTCAAACATCGCCGATAGTGCACCAGAACTGTGACTGGTGACAAACATGATCTCTTTAGCGTCGACATATACAGGTGGCAAATAAGCGAATTCTATAGCTGCCGATTCAATGTCCCGGCTCTGGACGCTAATTTGAATACGACTTTCTAATACACTGGCGGCTATAGTCGGAAAACTCATCGGTATGATATCGCAGTAATAAAAGCCTGCAACGAACAAGAGAAAGAATCATTATAACAAATTTTTCTTTATCTCTCATCGTCATGCGTATGTGCGACTGTACCAACCTGTCACGATATCAAATCGTGGTTTCACGACGAATAAATCTTTTACATTAATTGACGAACTCGAAGAAACAAACTGGGCGTTACACGTGTAGGGAAACGTGTTCAACGTAAATGACGATAATGTTCGACAACCGCCTAGACCTCTTGCCAATACGTTGTTCTCTTTAATCTCTTCGTCTTTACCCTTCAGCACGAGTGGCACACTGAAAGTTTCCGTGCCGGTGATGTTTCTACCTCTCAGAGAAACTACAGATACCTATGCAAAAAATCGTATTATAACGTATCATAAAATGCATAATTATAACATTCTCACATTTTTTTGTCAAGTGATTAATTACCCATGCGACTGGTAGAACGTTGACCTCTATCTCATTCTGCACGTGCGTCGCGAGGCTATGCTTTATAACGGCACGTCCAACATTTCGTGCGCGACCTATACCCGTGACAGGATCTACCAACAATATCTCGGGCGCGGAGGACTGCCAGTATCCTGGATCACCCTCGGATGAGAGGAGCGGCATGGAGAAGCATATTACATCGCCGATAGTCAGGGTGGTCTTTGTTGGGAATATGATGTCGCCGATCATCATATGAACATAGTCAAACATTCCATGGGGTTGTTTCTCATTATAGGTCTTCACAACCAGCTCGCCATTCTCCAGAAACTTGGCGGTGATCACATTATCCGTGCCTGCGGCGAACGATGCGAGATCAGCGCGATTCAGCATAGCTTTAACACTCGTTTCGGCTGCATGGAATCTGTTTCCCACATTGTCGTAATACTCAATGATGTAATCCAACTCCATTCCCTTCGGTAGCATGTTCAGCTCCTCGCCGTTCCGTATGCGCAACTTGGATTTCAAGGAGAGCATCATATAATGAATGGGCTTGACCTCAACAGCCACTGTCAACGATTGTTTCAAGTTGTACGCTTCTGTATTCGTGACGGAAATAATGGTTTGACCGTAGTTTTCACCGGATTTCACGATTCCATTTTTCTCCACGGTCACGGCTTTCGCGGCGGTCGTCAAGGCGCGCAGGTCCTCGGATTCCTCGCCGTGCGTACTCGACAAGATTTTGTAAGTCGTCGTGCCATGCCTGTCGCGATTAGTTTGCAACCGCAGAACAGAGTTCGGTGACATTAGTACCGTTGCTATCGAGCCTCTCGACGTTGGTGGATTAGTTAGGCGCAATTCCTCGAAGATTTCGATCTTCACAAACGTGGTGTACACAATGTCGTTCTTACTGAAGCCAGAGAGCATATTGCATGGTACGGTGGCGTTCAAATAGATTGTCGCTACCCCTGGGCTTAAGGTCTTGGCCCTCAGTGACACCTGATTCTGGTATCTAATGTTAATGCCAGTGCCCTCGTACATGTTGTGCAGGGTTAGTAAGCCAGGGTCGCTAGATGACCATGCGAAACTCAACGGCAGCTGCATAGAACCGATGATGAGCGGCGTCAGATAATCGGGGATACCAAATGCCCAGAGAGGAAACGTTGCGCCCACTTTTACCCTATTTATCGGGGTCGAAATCTTTACTCCCTCGAGGTGCAGCACGTAAATGTCAGCACGATCCTCCGAGTAGACTACCTTGTTACCCTTGGCGTCGAGTCCAACAGCGCGCACGTGGATACCGGTCCAACCTGCCGATTTCCCTTCGAGGATTCCATTACGATCGACGCGTAGGATATCTCCGCTCTCCGTCGAGAATTCGATCTCGGCGTTCGGCGGACCGCCGACTGTTTGCATCTGATAAATAGTGCCGATCAGTATCGTCAGATTCCTTGGCTGTATCCGCAGCGGGACAAACACCTGCAGGGTGACTGGCTCACTGCGTATCTCGCGATCGCCCGTCTTCACGAACGTCAACTGACTCTCGCCCTCCGACAGGCCGTAGATCTTATACAGTATACGCTCATGAGGCGCGGTATCTTGTTCATTAGCGGACAATTGCTTGATCTCGATATGCTCGTTGTCGATCTCCGCGCGAAAATCTAGCGCGCCAAGAGATGGCAATCTTACGACGTGATCGTTCGTGTCGTAAAGCCTCAACGCAGCCGTTACGCATTTTCCTTTCTCGATCTTATCTACAGTGTCCACTTCAATCGCCGCGAGTTGTTGAACCTCTACGTATACTTCCGCCAACTTCGAGGGTAGACAGAGATCCATCAGCCCTATTTGAAGCACACCCGGCTTTCTCGGTGTCACACTGATTGTCCTTGTCGTATCCATGTATCGAATATCTGCTATGTCCTTCGAACTGAGGACAAATTCATAGTAGCCGGAGCCCTGACTGACCTGCAGATACGACTTCATGCTCGAATCATTAAGAATTATCAATTTATCGGGGCTGACGATAGTGTCATTGACCAGAGTTGCCTCTACGGAAGCTTCTATGAGTGGAGTTTCTATTCCGCCTCTCTCGTTCTCGATGGCAAACGGTGGCCATTCCGGCGTGATTCTTAGCTTGTTGAGAACGACCTTCTGATAACCGGTCACAGTCGCGAATATCGTAAGAATACCGTGATGCTTCTTGAAAATAATGTATTGATAGTGACTCTTTGGTAGAATCACATTCATATCCGTCCAGGTCTCTTCCATTATGCTGGATTGAATTTCCACGGTGCCGCTGCCCGACGGCTTCAGATTCCACTCGATGTTCAAGCTCGTAATATTATCGAATCGCTTGCCGTCCTGGTCCTTGACGATCACAGCGATTTTCAAGTGTTTGTCACTGTGCGCAATTATCTTGTCCGTGTTCTGACTGATCGGGCAGTTCTTGTCGTGTGTGCCTCGAAATTCTGGCTGCAGGTAGATGTATCGAGGCTTACCGCAGACAATCTCGATCGTTTCCGACGCGTGAGTACGCCGACAGTTCGGGAATAGCGGCACATTCGACACTGTATATGTCAGCGCGGTTTTGCCTAACGCTTTGCAGATCACCTTGAAGACGGCTCTGTCGAACGGTCCGTTCAACGAGTCCTCGTATTCGGCCACCTCGGCGATCTCCTCGTTCGACAGATGTATCTCTCGCGAGTAATCCTGGGATTTGTTCGTCCACGGCAACGGCCCACCCTTAAACACCACGTACCTCGAGGCTCCTACGGCGAGTAACGTTTCCTTACTCTCTGGGTGTATTGCCGCGAGCGGCTCGTACGACGACACGGTGACATTGTCCGTTAAATAACGATCGATCACGTCGTTGCTGTTCGCGTTATAAGCGACAGTCACGTCGGTCGTCCCAACCCCGCGATAATTCATCACGGTTATCACGGCGCACGCGGCGCCAACTGGCTGCACGTTTTTGTCGTGACTCCGCACGAAGTTAACGTCCACAATGTGCACCTCGAAGTCAACATCCTTGCAATCGCTGAACGGTATCTCTTTGGCGTCGGACCCATTGATCAATATCCCGTACAACGCAACGTGCAAATGAATCGGTTCTCCTACGGCCGCCTCCATATTATACTCGATGATTTTCAGTTTGACGGGCGATAGTACGTGTATTCTCGCCGTGTCTCGATTGTACGGATTTCTCGTCATTGCAACGACTACTTCCGCCGTGCCCACTGACAAAATTTTGATGCCGCCGTTCTGCGAAACGGTTAGTATCGAGGGCTGCCTACTGGACCAAACGTACGATCCATCTCCTCCGCTTGCCTTCAACATTATGTCGAATCTGGAACACAGTAGCAATGAAAAGTAGCGATAAAACAAATATATTTATTATATATTTAATAATTAATCAACAGATAAATTAATTTAGTTAAAAATTAATTTAGTAATTAACTAAAAAATTTTTATAATTCTTCTGATTAACAAAATCTTTATATTCACCTGGACTTATTGACGACATCCCATGGAACAGCCAAGATGCGGGGTTGAACCTTCACTGGAATGTGTATCGTGAGTTCGGCTCTGGTAAAGAGCTGCGGCTCGAAGGTGATCCTCTTACCACGCTCGTCGATAATGCCACGCAATGTCGCCTCCACGATCGTCATTCCGCACGTGATCGGTGTCACAACGGCATAAGTGCCGTTTTGCGTGATCGTTCTCGGCTCCAGATACTGTTCATCTATTTTCATGGAGACCTCCACACCTTCTCCGATGTAGAACTTGTGATCCTTGCTGTCGTATAGTTCGACGACAATCTCATGCACGTGACCAAATACCAGTCCCCAGTTTCTGTTCGGTAAAACAGAAAGGGAGATGTACGCAACCTCGTGCACGTTGACCATGGCGGAAGGCATGATAACTGGATACTCCTCACGGACGTTCTTGTCGTGCAGGTACACTTTCGTGCGTCCCAGCTCGCGCCCGAAGGCGACGTCGCGGTCGTTATCGATCTCCAGGATGTCAGGATTCTCGGCCTCTAGGTAGTACTGGCTCAGCGGCAGGCTAATCTCCTCTAGCCGGCCCTGACGCGTGTGCATTATCTTGTACCTGAAGCTGTCTTGGGCCATTATCGTTATCTCCGGTGGGATGATGATCAGATTGGCGATGACGACCAGCTCCAGTTCGATAGATGGTACATACTCGTACTCTGAGTGCGGCAACCGGACGGACACCTTGGCCGTGCCGGTCCGGACGCCTTCGATGAGAGTGATGTGACCCCTCTTGCCAACACTGTCCAAGGTGGCTATGCTAGCAGGCCTCTCGTATTGTGACTCCTCGTAAGTCATGAAACGTAGCACTTTACTCGTCGACTTACCGTCGGACGGCGCATGTTTGTTGGCGTCGCCAATAGTCCAGACGAATTCTATGCCCGCCAGGGTAGTGAACTCATTTCCGTGTTCGTCGTACGCTCGCACCTCGAACGCCTCAGGTATGTCCTCGATATATAATTCTCTCGTGGTGGTAATGAGATTCAGAGAGAAAATCGCGTCCACTATAACGTCGCATCGCAGAAAGTAGCCGGTGTTGATGTCCTCCGCGAGGACGATCGCGGTGTTCCTCGTCAAGTCTCTCGTTATGGTCTGAATCAATATCGCTGGCGAGCATGTCCTGTCGAAGTTCTCGTTTATGGGAATCAGTTGTATGATATCCAGACGCGAGGTTGACCTAATAAAAGCGTCAAAAGATAAATTAAAAAAAAAAAAAAATAGAAAAAAGCTGAAAAATCCCCACGGTACAAAAATCTATTGTTAATATTGATCTAGTGTTAACATTTGATTATCAAGAGAATCTCGCAAATATTTGCCTGTTTCGTTCCAAACAAAATCTTTAATTCGCGGGCAAACTACTACGTCATCATCGGTCGCAAAGGTGCGAATGCTCCAACTCGAAGCCTCCGAAATCGGAGCCTCCGACCGACATCGAGCGAGATTGAGGTTATGGTGCGACCGGCAACATGCCTCGTGACGAGAAGTTTACACTTTCCACGTATACAAGAACTTCAGCGACATCGCTGTGAAAGAGAAAAAGATGAAAAGACTACATAGTCACCATTTGTAGCAACCGCCGTCCGTCACCTCCAGCGTGAAATTCACTGCGAAGTTGTTGAAGACGGGCAACAGAACCCGGGGTACGTTCAGCCTGTGCGTTGTGAAAACCGGCGTGACGCGAAACGTCGCGACGACGAGACCGACGAGCAGCACGGCTCTCCGAAGTGTCGTCGACGTATCAGGCATGTTGTCATCCGCGCGATTTTACCCACCTTTGAACGCTCGAACCGTTTCAAAACGTGAAATACCGCGTCCGCAGGCGCGTCGATAAGGCGAGATATCGAGCATTAGCGCCGTAGCGCGTGTGCACTGTGAGGCCTCACAGTGTGAGGTGCAGTTTGTGCACCGTCTACACCAGTCCTACACCAGTACACCTCCGGATGTATGGGCGCAATGGAGTCGGATTTGGAATGATCTGGAATCTGAAAAATCTATCGCGTCGCCATGATATGCATATGCTTCTTGTGACAGTCGGTGATGATATGATATGATGTTCGTCGCGATGCTTCCACCTTCCGAAAACATTTGTCGACGGCGGTTATGAGAGTCACGGAGCGTGCGATGAGATCCGCGGGATCGTGCGGTCAGTGTCGCGTGATGCGCGCGGAAGCCTATTGCGTATGGTGGCGTTATCAGTGTATATACTTGTATATAGATCCCTCATTTTTTTCTCGCAATGCGTACCTGATTAATTAGCACGCTTAATCGCGCCAATTGTTCGCACGCATCGACGCACGATGTCTGCTCTGCGGAGGAAAGCGGGCCGGAGATCAAGAGAAGCGAGAACTGACAATCTTGTAGGAGGTTAAGTGCTCTTGTATATATATCCCACTTTTTTGTATTATAAATTTACCTTGCCGGTTTGCACTGCGGAAAATTTACTTCAAAATGCAGAAGGCTGAACGCTCATGATTATGGAGAATTAAATAAATAAATGCAAATGTAGCGTTTTGTTTAGTTAAATATATTACTCCAGATTTTAACTTAACGTAAACTATATTTATATTGCTGATTTTGTTTGCAAACTTAAAACAGCAAGAAACTGTATATATAATTAAATATTTAAAATAAGAGACTTCTCATAAATTTGTACGAAATGTGTATGTTGGTTGAAAATAATTTTTATTTTGAATTGAAATTTTACAGGAGACGTGACTATTGACGACTTTGCCAATACATTACGGATACGCGCTAGGTTCAAGAAATCGATTACAAATGTCTCTAATGAAGGTTAGAAAATAAATTATTGAAAAAAAAAATTTTTTATAGTGCAAGGATTTGTAAAAGTAATTTTTCCATTCAATTCTTTAATTTGCATTTTTCCACTTTTATATTGCTATTTACACATGTAAGGTTTTAATCATAAATTTAAATTTGATTTAGTGAAACAGGAAGCAACGAAAGAAGAGGATAAACCTACGTGGGATGAAATGGATGAAGAGTATGAGTCAAAACATAATATGAAAGGAAGGAGAAATAGAAGAAGAATGAAATGTCAAAAAGATAATAATAATGAAGAAGATGGAGGTGAATAAAATGTTTTAATTAAACGTAAAATTTCTCTTAACAATTGCATCATGAACATATGATGTTTTTGTGTATGATGAAATGTAATGAAAATATTACGTTTGTCAAATAGGAAGTGACTATCCATTAGATATATGGTTTATTATTTCGGAGTATATACAACCTGAAGCAATAGGAAAGTTTGCAAGGATTTGTAAAAGTTCTTACTATGTAACGACTACTGGAAAATTTTGGTTTCATTTGTATAAAACGTAAGTGTTCTATTCTACTGTCTGATATTGTCATATGCAATCTAAAGTTTGTAAATTTATCTTTAAAGATTGCTCTGATTGTTCAAATTGTCAATGTTTTTAATACTTTTTAAATGGGTTGTTAAATTTAACATAATATAATTTATTTGATAAGTATGACAATGCAACTGTTTATGCAATAATTAGTAAAATTAGATTGTAATTTTAGATATTACAAATTCGTATCAGATTTACCAGAGTGCCTACAACCACAATGTATGAGGTTATATGGATTAAGGGCTTATGTTATCAGGGCATTACATTACAGTTATTTTAGAATATCGGATATGTCTTATTTACGACAAGAAGAACCACATTCTCTTGTGAAAAGAAAATGCACTCTCATGTGGCATAAGGTAAACTGCGAATAATTTTTTATTTACATTTTAAGCTTAAATAAATGTGTAGCTGTTTTTTAATATTAATTATGTAATTATATTAGGATTATTATTTATTTCATGCTGCATGATATTACCTAATGAGAGACGTTATGGTACGTTTTAGCAAGGGAAAGTACGATGGTATTTCTATTTTAAGTTGAAGGAGATTTCCAAAACACGTAATAGTTCATTAAGGCAAAATAAATGTGATACTAAAAAAGTCGAATTCCTCCAAACATTAGAAGACGTGGCTGTTAATCCCGAAGACGGATGCAAAGTGCTTCGGGTATGTAACATAAGATCCATTTACAGATTTGGAAAGAAATTAAATATCTTAATGTATTTATAGGCTTAATGTTTTTAATGTGCAGGTGAGTTGCTTCAAGTACAGTATGTTACCACCGGTGATCGGATTAGTTCTGCAAACAGTATCTATGACCTTGATGCCCGGCTTTAGAGAGCACCGACTTCAACTTGGCTTTGGAACGTCGGATGTTCCTAGTACATTAACAAATCACATAGTACTTCGTAATGTTGTCGATTACAGTATCTTGAATTGGTGGGATCCTGCCTACCCTCATCAGGACGTAGGTTACACGATTGAATTACCGCAAAGCGACTCGTGGGACTAGAATTTATTACAGATTGTTCTTATATTTTGTGTATTATATTTGGGAAATAGAAGTCTCTAAATTTTATAAAACAAATATATACCAACGTATAACAGATGCAAAATCATTCAATCTTTAATACCTTTTTTTTCATCAATTATTCATTAGTTAGTTTTCATCAATAAACAATTCAATTAGTATAATTTAAAGTCTTTGGCACACGATACGATTTTTCAAGCTAGCACGCATACGAGGAGTCTTACGATTGGCTTACAATTGGTAATATAATCATTCGAGCCAATCCGGACGCGTAATAAGACGTCTCGTATGCGATCTTGCATAAAAAATTGTATCGTGTGCCGAAAGCTTAAGAAAACAATGTAGAAATAACGAAGAGACAATGTAAATTTTGTGCAAAGATGCTTTATGTACATTATTGCATAGGAAGAATATATACAACAAAATAAAATTCTTACATATGATTATAAATATTCAATCAAAATATTGCTTGATGTACCAATTTGATTACAACAGTTATCTCGAATTCGAAGAAATCTTATTTTATTTTGAAAGTTTTTAACTATATTACTGTGAGTAACTGTTTTTTTAAGTTGTTCCTGAATTGGAGTTGTTTTATACAATTAACAACTATTGCTGGTAGAATTTCACTTCTTAACGGCTGCTTCGACAGCATCTACCAATTCCTGCAGATGGTGTATGTTGACAGTCGGGATATTAAGATCTTTGATCTAAAAGACACAATCAACCATATATTAAATATATTTTGCAAATATAAATGCATATAAGATACCATATACCATATGCCATATACCGATAAGAATGCATATACTGTACCATATTTGCATAACCATCCACATCTACTTTAAGTTGAATACGAATCTTTTCGTCATCGCTAGTTCCCTGTGGTTCGGACGGAAGAACTCCAGTAGATTTATCACGAATTTTTTTTAATCTCCTTAAACTCTCCTCCGTTTTTTGTACAGATGTTAACACATCAGTAACGAATAACAAATAGCTAAAATAAAATTCCATATTTCTACTGTATTCATAATTAATTTCAAATAGTTTTGATACATTTTCAAGTCTTATAACAGTATTGTTAAAGAAATTTATCATTTACCTTTCTGTTAATGAAGATAAAGTTAATTCCAACCAAAGAACAGTATTTTCAGGAATAATCTTGCTGTAATCCGTATAAAAACTGTTAAGAGGAATTATTGCGCTTCTTACATATGGACAAGGTTTATTTGGCACGTCTCGTTTTGTTCTTCTAAATAATCGCGGAATATCACTAACTTGTCTCAAATGCGTTACGCACTGTTCCAAAAGCTCATTTACAATTTCTTTTGTAATTAAAGGTAATAGATTGGCTAGATTTTTCAACGTATCACCTAGAGAATCTAAAATATAAATTAACGTAAAATAAATGAAATATTTTATGAAAATATATTTTTAATTCTTCACGCATATATATTACCTTCTAATAATTTCGATATTGTGACATTCTCGTCTTTAATTTTAGATTGTACCATTTGTAAGAAAGATGGTAAGGCATTTATCAATTTTTCTATGTCAATATACAAATACACTAGAAAGTTCAATCTCGTAGAACGTTCAGAGTCATTTGAACTATTAGTTTCATTTATCACTGGCCATGTCTGTAAATAGAAAATTGGTCACTTTTTGTATATGAATTTCTCTAACTTAATTTATATATAAATTATTATTCACACATTATAATAAGCTAAATGTGAAAACGTACTTGTTTCATTGCACTTTGGCACCAAGTTTGATACCTCGAGCTTATTTGAAGACTGAGTTTCCAAAACCTAATAATATCAATATGTTTTATGAAGATATCAAAGATGCGGTGGAAATGATTATCACAAAAAGAATTCTAAAACGACTACTCACCTATGAAACAATTGATATAAATAGATATCGTCAGCCCAAATCCTCAGCAGATTATTCCAAACCACATCGGTTGCATAAAGGGAAAAATCCTCTTGTGTCAGAGACATAAGACTACCTTTGACCAAGTCTGGCGATATTGGCTCAGCTAATGCCGACTCTACACTACCGGCTATCTCTTGAAATCGAATTTGAAAGTATACTGGCAAATTCCATTTCTTGAGAAAATTTTTGTACTGTGGATGATTCTTCAGTGCTGCCAGAATATCAGGCGTAACACACTCTGCCTCCAATTTCGTTAAAAATTCCAACGTAGCTGTATATCTCTGAAATCGCAATAACTTGAGAAATATATTTCTGTGCTTAAGTATCAATATTATATTTACATATTTTCAAATATCTTACTTTGTGAAATAACACCGGATCTCCTGGAGCAAAAATGGATTTTATATATTGCTCGATCTTTTCCTCGACTTCAACCCAAAAACTGTTCACCAGAAAATTAAATCCTTTTATGGATCTTCTGCAATCACCAATATAATAATTATGTATTATTTGTATTTGTAAATTTATACTGAATTAAATGTAATTCATAAATATACCTCTCAGGATGTAATGTGATATCTAACAATTGTTTCAATTCTACATTTAAAGTGTTCAGTAATCTGTGATAAATGCTTTGCAAGCCAAGTGGATCAGTTTGTAGATTCTCCTCGTTAACGATATTGTAAATTAACGGCCTTACAAGCTCGTGTCTAACCAACTCTTCAGCGTTAGTTATTTTGTCGAGTGTGAGATAAATTCTAAGGCAGCGAATCGCCAAATTCGAATTCTTCTCGTGTATACACGCTAAGAATAACTCGTTTAAACATGTTAGATACAAGTTTTCCAATTCAGTAGTTTCCTGTTGTAAAATAATCGTTTTGATTTATTTAGCTATTAATACACCATTATTCTATTTTCTAAAAGTACGTACTTTCTCTTGATTAGCCGAGATATCCGATTTACACCTGGACATATGGAACTTCAATTGATTCAATTCAATCGCAGCCTGTTCAAGAACGTCGATTTTCGTAGGATTTTCCATAAACGTTTTCATACATAATATGGAGGAGAGTTTCCTCAATGACTTGTACACATGCTGCAGGCTGTGTAAACTCTGTTTGCGTTCTTTTATCTTCAGATTATCATTCAGATTAGCTGAAATAGCTGTAATTTCGTCATCCAGAGCTTGTCGCACTTGCTGCCGAAATAAAATTTGATCATTAAATTTAATTAAAAATAGCTGTGATAAAAATGGGCTTTTTAATATTGATCCAATTGTAATATATATTTCACTAAGTTTTTAATACATTATTGACATGGAAAGTTCGTGGGATCCATCAATTGTATTTCTCTGATCTAAAGGATATATAACATGTGATTAATTTTTATTCAATTAATCATCAAAAAGAACAATGAAAATTAAGATCAATGAAATAATGAGTGTAAGGGCAGTTAATAGTCAACGCCGTTACAAGTGTGCAACAATAATTTGTTAATTCGTAATTCTTCCAAAGTAAGACAGTTCTTTTACTATTTGGAAGAATTATGAATTAATAAATTGTTGTTGCCCATTTGCAACAGCACTCTTAATTATCATTATATCCATTATTTAGTTGGTTGTAAATTGAGAGTGTTAGTTATTTGTTATATGAAAATTAAGATATAATGTTAAAGTTTCAGTAACACATCCCATGCAAGTAATTACATTAAAATCGCAAGTAATGTAGGGTTAATAATAACTGATATCTCAGATATCACTTTTCCAAATACTCAAATACTTTTTCAGTTTTACCATAACTTCCTCCTTCAACTGTCCAAGGGGCACCTGTAAGTCATTGATGGCCTTGTCTAATCCGATCAAATTACTGGACAGATTGACGAAATCCGTGTAATCCCTGTTAATCAGGTCGATCATAGCCGATCGCAGTAACTTCAGATACATGCCAAGATCGTCTCGCATCGTCTCCAGCTTGCCATTCTTCCTGTGATCTTGCAGAAACGTGTCGACATCGAAATTCTCCTACGAGGGAACAGTGAGAAAGAGTTATTTTTTAATTTGTATGATCGTAAACGTGTGGCGATAAGAAAAACGTACCTGTATGAAATCGAGCTCGGAAAAGCACAGATCCTTCGGAGCTCTCGGCAAATTATTGTTTGACATGATTATATATTTATTTACCCCTTTCTCTTGCTTGACGAACAATCGGCAATTATCATCGCAGGACCGAAGCGTGAGCTCCAATTACTCCAGATATTCAAAATCTCGTTGCCGCTAATCCTTACATTATGACGTGACAGCTTGACGTTTCGACCCTCGATCACAGCGTTCGCAGCCGCATAAAACTCGTATCGCATTGAACGTTCCAAATTAATAAAAATATTTTAGTCGCAAGACAACCAATCACGTTTCATCGCTTTTTGACGCTTCCAGGCGAGCGGAAAGGCGATTGGTCAATTGATTCTTCGGTGTCGCTACGTGCGCGGTGGACACAAGTTTCTCGTACGTTCACGATCCAATGTAGAAGACGACAATCTATACTTTCGGATAAACAAATATATTATAACCTCATGAAATTTTGAAAATTGTGCTCCGTGTTTGTCGAATCGAAAGACTTAATTGACGTCTCTTGTTGGGGTGATAAAAAGTGAAAGATGAACGAGGACTGGGACGTGGAGCAGCACAAGGTGGAGTACGAGTCCGACGAGCACTGGGAATTGCGACGTAAATTTCTGCTGGCCCACAAGAATAAGTTCTCGGAGGATATGCTCGTTTGTTTAGCCCAAGTGTTCGTTAATGTTGAACTGTTAGGATGCAGGTAGTAATGATGTTCTTGTGTCTACACATCACACCTGATGAGTACAAGCTCAACAAGTATAGATATATTTCCCAGCTATTTGTATAAAACTCCTTGTAGGTATCCACAAGAAACAATGGACCTGGTGAAGGAATTATCGGAGGAGGTTGCGGCCGATTATAGAGAAAAGCAAAAGAAAAAGTTACAAAGAACTTTCGTGCAAGCGTCAGATGCAGCTAGTTCTAAGGTGAAAGGTATAAAAAAGAATTGTGAGTTGTGATCTACGTAACTTTTTTTTTCTTTTTTTTAAATAATTAAATAATATGCGATATATGTCTAAATTAATTAATTTTCCACAGGTACTGTGGGAATTTGAAAACTTTTGATTTTCCTTTCTTACATGATGTCCTTTAGACATGAAATCCTCAACAAGAGGAAAGGGAGTAAATTCCTTACTACCTATTTACTACCTATAGAATAATTCTAAATTAAAGAATCATCTTGGTCTTCAAATCCCTGCTGTATCTATGGAGAGTTGAATATAATTTATTACTATGAAATGATAATATATCTGCATGATAATTAAACAAGACGTTTTTTGTACAGGATGCACTGCTAAGACATCTACTGTCACAGAAGAATCTATGTCGAACACACCTAATCAAGTACCACACACAGTCAATCTTAATCAATCACAGCCAATCACAACCAGTCGATCTCGTAAAAAGCGCAATTCCAGAAAGAATGAAAAGCTTGATACTAAAAAGTCACTCCCTACTGCTACAAGAGAATCTATATCTAATATGATAAGTTATAACTATCAGTCTTGCAAAAATTCTGATAATGAGGAAGGCCCATCTAAAAGATTAAAAACAGAGGAAAACGTATCATTTAAAGATAATGAAGATCATCCATATGGAGATTTTGTTTTATGGGAAAGGCCAGGTGACAATGCCCAAAGTATATTGGAAATGTCAGCTGCTGTATCCGGCATGGCCTTAACATACAATTGCACTAAGATACCTGAAAAAGGCTGGTGAGCATATTTTTATATATATATTTTTTAATTGTTTATATTAACAATATTTTATGGTACAAATTCATCAAATATTGATTTTTCAGAAAAAATTAAATAAAAAATTTAAACACCTGCCAGTGATGCATTTTTATCAAAACTGCTAATTTGTAGCATAAAATAAACTCGCAATATGTGATAATTAGTTATATATATATATATATGTGTATTATATATAAAAATTATATTCAACTCTCCATAGATACACTCATATATATATATATAAGATTAGTTTGTTTCTTTTAATATCATTTCGCTACAAGTTCCTTTCTACACATATTTTTTGAAGTAAAAAGATAAAGATAAGAAGTAAAGTAAAATCAACGCTTTTTTATAATTTTATTTAAATTCTTTTATTGAAATATTTGGATTTGATTTTGTGACTGACAACAGGTCAGTGAAACTTTTCAGTTTAAACACAAATACATTTTTTATGGAAATGTATCACTAGCAAGTATTTTTACTTTCAATTCGAGTTTGTCCTAAAAAAATATATAATATTTCATAAATTTGTAGCATAAAATAATTGCCAAATGTCTTGTATGTCCAAACAATTAAATTCGTGACCGTATATGTTATATAAAATCACGTTTATAAAGCACAAAAATTATTATAGGATATTTTTCATTATATCTCTTTTTAGGGAATGCTCTCTCAGTCTCTCAGAGAAATTAAGTTGCAGCATCAATACCAATAAGAAAGTTGCCAAAAAAGAAGCAGCTATCATTGCATTAGAAAAATTACAAAAATACTGTTATACAATTAAGGTAAATCAAAGGATCTTTTATCTAGATAGGGTTTTAAATAAATTTCTTGGTATATCATTGATCTTTGTGTCACTCTGTAATAAATTATAGATGTAATTTTCTTCATCGTCTTGATATAGTTTTCTATCGTATTTATCTAATAACTTACAGTTTATATCTTCTTTTAAATATTTTTATATATTCAGGTTAAACAAGAATTAGGTACAAACTCAGACATAACTGTAACGACAGACGAAATAAAGTCTCAAGAATCTCTCGCCGACGATGGAGATTGGAAAGGATCTAATACCATTGGAAATAAATTGATGAAGATGATGGGTTGGGCTGGCGGTGGTCTTGGAAAATCAGAGCAGGGTATTGTGGAACCCATGTCTGCAATGTTAGTAAGCGACAACATCAATTAGTGATTTTTCAGAGAATTCTTATTACCTTACTGTCTTATGTTTATATTTTTATCTTTTACTTTTAGGGTCAAGACACAAATAAACCGAGAAGGTCTAGGCCTAAAACCAAATTCTCATAAGGCACAAAGCGGCGAAGTAAAAACCAAATGTCGAAAATTGTTTAAAAATCTTTTACAAATGGATGATTGTATGCGAAATGAAATTGTGTTCTTGGATTTTTCTAAGGAAGATAGAAAGTTGATTCACGAGTATGTATTGCTTACGAATTACATGATGTTTGAAAGAAGCCTGCCGTTGAAGTCAAATAATAATGCCTCGATTTGTTTCAGAGTTGCACGATCAATGGGCCTTAAATCACGTAGTTACGGTAAAGATCAACGAAAATTGATAGTCTCACGTAAGATTAACACATTGGGTCTGATTAAAGAACTGATCAGTCTTGGTGGAGCCACTGATAAGTATGAACTGATAAAACCGACAAACGAAAAATTTGTTTCATTGCCAGCTTCCTCGAATATTTAAATATGAAAAAAATATGTATATATATATATAAATGTAAAAAAATGTGTTCCAAATGATATCTTCTGTGACATTGATGTAGTAGTTTGGATTGTAAAATAAATGCATAACTTTTTTTTTATTTCAGAAGTCTTTCCGTAATATTTTATTGTTTAAACGATCAAAAAAACAAGCTGTTTGAAGTGATGTTCGCGACGTTCCGATATTCTTATCACGCAATCCGAAGTAGCGAAGAAATTCGTTCGATTCCTGTAGCTAACAGACACGGTGTTTCAGCCGAATAAAAACCTGTGACTATTTTATAGATTGGAATATACCGCATCACGCGTCGTCAGTAAAAACAGCGCAAATGAATGCAAGCGGTTAGATACAATGAAAAAGTAATCTTCTGAAATTGCGATTGTACAGGCAGAGCCTGTGAACTCGCGAGTAAAGTATTATGTTGTTCATCGGGTAAATGCGATGTACATTCATACATTCGCACGCACGTACGGTGAAATTGCGTAGCAAACGGCTTGTACGATTGGAGGGCAAACTAGCAAATTAAAACTGAAGAGAAACGTTCGCTTTATTTAACGATTATAACTTGCCACGCGACAAAATCATTCCCAAGAGAGCGCCTTGGCGTTTTTCGAATCGAATAGAGAAGAAGTACAAAAAATCTTAAGAAGCGAATGGATACTTACAGCGTACACACAGTACATGTCGCAAGTTGCCGTGTAACATGACGTATAATATAAGAAACGCTTTGGCAGTAGAACAATCAGAAGTCGAAAGGTAACATATACAGATAATACGACGGTGCGTGACATTTTAGTACATTATCACATCGTTGAAATCTGATAATTAAAGTGGTCAATGCGTTCTTTCTTTTTTTGTCTTTTTACATATATAGGTCGTGTATATGCATATATATGCGTGCGCGCCGCGTACATACCATCAGTTTGAAATGACAAGGTTGAAGATTACATGCGTCTCCTATATAATCACTTCGATTTATTGATTAACTTAACGTCTACTTAGCGACGTACGCATGTTACAACGACGGTATAACGCGACAATGTAAAAATGGGCAACGAGAGCAACGAAACAACGCGTGCGGCGTGTAAGTACACAAACGTGTACAGAAGAAAAGATAAAAAAAAAGCCGCGTGCATCTTCGTTAATCAATTAATTGACCGTGCCATCGCGCGCATATAATAACCGAGTGAAATATTTTCATAAGAGCCATCGCAGCATCCATCGTATAGTTGAATTTACGATCGGGAAAGAAATCGCTACGCGCGAGCTGCGTTGACGCAATTGTTACATTTTTTTTCCTCGAAACCATTTCGCAGGGTATAAAGGATTCAGTGGATTTGGAAATTGGACTCGAATGTAACGCGGAACGTTTAACGGGTTAAATTTGTGATTAAATTTGATGCGGTTAAAAAGTACGCATGGGAAAACATTGCCATTTAATATAGATAGAACACTGTTATCCCGTTTCGCCACGTTACGCAATTTCGAAACCAATTAAATTTCACGTACTAGAGAAAGACGTGCTGCAGCTAACCATTTTGCGATATGTCAGTTTCAGACCATTTACATTCAGTACCGAATCTCTTGTATATTCTGTTGGTATTATAATGTCAAAGGACACAACCGCATCATTCATTGCTGAAACACTCTCTGTGGACGGATCGACGGATTTTCGAAATTAATTTTGTCACTATTGAAATTTTAATTGCATTTATTTCACGTATACATTGACCGTATTCGGGATTAAAACGCGATAATAAAAATTTACACATGTACATTTTATCACAGTCTATTTTATAATTGCACAAAAGAGTGTGTACGTGAGAGATAGAAAACGAGAAAAAAATCAAACTTCGACTAGAATGCTGTAAAACTTTTGAATATCACACTGTATGCGAATAGTACTCTAACATCGCGGATATTTTTAAAAAACTGTTGGATCAAACAAGACCCCGAACACGATCAAAGACAATTAAAAAGTTAAATCATTTTTAATCAAGCTTTACAGAAAATCCCAAAATAACAGTAAATATATTATATTTCAAAACAGTCATAAAATTTAATAAGTTATATATTTAATAAATTACTTTAATAAGTTAACGTATTTTTAATTATAACTAATTTAATGAAGATTTAGAAATATTACTTGTTTGATCACTAATTGGGTCTGTGAGAGAACATCAAATTGATCAAATCAACAGCGTCCGCTCTTCTTGGCTAATAAATATCTGCAACATGTGCAAATTATCGTAATAAAATGTACAAAGGAAGAAAGAGAGGGGGAGGGAAGAAAATACGATCCCTTATCATTTCAAAATGATGGGTAACGCGCCCCTTCGAAACGTGGCATATACATGTATATCAGATATATTGGTGAAACTCCGGTGTGCCGCTCTCGGGGGAGATAGATTTGACCTTATGACTCGAAATTGGGGCCAAAGGGTCAAGGCACGCAGCGGGGAGGCAAAAAGGCGGAGAAAGAGAGAAGGGGAAAGAGGGAAAAGGGTTGTCGCGGCGCGCCATGACCCCCCGGTCTGATGCCCCTTTCGGTTGTTCGCTAAAACACACAAGTTCCCTCGGATTTTGCCCTCGGTCCAGGCCCTACTTTGGACCGTAATTGACATCTGGAGGGAATATTAAACTTTTTTTTTTCTTCTTTATATACCAAAATATTATCTACCATCTGATAAAAGAGTGATTTCTCTGTTGAAATGTATTCGCTATGTATATATGTATAATATTTATATATATACCTCTAGACTCGCTTACGTTACATTAATTAGAAGATATGTCTCAGTGTATCGTTTTCGATTAAAAGATACGCTTAGTAAGTAAGATATGTTCGTTACTCATCCCAATGGGAATGCATTCTCTCGAGGTAAGAAAAGAGGTCTCGCCTGACTCGCGCCCGTCCGCGATTTCTCGATTGTCGCGAATAGCACAATTTATATATAATACATGTGCATATATGTAAATATGTGTGTGTATATATATGTATATATATATATATATATATATAGAAATTTATAACGTGAATTTTATCTCTTCGAAGTAAAAGGAAAGCGCGACGGGAAACGCTACCTCGAGAGAATTCAGTATCGTTATTTTCTTCATTATATATATATAATTTATATAATTTTTTAAATATAATTTACTGATATGTATGTATACTGATATGTATCGTGTTGCCGTAATGAAAATATCATACGCTAGCATTAAATATATATACATATATATATATATTATATATATTGTATATATACACATATACAAATATATATTATATGTATATATATTTTGCTTTCTTTTCCTAATATAAGTAAAACGCGCGCATACCCTGAAAGAATGCGACGCAATGCTCCATTTCTTCTTCTTTTTCTTCTTACTATTCTTTTGTACCCATGTCTCTCTTAACGCACGCGTGCAACATCACCGCATTGTATGTTACGATTGCGTGACGTTCACGATCGCACCGAGAGAAATCAAAAGCACCTGATCTATTTAATGCGAAAGGGACAGTATTCCCACCGCACATTTTATAACATTAAACAAGGCTGCTTCATCTCGTCTCGCTTAATTTACATTCGCCTCCATCAGAGTCACCTCAATCAAGACAAGAATTACAATTTGGTGCTTGAAATGCGGTGAAAATACCGAATAAACCGAGGACTTTCTCGGCACGGGATTTGCTATTTTCAGTTTTTTTTTCTTTTTGTTTTTTTATTCGTCGCAATGCCGACTGCCGCGTCACAAAACGTTTACGCGATAACGAAGCTAAAATTTAAAAAAAACATAACGCGAGGGAACGACGATTTTAAATTAATATACTGTTCCAGCAATTGCTCGTCTGAATAAAAGTTGCTGTCATCCTCTCTCTATCCCGCGATAAGGTACTTTGGTTGAGCAAAAAACCCATTTAATTAATTTTATTTTAAAAAATTCTATTATATAGAGTTTTTAAAGTTAATTTTAAAAATTATGCTTATATAATAGAATTTTTATACCTTAATATTTAATAGAATTTTGAAAAATAAAGTTCCCAACTCTACTTTAAAAAATCCCATTTCATACAAATAAATTTTAAAAAAATATAAAATAATTTATAAGTGGGTCTTATTCAGCCTAGGTATCTTATACAGAGATAAAGTTATATCGCAGTAGAAATTGCGCAGTATCGTCGGAAAGTAAGTACGTTTAAAGGGATATCCCGGGAGGGTAATTGAGAATAATCGTCATGCACGATTCTTTTGCAAATACGCAAAAGTAATTGAGAAAAATATATGTCCCCGCCCTGACCCTAGCCGCTAAAGCACAGGTTCAGTGTCGCATTAACCTGTTTTGCATTCATAAATTTCGAGCACCTTTTTATAAAATGTGATGTCACATTATAAATACATTATAATATGATAATAGGATAACAATTTTTTTCAGGAGTTAGATAGAACTTGTTAAACTCATCACAATTTAAATATATCATAATCCTATTTTCTTTATCAAATACCCATCACAAAATTTTACAAAACTTTAAAAAATTAAAAAATTATAACTCCGATTTAGTAGATTCAACCCAATCGGCAATTTTATTATAGATTAAATGGTTAAGTACGCTTCGATCTCGATTAGGTCCTTCTCAAGTACAAGTTGATAAAAATTTCCAAAGAAACATTGCAGTCAATGCATTTGTGGCCGCAAGTCACGGATGATACGTAAATGGACAAACAATTGAATAATAAATGAACAACTGAATAAAATATAATAGATTTGAAACTAAGTAAAGAACAATTAAGGACTTACATGTTCCGTACATCGGATGTTAACATGTCAAAATATAAAAAGCAGAACGTGTGAAAACTCAAATCAATATAAATTACAAATGTAAAAAAAATGAATATGATGATAGTCATTATATAAAGTACAAATCGGAGTTATCATTTTTTTGATTATTCATTACTGGCAACAAGTTTTAACTCTATTTTTGTTTAAAAAATTACTTTATTAAAAAATTACTTTTCTGAGGTCTTGTTTTACGAAATCCTCCATTTATACTAAATTAATTTGTTTTCAAAGTTTTGTTATTTTTTAAATAATATTTAATACACAACCAAACAATTTCTTTTTCTCAAAAATTGCTGATTGAAGCTATGGCCCATGCAGCCCATGTCTTAATGCGACACTGCACAAGTCCAGTGATTGTGCATTCGCGATAAAATAATGTTTTCTGCGGGGGTGTTAATTTGATGATATTGCATTTAATAAGAAATTAGATTATCGACTTCTGCCGCACGACCTTTCCGAAGCAAGATGATTTGATTAAAAATCATCCTACCATGCTTGGACGTAATTACTTTCTCGCGAAGTTTAAAGTTTGAACTTTGAAGATAGCAATCTTGCCAAGAAGCTTTCAGTGGCGACCTAAGAATTTTAATTCAAGAATTTTGCCATTTAGATATTTGATCTCAATTAGAATCTCATAACAACTATTTTTTATTTTTCAAGTGGACGATCGTAAAAAAATTCTCCCGTACAACATCATTCGCGCACTTTAAGCAAGTTTAATGCACAACCGTGGGACTGTTGCGTCACTGCGAATCGCGAACGAGTCGTGTCATCGATGTCTCATCTCTTATGCAAGATGGTACCGTATACGTGCTCGCATATTAAAGACACGGCTCTCGAATAAGTCCGGGACATGCGACAGCGTACACGTGCATGGAGAAGTGAGAGAAGTTAAGTAGGTACAAGATACGCGAGGAAGCTCAATATTTTAGAAATAGGTCGGACAAAAGCTCATTACTAGTTTACGCGAGGAGAAGTTGCGCCTCCTACGCGCAGTTAAAGAGACGCGAGAGGGTGGCTCCTCTCGAAGTGTCGCAAAATACTCACGAGAATCCAATTTAAGTTTGACAATCACAAAGTTTAGGAGAAGTAAAAGGCAGACGTGTCATCTGTTACAAGACGAATCAGTTTGAAAAGTTAAGGAGGTAATATTAAAGATTGTAGATTGTACAGAGAATCTAACAACGTTTTTAGCTCCTCGATTACATCTTGCCTAATGACAGATGCAAATCGCGATGCACTTTAAACTGCTCGAGAAAAAGTACTTGGCAAATTAGTCACGTTCTGGTTATTACACTCTGGTAGGATAATGAAATTATCCGAACGTGATGGAGTTACGTGATATGTGCAAAATGGAACCCGCTCGCTTTTGTTCGCCCGCCATGCAGAAGTTTCGGGTCCCCACGCAGATCCCCTCACGATGATCATTTCGGTGCTCGTGATCGCGTTGAAGCGAGAGCTTTGAAGAGAAAAGGCTCGAGAGAGAGAGAGATAGGAAAGGAAAGGAAAGGCTATATCCTGCGCCTAAGAACTCGCGACGGAAGAAAGCTAGAAGTGCCCGCGGAAAGGACGACTTAGGCTTCATCGAACAAAGGGTCTGCTGATGCGACGACGGTGATGCGGCACCGGCAGCGATGCGGCGACGGCGGCGGCGACGACGACGACGGCGACGGCGGCGGCGGCGGCGGCGGGTTCTCCTCGTCGACGACGACGACGACGACGACGGCGGCGGCGGCGGCGGCGGCGGTTCGGTGGCGGATGTGACCGTTCAATCGAGGAAGCCTGTCTTAACGAGTTTCTCGAGGAAGAACTTGACGTCGCCCAGCTCGGAGTCCTTGATACCGATGGACTTCAGCATACCTAGGTCGCCGTTCTCCACCGCCATGAAGACCGAGCGCAGGTGCTCGAGATCCGAGCGCATCAGGTGCAACGCCGCGCCGAAGTCCTCGATCGTCTGCGACTCTGACGGTCGAAACAGATCGTCAGAGGGTGGGGACTCTAGGATTTTGCGGGACCAAATGTCTCTTTCGAGGATAGAATTCGCGGGGTCCTTGTATATGTAAAAGCCGCGCGCTGACGAGAGGGGCAAGTCTTTATCGGACGAATATATTACTTTTCACGCGAAATCGGATATTAAAATATTTGCGATTTCGTTCTACGTAAACGCGACGATATCGCTGCTTTTAATAGATTTCCGATACGCGGGAGAGATTTATCGTAGCTGTACCGAAGCTCTTACGGTGATGATATCGGACCGCCCGACCCGATAATATCCTGTTCGGCATCACGTTCAGTTTCCGCGAAACTTCTGTCGCGCGTAATCCCGGGAAACTAACTTACCGGATAGCGCGATAGCCACTTTATCCACACCACCGAGAGGCTTCAGCATGTCGCGTGCTTTGGTACCGAACAGCTTTTCCATATAATTGGGACCGTGGCTGGCCAGAAGGGACTGCAGGAAGCTCGCGGTTTCCTCGACGGGCGGTCGTTTGGCTGCAACAGAGCGGGAAAGCAAATTCCGCGTTGTACAAAATGAAACAAAGTATAAATACAAAAAAAAAAAAATTACACGAAAGCCCAGGACGCCCGGGGATCGATACGGGGGAGCGCCGTGCTCGTAAACATGCTCATTACAATTTAAATTAAAATTTAATTTCTTCCTGTATATGGAATCTATCTGTAAAAAGAAAGAGATAAAAGGGAACAAAATGTAGCGTTAATTCATTTTTACGAATGCGGTGGAAAGGAATAGAAAAGGTAATACTCCGCGTAAATGCGGCGAACGGGTACGGCGGCAACCCTCCTCCCTTATCGTATTACCAGCTGTGCTCGGTGCAGTTGCACGGAACGTGGTCGAGTGCATCCACACCGAGCGATATCCGTGACACATCCGCTCTCATGTAATATAAGGCATAAAATAAAATCCACGCCACGTATATATGTACATTAAAAAATAAAATCCACGCCGGATAGGATTACGCGATGATCCTGCGCGAAAAGAGGGCGAGAGGGAGAGAGAGAGAGAGAGAGAGAGAGAGAGAGAGAGAGAGAGAGAGAGAAATAAAAATTACATTAAAAGTGTGAGATATATAAAAAAATCAAATCGTATGTTTCACTCTGCGAATGAGCTCGCTTGCAGGCGTACAGGCTGGAATGAGATGCGCAATTAATGGCACTGAGTGAACCACATCGCTGCCGCTGATTAGATCTGGTTAATTAACGAAGAGCTAATTGACTCACCTGCGGTACACAATCTTGAGTCCTCGTCGTATCCGTCCTGGCAATCGGGTGCCCCGTCGCAGAGATATTGTATCGAGATGCAGAAACCATCGCCCGGGCACTTGAACGGTTCGTACGGATGGCAAGCCTCTGAAACGCACGCAAAAGCTCTGAGAGAATGAGAAATGTAATAATCTGAGTAGAGCAATTTGAGGAAGGTAATCCGATCGTGTGCCAAACTTGTAAATCTAAATAATCAGACACGTGCGTCCGTGTCTGCGTGTGTGTGCGCGCGGTTGTAGTACACTGGGCTCAATCTCATTTCTGCGGAAATGGAAGTTCGGGAAAGTCAATTACGTCTGCCGATGGAACGGTCGCGAGTCGCCGGATGATTAAATTACGACGATAACGTATTAAAGTGAGAGGGATCCGAAACGGAATTAATAAGCTCGGCGTGCGGGAGGCTTTCGGGATAATTGAGCAAACACGCGATCGCATTGTTCACGCTATGTACAACAGCCGGCGCGACGGTTCTGAAAAATCAATTAACCAAAAAAACTGCTTAATCTGATAAAACTGCAGGAACAATCGGAAACGTCGCGTATATCGATTATCTGCCCTTCCCTCGTGAAATCACTCTACCAAGAGTCTTGTCGTAGTTTTCTTTCCTTCGTAATGAAATATTTTTCTATAAAAAAAGCACTTGGTAATTGTGACTATAATTGTGTGAAATAATTATGATTAGGAGCGCCATTTTTATAGTAATTACCGTCATAATATTAATAATAATAACCCTGGGCTTACAGTTCTACCAGCTATAAAATTTTACTATAAATTATAATACTTTTTCAGTCAAGATATGAATGTTAAAATCAAAATAAATATTTTTACAAAAGATAATTATAATTGTAATGAATATACTTGATTTTAAAATTTACATTCACTCATTATTTACGTAATAATAATTTGCTTGATTAAACAACTGTAAATGGCGCCGTAATGACTATAAATTATAATCAGATTATAACTGCAATCATTTTTCTCTCTCAGTGCACACGAACAGTTGTAAGTATAATCTAAATAAATATAATATTATCAAGTTTCATAAAAGTCGCCCGAGAGCTGAAATTTTTATGTACCGACCCTACTAAAAGGAAAAAGGAAATTTTATGTATGTACAAAGTCTTCTAAAAAAAAAAAAAGGAAGAAAATTTTCCGTGTCCTTTGAAACACCTGTCGGAAGGGACCTGTTTCCCAGAGGAGCAAATATAGACATCCTGCATGTTGTACGGACGGTCCGGGTAGTTTTTCACGAAAAAGTTTTGTCTCTGTCTTTGACGATCTCGAAGGGAATGTTGCGTAATGCCTGATTTTTCATGACCTTTATTTGCGCAACTTTATTTAAACCGAGAAAAAGATGTCAGCGATTTAACGCACCACGAAACCCACTGAAAAATTTTTGTTCAACGGGAAACAATCGCCCGGCGCACCACGCCAAATGGATAACATCGTATTGTTGCAGCGGTTGTGCTCGGCGATCGATTGTGTAATATTGTGCCACATTCGTTATACGATCGCCTACACGTTCGTTTCGCGCGTATAAACGTAATTTATACCGCAAACACAGAGCGACGTGTCCACACAAAGTGACAGTAAATTTTGACCGCGTTAAGAATTCGATATCCTTACACCTCGCCATATAGTCTCGAAAACTGTATCGAACCACCGGGTGGCCCCGGTCACATCAACGTTATTAAATTATTACGCACATAGCAGCTCTCTTTCTCGCGCATGTTTAAACAGGACAGTCTACGTGGAGCTTTAGACAAACATTTTATCAATCAACGGGGATACTCATCGGCCATATCCGCGAAATTCGTTCGTCATTTGTTTCCCATATGAGGACCGTGTTGAATTTAAATCGGCCGCGGGACATTACACACAAAAAAAGGAATGTTTTTGTGTTTTGAGAATATCTTTATTTCAAGAAATTTCAAATATTCAAACGAGAGAGAGAGAGAGAGAGAGAGAGAGAGAGAGATGACATAGCGTTAGACATAGACATAACTTACATAAAGAATTTTGTGCAGTTTCATCACAAAAAGTATCTTCTTGTAAGAGGGAAAAGTATTGAATAGAAAATAAAAATATTATTTTAATACTATTATTATCAAGACAATCACATATATTGTGCTCTTTGGATGACTATTGTAACATTAAGAAATACAGATTAAACATTTTGCTGAAAAGTTTAAGATTATCAAATACTTTAGAAATTAAATTTTATATCTACACTAAAAAAAAAGTAATATATTCAATAAGATATGTCATTGCGGGCTGCCAATTACAGATATACTCAATACAATAATATATGCTATTGCAGTATCAACATTGTATTTGCATTAATAGCAAATATTATTTTATCGAGTTTTTTATGTAGTTGGCAGCCCGGAATCACATATGTTATTGGCTATATTACTTTTTTTTTTCTGTGATACATATTCCTAAATTTGATAATCTTAAAATTCAGCAAAAACATCAGATATATTTTTACTTTAATATTATAATAGCCAATTAAAGAGCGCATTTCGAAAACAAAGATACTCTCAAAATAAGAATGCTCTTCCTTTTCCGCATATTAAATTGCTGCACGAGCTTTGCAATTTTTCTCCACGTGTTTAAACAAGTCGCCCACGCATTCGTGGGCGTTTCTCACCAGTGACGTTACAAATATTTTGCCGATCGACGAGGAACAACGGAATGGTGGACGGGGGGCAGGGGGAGGGATTCGCCCTCAATGATTATCTGGGGGGTTGTTGTTGCTACCTCCGTGAGACAGCGCGCGCGAATCCCGACCTCGATGCATTCCGAATGAAATGATCGTCAAGGGAATATTAAAGATTGCCGCGTATACCTCTCCGTAGGTGAGAGAGATACGCGGCAAGTGCAATGAATT
This sequence comes from Monomorium pharaonis, assembly GCF_013373865.1. Classification (NCBI taxonomy): domain Eukaryota; kingdom Metazoa; phylum Arthropoda; class Insecta; order Hymenoptera; family Formicidae; genus Monomorium; species Monomorium pharaonis. The sequence goes on along the minus strand of NC_050469.1, from coordinate 13,594,549 downwards.
TTAAATAGAAACGTTTCGATCGGCGACCACAGCTTCTATTCCCTCTGCGCGCGTTAAGGAATTTCCGCAATATAAACTTGTTGAAACTTCGTTGGCGTCTCTCAGTCTGCAATTCATAGAATATGAAGTTACAAACAGTTTAGTAGTGAGCTCAAACATCTACTGACCCGCAAAATTCACCGTCTCGATCGAAAGGTGAAAGATAAATAGAAACCTATCTGCTGTTATTATTAACGTGTTATTTTTAAAAGCTACTTCTGCCTTAGCATCAAATTTGCAAAGTCACGACTTCCATCAACTTCACTTCTTATTTTTCTTTTTGTTGAAATAAATTTATCCGCAAAAACACGACGCTGTACTAAGAAACATCTTATTATTTTTCAACAAGATTCTCTGGAAACGCATATCAAAATAACGAAATGGAGAACAAAGAGTAGATGGAAGATAATATAATTATGAAAGACTGAAATTCAGGTAAGACAAGAGAGAGATATTGGACTTCATATTTTTAATATCAAAAAAAGAAAAATAAATTTATGCAAAAATAAATAAATAAATAGATAAATATAATTGTGAGAAACGGTGAGGAGATATTAGATGTAACATTTTTTATATCATACGAGAATAAAAGAATTATATTTAATAATAGCGTGTCTTAATTTCATTTCAGTTAAAGCGCAACTTTGCGATAGCGCTAGCCTTTCTTGGGAAAAATTAATTTATGCAACGGATAATTGCGAGAAATGGGGTCTCGGGTGCGATAGGGGATGCAACGACCGCATGAAGCCCGCTTCGCGGCGGCCTGGCCCTGAATAGCCGCGAGCCGAGTAAAAACGCGCATTTCTAAATGTCATCGGCGTACTATATGTGACTCGGTACGCGTTATAAGTGGGCGCGTTATTGACCGAGCGAATGTGCACGGAACTAACCGTCACAAGAGAGAACACGCTCTCGTATAGCCGCGGGTAACGAAACACCGTAGGTGGTCTCTGCGCCCGTTAATTTTAATGACTGTTAATCGGGGGAAACATAATAGTGCAAAGGGCGACAGTTGTCTCCCGAAATTTTCCTCTTTATTCTGCCTTTGTAACAAGCGTAACTTATATTTCAAATGTTTATTTGCTGGCCAAAATTTACATGGTGTACGTACATTGAAAAAAAAAATGCAATATATCCAATAATTTATGTTGTTGCGGGCTGCCAACTACAGATATACTCAATACAATAATATATGCTATTGCAGTATCAACATTGTACTTGCATTAACAGTAAATATTATTGTATTGAGTATTTTATGTAGTTGGCAGCCCGCAATTACATATGTTATTGGCTATATTACTTTTTTCCTGTGTATTTTTATATTATGTATCCGTAAAAGACAAAGCATGTAATTCTTTCGCGATATTTCCCGGACCGACGATATCAAATACTTCATAGACTTCATTTGCAGTTTGATTATATAATTTAAAAATAGACAAATGCACGATGCTACAAGAGATACCGACGAATGATTTCTTTCAATATTCTCCTTGAATCAATGATAAAGTAGCCAAGGTATCTTTCAGTTAAATAGAAGTGGAACATCTCATACATGTGCGATGGGATTATGCAAACTCATTCCAAAATTTCATGTCGAGCCAATTTATCAAATTAATCTGCAGTAATACATCTGCAGTAACTTTCTCTAATTAGAATTTCATAATATGAGCTCAGTTTGCTGATAAGTTAGTTTCCCGAGCTTTCAATTTCTGCAGTTGCAGTAGTTAATGCTATGTTCGCGCAGACGGAGTGATGCACGGTACACGAATGAATTTCGCCCTTTTACATATCTGTTTAATGTATATTTCCTAGAAACAGTTGACATTAATGTTATGCAAGAGACATAAATGCATTAAATTTATCACGAGCAATCAAAACTTGTGTTTCATAAAATTTCACACTTTCAGAGTTACACTTTTGTTGGATGTGTATTCATCAGAAAAAAGAAACACACAATAAATTAAAACAAATTTAAACATTGGCAACATATTTTGATAATTTTTTTTTATTTTAGACCGTTTCATTGTTCGAGCAAAAAGAAAACAGCTGTAAATGACTAAAAATATTTTGAATATTTTGTTTGAATAACTCTTCGTACATATATTGTAGATATACTGTCAACGCTTTTTGCAATAAAAATATTCCATAAAACATAACAAATACACAATCAATCAAATAAATGCTATGGAAAAATATATGTAAACTACGAGGTATAAAAGATATATGTATCTTGTTGGGATAAAAAATTGGTAAATATTAAAAACATACGATATTTTAATAAACAATAACGAACAAAACCACGCATATTTTATCTTCACTTGAATATTCTGCGTTTCATAGTCATTGGTAATGAAAGTTTTATTAAAACTACGTTTCTATAATACATGCGTTCGTACGTGCAATTTTCCGTCGTGTTTTGCTCAAAGAATAATCGGCATAACGTGGTTTGCAAAACGATCGAACTCTCCGCGCGATCTCGCGCGATTTTCTTCGCGTAATTGTTTCATGGTCGCGCAACAAGATTCGCGACCACGTCGGCAGCTCGGAATCGCGCTTTCTCGAAGGTGCTTTCGCCCGGTCCCCAATGCCGCTGTACCCCCCTATCGTTGACTTACCCGAGCGTTTCGTGAAGTGACCGTAAAAGCGGCTGAGGTCGATCGCCATGACGGCGCGCGGAAAGGCAGCGCAGGCCGTCAGGGCGATGCCAAGTGCAACCGCGCCGTTGCAGAATCTCCGTACCATCCTCGCTTCGTGGATTGCAAACGCGTTTGCGAGTCGCGCTCCTGTTTCTTCTCTCTCTCTCTCTCCGAAAGGGCTCCCTTTCTTCTCTCGCTGGGGAGGCAGGGGAGCTCTTTCCTTTTTCTTCCCCCGAAGAGTTCTCTGGTTCCTCCTCGCGAACGCGAATCCGGTGGTGTTGTAACCCTCGTCACCCTCGCGAGAATCACCTGCTCACTCGCTCGCTCGCTGGTATCTGGTGCGCCACCAAGGTTCGAGTAACTCCTCGGGGTGGCTCACGCAAGGTCCCTCGCCCCGAGAGCACTCCGCTTCGGCTGCGCTGTGTCTGTATGCGTGGGTGCGAACGTTAACGGCGCGACGAGGTCGCTCTCGCCACCCACCCTCGTTTGCCCTTTCTCGGAATCTTTCTGGCCTCTCGCTCTTTCGGGCCGCTCCGCTCTTTCCTCTGGCCACCTCCTTCTCCCACTTGCGCCCGTAAGAAGAGATACGTTTTATCCCTGCTTAGCGCGCGTGACGGTGCTCAGCCACACTGGTGCGAGAACACACCTGCGCCACGCGATCTCACCTGCGGCCGGCTCGCGTTGATGATCGGGGAGGGGGGAGAGGGGAGGGCGGAGAGGACGCGTTGGGGGGTCGGCCGACCAATCGGGCTTTGGGTTACGCCGGATGCCACCAATCGGAAAGCGCGAGATCGCAGGTCTACCCTGGAACACCCACGCTTGCCGTTGCGCCCAGTCGCATCGATTTCAACCCCCTCGTAACCCAGTGGCGTAAACGAGAGAGGTGGCGAACTTACAGTTACGACACGTCGAAATTGTACTATCATTATTTCGCTATAGGTACCGTCTGCCATTGCATTAAATTTCCACGTGATCGGGGGAACCGATATTTTCTACCCTCCTCCCTCCCCTCCCTTTCCTCTCTCTCTTTCCGTCTTTGCATCAAGTGTCCTGTCTCATTACGCCCGGCCCTCGGCTCATTGTTACACCCCTGTCTTCTCCCAATAGATAACTTTCGCTTGTCGTTATAATGTACTTTTAAGCGCTCGCGATAATACGTTGGCTCTTGGAAATTTTACGGCCAAATCGGCTATTATCTAGACGGAAATTGCCGTAATTTCCTGTCGCTCACGAGAGATGCACAACGGCTACTCAAACGGCGCGCGCTATTTTATTTCGGCTAGGTCTCATCCAGACGACACAATGGGATTGATAATAATTGTCGCGTAACGTTGAGTTTACCGTTTACCGCAATAGCACATCGTCGGCAATATCGATTACTTTTAATCGCGAAGAACGAACGCCCGGAATTTATGTAAATTGTTCACCGTGATGTTCTAAAGATTATTAGGTACTAGCATATATTATTACGAAGCCGTTAACGACAATTTCGAGTGGTTTGACTTTATAATATGTAAAATGACGAGAGAAAATAAGCTGATTTTGGTATAATCGATATATCAAGAAAACTTCAATAACAAACAAAACAACTTCAATAACAAAAACCAACAATATTGATTTAAACAACAAAAATTAATTTCTAAATATCTAATTACATTTGTTTTTTAGAAAATAAATTTCTTCTCCTTCTATAACTGTTGTAAAATGAAATACAAGGGGCAGAAAAGTATTCTTTCTAATTTAGCTTTTAATTTAACTTGGTGTCAGATTTTATAAAACTTGAAAGCCCCAATTTATTAGATCCCTCAGGAAGATGAAATGCCAGTTATTCGCTAGTTATCCAAGTTATTACGTGGATTAGCGCGTCCCACGCTCCCTTATTTTATTTTATCTTTCTATCTCACTTTTCTTTTCTTTCGCGATTCTTTCAAGACATTGATACGTGAAATTTGGACACATTGCTGACATTTTTGTCTAATGCAATTTTTCTTGATATATTATTTAAATGGTTTGTGAAAATATTAATTTTCAGTCATATGTTTCTCGGCAACATCGAGAAGACATTTATCTGAGAAAACATTAAATTGAAAAAACTTTTTTTTGTCATAAATTTTATTAAATTTTCATATGCATTTCTTGTATTTTGATCAAAATTTTCTGCTCTTTTCCCTTTTCTCCTTTAGTATTTCTCTCTCTCTCTCTCTCTCTCTCTCTCTCTCTCTCTCTTTCTCTCTTCTCTCTCGCTTTTTTCTTGAAACAAACAAAAATAAACTCTGTCTGTCTATTATAAAAATTAAATAACATCTAATTTTATTTATGCTTACACATTATATTTGCATTATTTAAAAAACTCATAAATAAAAGATAATTTAATAAGACACCTTACATGTATATCGTACATAATTATAGTTATGTCATTGAAATGTCAATTTTATTTTTACTATCTGGTTTCTTCAGAATTGTCATTGCGTAACACAAATGACATATCTACATGCTTTATATGTATTTATAAGATCTCACATTTAAAATGTGACCAAGAATTGAATTACGTAAATCCCTTCCCTTTTTCTATACATATTGTCAGGATTGTAATCCCGAAAGAGGGGTAATTCTAGAATTTGTAAATTTGCAGGGTTGGGTAGTAATAACAAAAAATATAGTATCTATAAGTTTATTTTATGATTCACGTTATAAATGTTTTGAGTAATCTAACTTAAAAAAAATTAGGTCATTCTAATTTGATGTAAATTATATTTTTCAAAATAAAATTAATTTAATTTAATTTAAAAAATATTAACCTACCTATTCTGATAAACATAAAAATTGGAGCGCAAGTTGAATAAAAATAGAGAGTAACAGAAGTGTAAATGGAACTTCTGCATGGGAAATGAAATTTCAGACAGTGGTACGTTTCATTGTTCGAATTTTTAGTTTCTAAAAGTTTTATTTGCATTTTTGTCGCTCTTCATTTACATTCGACTTGCGCTCCAATTTTTAACAATCCCAAAAGTTTGTATCAAGAATCTTCGATTCAAAATTTCGCGCATACCTGAGAACGTGCCCGCTTTTGCAGGATTCACTGCCGCGAATTTGGAGTTCTCGCTACGTGGCCGCGCGAGGCACGAGAAGGCAACATATCGACGTGCCTCTCGTTTTTTCATGCACACGTGAACAAGAGCGGGTGTGCGATCGGTTCCCTCCTTTGGTTCTTCTGTCTCTCTCGAAGGTTAGTGAATCGAGAGGGGCCATCGATGTTCCGTCAAGATTTGTTATGCCGCTCCTGCCTCTCGGAGATGTCACGGTAACGCGGGGCGCACCAGTCCGATTGCAATCGTGTGAACTGGTGTAAACAGACGGTGATTCCGTCGGGCCTGACGTTCGCGATGCAGTCCGACATCATGGAGGACTTGAAGATCAAATTTTTTGGCCTCATCAACAAACAGGCAAGCCCGTCGTTCACGATTACTCCGAGCAAATATTCGTAACACGGCCGATACAAACGTCGTCTCTTAATGCGTTGTCCAAAGGAGTTAGGTTAGGTTATGTGACGACTCGGAAGTGATGTGTACATGAACGGTCACGAATCTGACGTTTTGCTGTCAAACGGCGTTGCATCGTTTCTTAATTTCTCTTATTTTCGTATATGATTGTAACAAGAGCTATTATTGATACAACAGCGACTCTAGGAAATTTAGCACTTCAATATCAGTTACCCCGATAGGAAAAGATCTTATAAAATTGTATGACAAAAGAATTGTAAAAGATTTATAATCCGTCATTATGAGGGCATAGTTGAGAAAATAGATGTAGAAATATTAATCTTTTATAAAACATTAATAAATGTTTGCATAATTAAATTTTGAAATGATATGTTGGCATAACAATAGCGATATGGCGAATCATTTTAACAGCACATTTGCAAAATAAAATTTAGAAATAAATTGTGCAATAATTAAGAAAAATATTTCAGTTTTAACATGTTTAAAACATTTAGAAATATCATTGTGCATAAAAGACTCAAATTATTCCCCAATTATTCCTAAATTATGATGCACAAATATTGAAATGTGGAATGTGTAATATTGCATGTTTCAATATTTGTGCATTGTAGGAATGATTTAAGAGTTTCTGACCGCTATTACTATCAATGAGATACTTGATTCTCCAACGAACGCAACTAATCTGTTAGACAAAGTGCCTTTTTAAAAATCTTTATTAAATGTCTAGTGAATAAGCGATATTTGTTAAATTCATTGTAATACCTTTTGATATTAATTTTGAATTAAATATTAAAGATTAAATGCTGTAAATATTGCACATTATTATTGCTGCATTATATTGTGAAAATATTGAAGATTATAATGTGATAATTTTAAATGCTGAAATAATTGCAAAATATTTATGTTTCAATATTTGTCTAATCTTTAACAAATATTATTTAAGAATTATATTCTGACAAAACTGTTGCATTATGGCGAATCATCTTAGCACAATCTTTAATGTCATTATTGTACAATGTTTGCAAAATCTTCCTATCGGGGTACATTACGCCTTATTTGTATTTATGTCCTAATATATGATTTTGATATATAAATTTTCTATTTTTTTTTATATTTAAAACTTATAGTAAATTATATATATAAGTATCAGTTACTTCATAATTTTCATGTATGTACACATATGTAATTGCATCAATTTGAAAAACTATTTAGTTTTTTGACAAATTTTTTTAATATTGGTTATTATTTCTATTATTTTTAGTTAAAATTAGAAAAAATAGTGCTCAATATCACAATATTGTGTCCGTGTTATTGTCAAAATAACATCGTTTATCGTTTTCTAGAATACAACTAAAGTGCCACTCATGGGTGTGAATCCTGAGTTGCTTAATCCATCTGATCCACAAAAATCCGAAGACCTTTGCTCCGAGGCCGATCAATCGACAGAGAGCGAACCTATACCCGACCAGGACGTGTTAGACTCCATCGAGGCCGTTTATTTCAGTATCGATAGTAGCTTCGATTCATCGCGCTATGAACTGAAGAAACTGCCAGAGCAACTGCATTCCAAGGAAATAGAGAAATGCTATAAGAAACTCAAACAGCAGCATCAGGTGGTCTCGAAGAAGGTGCTGCAGCTCATCTTACAGAAGCAGAGTGCCTGTAATGCAGAATTCGACAAGATTCTGCTGCTGCAGGACCAACTGCAGGATGTCTTGGAGAAATGTAAAATGGGAAGGGCAGATCTGCAATTAGCTGAGAAACAATTTACCAAAGCGAGTTTAGGTATATTAGCTAATTATCAAAGAAGACAAGTGATCCAGGAATTATTGAATAGTTTAAATACTATAAAGACCCTGGTGAGTCAATTTATATTTTATGCTTGCCTCTGAAAAAGTTAATCATGCATGCCTTATAGGAAGTTTCATATATTATTACATTAAACGAGTAGAAAAAAATCTTTTTGAATTGTAAACTTTATCACACAGCAATGTACAGGAGATCGTCTACAAGAGCATTTAAATGAGGGGAATTATCCTGGAGCCATATCGCTTCTTTTGGAGTGCCAGAGTGCTGCTCAGACTTACAAGCATTTCCGTTGTATCGCCGAGCTGAACACGAACCTGCAAAATATATTAGATCAAGCTGAAAGAACCTTAGACAATACGCTCTCTAAAATGTGCACTGAATTTGACGTCACGGTGTACTCTTCAATTCAGGAGGCATATGCGTTGTTAGGGAAGACTCAATCTGCCATGGATCAATTGCATATGCATTTCACCGCGGCCATTCACAACACGGCGTTTGCCGTTATCCATAGCTATGCGGGCGGTGATGTAAAAAGACAATATAAACAATTGTGTCAGGCTGTGCCCCGTGAAAAATGTATAGCTTGCCTCACGGAGCTGTGCAAATCGCTGTGGACAATACTGAATTCATATCATTTAATTGTAAATTGGCATAATGTGCAAGAGGAGAAAGCCGAGTATAAATCTGACGTTAAGGATTTAGAGGCGACTTTAAGCAAGCAATATGTAAAACATAAATTAGAGAATGGTATGGTGCGAGTATGGCACGATGTGGAAATGAAAATATCTGTATATCTGATGAATACCGATTTAACAAATACAAAATTTGAACAGTTTGTTCAGGTGTTAGGTATAGTTAACAGGTAAGCAAATTGATGATAATGTATATTATAATTATTAGTTGGTGCTGAAGATACAACTTATCAGTTAAATTATCTGTTAATTTATAGATTGATGGAAATTGGGGAAGATCTCTGCGGTTTCAAATCGGAGAAATTGCAAGAGTCCATAAAAAAGCAGTCTCTGTCTTACTTTTCTCATTATCATGCATCTCGTTTGGATGAATTAAAAATGTTTTTGGAACATGACGGCTGGGAATTGTGTCCTGTGAAGTCCAATTTCGTGGCTACACAATTATTGGAGTTTCGAAGTTTAAAACCATCGCTCAGTAATTGTAAAACGAATAGCCTAGATAGCTCGACTTTAAGTGACAGTGATAATTCTACGGGAGTTGACCTGCAGAAATATTCGGAAAGCGGTTTGTCACCATTCACAATCGGATTGGATGATACAATGGATGAAGATATTTTAATAAACGATGAAGTAAGAAAGTTGTTGAAAACTATACATACAATATATATACAACGCTGCCAAAATGATTGATTTATATTATTAATCTGTTGTCGTATCTAGATTGATCAACCTGCGTATTTTTCGGACGAGTCCGATGAGGATATTCCTGATGAGTTGAAGCACGAGTATGTAGATGAGTTGGATTACACGAAAGTTAATAAAAAGAAGTGCAAATTTAAACAGTCTGGACCTATGGTCACGAACACGACGTTAAGCGTACTGAGAGTATGCGGCAAGTATCTGCAGATGTCGAAGCTTTTACGATCAATCGCGGTTACCGTCATACAGAGCATGATACAATTTTTTGAACTATGCTTCTACACAGTACACTTATTCTTTACGTCGGACCTCGTAAGTTCACGTAACGATTTTTAAGGGAATGCTAAAGTTATCCTGTTTTACCGATTATTTTGATTATTTTCGATTCACTAATCTTTTAATTGTATTTACTTAGAATTTATTTAGAATTAAATACAATTAAAACATTAATGAATTGGAAATAATAAAAATCGGTAAAACGGGACAGCTTTAACATCCCCTTAACTATGCTCGCGTGACTGAAACATGATTTAAAATACAGTTTCTTCGTTCTCTTACAGCAAATTAATAGCGACTCGTTATACAGTCCAAAATTAAAATTATCCTTAGCGCGAATCAGAGAAATTCTAATTATCTCTGAGAACGATACAATAGAGGAAAATGGCAATGCGAATTACAATAAAGTAAGACAACCACAGCTTTCATCCATTGTGAATTTGTCACAACCTGAGAAACTTCACGGATTAACGGAACGTATTGTAGCTGTCGAGTCTCTGATATTTTTAGGACAACAATACGAAGGCTTAAGGCCTTATTTAGAGCATCTTATTGCCAGTAGTCCTCAGAGAGGATTTTTACATCAGTTTTATATGCAAACGATAGCGTCCGCCTCCGACTTAAGAAAGCCAGTCTACATGGCAGTGACGTCACAAGCGTTTGACGTTGTAAATATTTTGAATTTAATGAATAAAGTTAATTGGGAAGTGACAGATGTCATGTCTCAACATAGTAACTACATCGATGCATTAATCCAAGTATGTATCGCTATTTGTTGGACGAAACTTTGTCATAGTTATTATATTGAAAGTTATATTAACTATTTGCTATAGGAAGTGTGTACTTTAAACGAGAGACTTAGCACAATTGGAACATACATCCCTTTAAATGTGGATATATGTAACGCAGTATGGGAAAATGTGGCTCACTTAATCACACATACTTTAGTGGAAGGGTAACTTATTACTATATCCATCTAAGAATACTTAATATCCTAAACAAATTAAATCCAACTGAGGAAAATAACGTGTACTTTTGTCGCTCTAGATTTTCCAATGCTAAAAAGTGTTCGAATGGCGGTAGAGCTTTGATGCAGCTCGATTTTACGCAGCTAAAATCGAAATTCGAGAAAATGACATCCTTGAGACCCATGCCGCATAGGGAGTATGTTGAATTATACATCAAAGCGTACTATCTTCCTGAAAATAGCTTCGAAGAGTGGATTAAGGAGCATAAGGTACTTACATTTTGAATATTATAAGTACAAAACATTAGTATTTTTTTGTTTTTTCTGCCTATAATACTTTCATATAAAATGTATCATTATGTCTTACAGGAATATTCAGTTAAACACCTAATCGGTCTAATTTCGGCAACATGTCAAAACAACAAGAAAACGAGACAACGATTGATAGCACTTGTGGAAGAGCAGCGGCCCGGTAGATAGCATCCAACCATTTATTACAAATCCGTACAAGATCATATTGAGATAGGAAGTATTTAAAATGTCTATCGAATCGGGGATATGATCAATGAAATCAATCGTGTTGTTAATTGTACAGAAAAATTGTAGAATTTTCAAAGTATGTTACAAAACTAATCAGATATATTCGTGTTTAAACTATTTTATCAAGTTAAAATCTCTGCGAGAATCACGATCCAAGCAAGTCACACATTTTAATATATTTATCAAGTATTCTGTATATGAATCTCGTAGTTGTAAGAATGATTTTACAATGTACTAACTGTAGCTCTAATGTATATATTACTAACATTCTAATATTATACACATTATACATGGTATTTGCGTCTATACAGTTAGACTACGTGCGAATTGGTACGATGGAACTTAGCTTATCTTTAATATATCGAGATATTTTTCGATAGCGAATATGCACGGTAATACGAATCTCATTTGTGAATCTTTGAATTTGCAATTGTGCAGTATTAACATGCGATATCATGGTAACTAAGAACTCGAAATGTTGCCAATAATTTTACAATGAAGTTATATATACATATATATATATATATATATATATATATATATATATATATATATATATGTGTATGTATATATACACACACAGGGTGTCCCTGACCATGTGAATCAATGCTCATAAAGAGGGAAAAGGAATCGAGATAAACATAAAAGTCCAATATTGTCTTGGGTTAGATCCACCAATAATCGAGATATTAATTTTCCAAATTATGCGAATGAGAGCGCGCCGAGAGAAAAGCTCGAGCCATAGCACGGAAGAAAGAATCTATCGTGAATGTACGATAAACTTTCATTAATTTACTATTTACAATTACGATAGAAATTAATTAGATTATTTGCAGATTCCATACGTTAATATCTCGATTATTGGTGGACCTAATCTAAGATAATAATGGACTTTTATATGTACATCTCGATCCCTTCCATTTCTTTATGAGTTTGACCCACATATATGATATGTATGCATCACTATATTAATTTAAGAAAAAAGCAAATTTTTTAAATATGACTTGTCATAAAAAAATCGATATTTTAATATTTATCTACTTTAAGAATTCTATTTTATAAAGCTTTATTTTTGTAAAAAAAAAAAGAGCGCATGCATTAAATATGTGATGTGATTTTCCTTTTTTTTTCGAGATTATGTGTATGGTATTAAATTTCGATATAATGAATATTTCTGAAGCTAAAATGAAAAATAATGTGATGATTAATATCTCGTTTTACGCAAAACTAATTGTATTGTCGAAACAGTAAAACCATGACACCTCACAGAATTTTAACAATGTTATTTATTTTATGTTGAATCAGTCTTGTGTAAAAATTGGGAATAATATATATTAAAGTATTAATAAAAAAAGTAAACCATAGTATATTTAGTGCTTTTATACCTACGAATCAATATCATAAATAACAAATTGCTGCGCGTGTTTATTGCATGATACACATGCATACATACTACAGAATGTGCACAATTTAAAGAAATTTTTATTATACAAATGATAATAATATACAAGTACATATATACTTTCTAGCCTTCCTTCGTCGATTTCCGATTTCGTAAAAATTGCTATTATATTTATATATTGCATTTATTATATATTTATATTCCATATACACACCATGAACCAAAAAGCTCCTGTTGCACCAGTAAAAATGTTCCTAATCGAAATTATCTTATTGCCCCGAGATTCTTTGTGAAAAACTCGTTCTATTTCGAAGAATACGGGAGATTTCCCGTTGATTTAATGAAGATTACTTTTTAAAATATTAAAATTTATTTGTATAATTACGCGTAAATACTTTTATAATATAATATTCGAAGACTATAATTAAAAGTATAACATACTATAGACTAAACAATAGGAATAAATAGCAAATATGTGAATTAACAGAACAGATTTTCTCTTTTATCGCGCCAAGTCTTCCCTTCTAAGGCAGATATTTTATTCTCGGAAATATTCTATTCACAATAATGGTGCATTAGGAATTCTCTGGCTGATAGCGTCGATTCATGTGTAAACTGACAGTGTCGATTAACAGTGTCGCCTAATATTATTTCTTATGCTCCAAAGCGCTTTAATGAGCCTAAATTTTCTTGTATGGCCCCTGATAAGATGTAATTATTAAATCGCTAATTTTCTAAATGGCAAATCACCTGAATGTTCTTCCGTTTAATGAGAAAGATACGTATGTTTATGTGTATGTATAAGTGAAAGGGATGACACGTTACACTGTATGATTTTTATTTTGAGTAAAAATCTTCAGCGCATCTCTCTCGATAGCAATAAATTTTAGGATCTTTATATAACGACTACCAAATTAATAAAATATCAAATTATCCAAAACTGTAGCAATCAATACATCTGTATACTCTAAATATGCATGAATATCCTCTTTTGCAAGATAGAGTACAATGTAATATATCGCAACAAAGCTACTTGTTCATCACGAACTGAATTTGGAAACTACGTATTTTGGAGTTTGTGATTTATAATTTTTCACTGGCTTTTTCATATTTTTATCTTTGAACTCTAGATATGAGTTTATTAAAATGTTACTGGAGTCTATTAAAGTACTATAATTTGTCAAGTAATAACAAAATTACTGTAATTACCTCTACAAACTAATCATAGGATTTTTCTTTAATGCCGTAAAATTCTTGTGATGTTCAGGCTTTGGATTAGTAAAGCAAAATAGTTTATAATTATAAATTATCTCTGACTTATTTCAATGCTGCATAGTAAACTAGTTTAATAAACAGATAATATCTTTATTATGTGTATATAAAAAAATTTAGAATTTATTTTCTTTCTGAAACTTATATTGTCTTTTTGGAGCAACTCTTTTCTTTGCCTATGTGCTTTTTCTTTTTTATCAAAACCGCCATCGAACATTTTCTATTAGTCCTCGAGAAACTTTGCATGTATATATAATTCGTTATTATTTTGTATTTTTTAAATAGTATATTAGTAGTGGATGTATGGAACACATAAGACGCTCGACACATAAGCTGAAATATATCAAACATATTTATGTACATAAAACTTCGTCAATTAACATCATAACATCACATTTAATAATGAAAAAATGACTTCTGCTAAAGCTGATGATAAAATGTAACACAATTATATATATATTTTAATATTAGATTAGAGAGTGTAGACAATAATGGTACCACTATTCGAAACATTGTTAAAAAATGTAGACGAGGTTGTACAAATACCATGGCCATAGAGAGTGCTAAGTAATATATCTAATCTCTGAAAAAGAGTTGAGTATTTCCAAAGCCTGATTACGATTTTTTATACAGACAGTGCGTATAACTTCACACACCATCTCTCTCAAGTGAGATTACTTAATATTAATGGTACGGATGCTGAGAAAGTTATACAAACTTACGTTCAGGAAAAATCTCTCGTTATAATCCATATAGATTATTTATATATATATATATATAACTTAAACCTTCTAACAATCTAATTCGCTAATGTACCATGGAATGTAAACAAGGTGTCAATGCATTCACGAATTACAAAGTGTACCATCATTATTATTTACTCGTATAACTCAATTTGATTGATAATCATACACAAATATTTTGAACACTTTATAAACTTCTATGAATCAGTTATGAATCTCGAAGTATATTCTTACTAATCTTATTCTATGGATTATGCGCTATGAGAAATAAAACGGTCACGCGGAAACATTTATCTTGTCCGTTTAAAATGTTGTTCTTAACGAGCCGGTCATTTTTGCGACCTATAATACTAAGATGCTTTATTATCTGATATTCACTTAAACAGTAAAAAATATTGGCAGATTTAATGCTGTTACGTTCTTTGTAACATTGTTTCCTCTTCTCTTCTTTTTTTTTGTTTTTGAGCTCACAACATCAGTAAACCGATAACTTCTTATTGCATTGCTTCCTTATATTCTGCAATTTGTGCGTAATCATAAGAAGTCCAAAAATGCATTAGATATAATATTTCGATCACCCGTGATCGAGATGAACAGAAAAGGGAATTTAAAAATATAAGCGAGTTGGAAGACGACGTTACAAAAGAAAAAGTCGAATTATTTTTCGGCACAGAATTCTAAAACAGCAAGAATATTTACTAACGAAATATATAGTATCACTGTACTATATATAAAGCCTCAATATAGGTATTTTAAATTTATTCACGTGCTATTCTCACGGGCTATATATACGAATATCATATAATACACATTAGATAGCATTTTGACAACAAGATATTGCAAAGTTAAAAATCTAGCTGCGTTTCGTTTAAAAACCTGAGGTACTTTCCACTCGAGAAACGCAACTCCGCTCAAATAACAATTACATAGATATTAGATATGATCCTGCAAAGGTAAGTTATACAGTATACTAATCCTTGTGAATCCGTGAACTTCTTAATATCATAACTAGATTCTCGTAATTTCGTTTCCTTCTTTTTTTCTTGTACACAACTTATGTGTCTCATGAAATAGTACACTTGTGTGAATATGTTACATGTACAGGGCGAATATTAAATCCGCTTAGCGCGTAACTTTATTCGATATTTATTTTCCACATGAAATGGGATAAATAGCTAGTATAACAAAGGTTGCGCCCCTTGGTACCTCGTTTACAATAAATTATTATTCACCTAGTGTCGATATTATTGGAACACACCATTAGTAGTTGTCTCTTTATATTGTTTTTCCCCTTTTGCACCTGTGATAACTTTACTTATAAAAATGATGTCGTCAAATGTATCATTGTCAGTTGTTCGTCTTGACGGAGCCTCCACATGATAAATTAAAATAAAAAATACAAAGCAAACGCGTGTATTCTCTGGTGTATATATATATAGCTAATTTGTGAAAAATAAATATTTGCTCATAATTTATGATTACTGGTTAACCACGTAAGGCCCTCATAAAGCCCATCTCCCGTTGTGGCACAAGATGGTTGAACGTACCAATTTCTATCTCGTATCCTAGTTAATCCCAGTTTTTCTTGTATTTCGTGCGGTTTCATTGCTAAAGAAAAAAAAGCATGGGCAAAAATTCGTATATTGTGCTAAGCCATGTAAAGATATCTGTAGCACATATACACAATGCGTTGTACTATTTGTAACGTTACTGAAAATATATTAATTTGCATTGTAAAGCTGTAAATATACATATCACTTACCATCCGGAAGATCCTGTTTATTAGCAAAGATTAAAATTATCGCATCACGCATTTCCCTATCGTTTATGATTCGATGAAGTTCTTGGCGAGCTTCGTCGATTCTATCTCGATCTGCACAGTCTACTACAAAAATAAGTCCTTGCGTCCCTGTATAGTAGTGACGCCATAACGGACGTATTTTATCTTGACCCCCTACATCCTAAATAACAGAAATATTTCATTCAATTAAGAACAAGCGACCAAGTGGAAGTTAAAGATAAACTGTATAGAGACATTTACAGATTCTCAAAAAGGAATTTGATACTCACCCACACATTAAATTTTACATTCTTATAGGTAACTGTTTCTACATTGAATCCTACAGTTGGTATAGTTGTCACAGACTGTCCTAGTTTAAGTTTATACAATATTGCTAATATAATTTAATTAAGGAAATTAATTTATAGAAGACACATTAAAATATACCTTGTATACATTAAGTAATGTACAGTACATGACAAGATAAACTATTTCAAATACAACTGAACAGTTATATAACGTTCTGCTTAAAAAATCAGTTGATATTTAAAAAAAAATCAATTGCAGAAACAAACTGAATAATAAATATGATTATAGCTTCATAAAGGATACTAGTTTTTCCTGCCGCGTCCAGTCCTAACATGAGAATACGCATCTCCTTGTTGCCAAAGATCTTTGACAACAACTTGCCCATTTTGCCAGCTGTGTTCTACGCACCCGGCACCTGCACTTCACAAAACGCACGGTATGTATTAAAAAATGCTACAGCTAAAATGCTCTCGATCTGTCAGACTTATTTAACGACACGTTCGCGCCATTTCGCCACCGTGGACCTCGAACGTCTACAATCAGCGAGACCATAACGAGATACATGGATACATTTAACGAAACGCGTTCAGCGGGAGTCCGGTACTCGACGTGTGTCGAGTACGTATATACGTGTTCCTGCGGATCTTACGGACGCGCGAGGCCAACGGTAACCGACCGGTCTGTTCGCGAGGGGAGGGGAAAAAAAAACCGAGGCTCGCCTGAGTAACCGTGCCGAGCCGAGCTACCGGGCGGAAATCGACGTGGAGAGATCGTTTAAAGCCCACACGTTTAAATCCCACACGCCTTTACCCGCGCCCGCTATCGCGCGGCATCGATCGTCGACGGTTACCTCGGCGTCTTAACCTCCGCTACGAGTCTCTCATCTCGCGGTCGCAACGGGCGCTCGGGACTTGCGGCGGGCGGGACGCGACCTCGGCAGCGCGGATAAACAGAGACGAGGCAGCGGCCAACACTTCCCCTAACCTATCTGCGTGCGCGAACATCATCGGTCGCCGCCGCCGCCGCCACCACCGCCGTACAGGGTGTAATTCATGGTTCGCGCTCGTTTTAGCTGCACTTTCTGTGTTCAAAATAGATCGTCTAGCGTTCGCATTATCCTTCCTTGCTTTCTCCCACTGATCACAAGATCCCATAAGACTGGGAAAAGTATCCGAATAAAAACGAAAAGCTTGATTTACATATATGCTTCAAAAGCTCACGCATGTCAATTAATTTTTAAATGACTTGATCTTTGTATTGTACAATTTTCAAAAAATAATCAGTTTTATTATGTATATTTGCTATAAATATAAACGGTTATAAAATATATTAGATACGTTTAAAAGAAGACTTATAAAGTGAACAAAAATATAGGTTTATTATTTTATTCAGTATCTACGCTATGTTACTATATTTGAGATCTATATTTGAGTTAATAAAAACACCAGACGTCACGTCGCTTGGTACATCTACGGATCTACCCCCCTATTTCATTCTATCTCGTTTTGTTGCATTCCCGACCGTCTTTGACGCTTGAAATGAAACGTGTACACACATCAGGCTACGCGAGACGCGAGAAGGTGAGAAAAATACGGACGGGGAAGAAATGCGGGAAAAGGGATGAGTCGAAGTGAGGAAACTTAATAAATTTATTTTGAATGCGGGTAGTGTAACGAGTGCAGCTGAAACGTACCTAACGGAACGCGCGTGATACTCCGGGGGCCGTGGAGATCGAGCGCCAAAGTGTAGAGAGTGCAGAACGAAATGTACTGCCTCGCACCGTCTTTTTCGTCGCGCCGCGCGAAACGGAAAGGCGTGTTCGTGTGTGGGCGACGAGAATTTTTTTGATATCGGACTGAGCTAATTCGCCCGACACGTAGGCAGAATCTTGAGAAAGAGATTCCGATTATCCCACGGAAGGCAGAGGTAAAGAGGAAGAATTCCGCTTCGGCGACGCTGTTCCGCGAGCTATCGATCGTTCGTGAACGGAAACGCGTTCCTTTTCTCTCATGACATTTTGCCGATGATCGCACAAGACGCGTTAACTTTCGTTCGCCCCGCTCGGAGAGAACGGCGGCATGCGGCCGAGTGGAGGGGGTGAAGCGAGTAGCGGAGAGAGGGGAGAGAGAGAGAGAGAGAGAGAGAGAGAGAGAGAAGGAAGGGCGGGAGCGCGGAACAACTTACCGAGAAACATCTGCAGAGTAGAGCGAGCACTTGACCGTCGACGATACTGCACGGACACATCACAATTGCGCTGCGCATAGTTCTCTGCCGGTTGGTCCAGCGGTTATCGCTTCTCGTGCGCCCACGAGAGCGTTATTTCATCGTCGCCAGGCACGACGGCATGTCGTTGTCACGTCCTTCCGCGGTAAATCATAGGGCGCGCACGCATCAGCGGCGACGACGGCGCGCGGGCGCGTTCGGACGCGACACCACGTGTCGACCGTGCGAAGCTAGAACGCCGCCGCCGGCTCGGAAGCTCCGTAGATATTGGAGACCCGCTCTCCTTCTCTGCACTTTTACGCATCGGAAGGTGTAAATAAGTATACGAAGCGGTGAATAAATTGCAGTACGATTGGTGAGGAAACGTGGAGAAAAAAACATTAAAATCTATCTGTTTTTAGTCGTTTATTTGCATTACTTTTTTTTAATCAAAAATATTTAAAATATACAAAAGTATCACGTGTCGATATTTTGTGTATAAATGATGTCTGAAAGAAAAAGGAAAAGAAAGATGCAAAACATTAAAGCGAAATTAATTTTGTAAATTCTTGCTTTGAAAATGGAAAATAAATGGTCTATTTATTTGATAGTTCACAAATAATATTTATATTAATATCTATTGTTGAAAATGAAGAGAGTGAGAGGGGGAGGGGGATTGTACACATAATATCAGAGTTCTGTAAATTTCAAAATTACGTATATATTATTTACATTATATTTATATAAGAATCTTTTTCGTAGAATAACACAAGTACACAATTAAGTACAATAAATTATTATAAATTGGATAACATAATATAGAAAAAATAATGAAGTTATAAGAATGTTAATATATCTAACTTTATTATTGATAAAATAAGAAAGTACATAATGAAATATATAATATTAAAAATAAAGAAAATGTAATATATTTTCATTATTTCTAATAAAATCTAAATCTTTTATAATTCATTCTTTTATTATTATTTACATAGACGACATGTAAAACATAGTTTACGTAGTTTTCACATTGTATACACATAATTTTCTATTTTAGGTAAATGCTTGCATAATATATTCAGGATTTAAAAGAAAGAAAAGAAGCAAATAACAAGCAAAATTTAAAAAACGGCTATTAAACTTATAGGTTTATTATATTTTTCTCTCCAAGAGATGACAATGTATTTCCTACAACTTGAAAAGAAAACATTTTTATGAGCTATTTCGGTTTCCGCAAGTCTTACGCAGAAAACGAAGAAGCGAAGCGAAATTTCCTCGGTGAATATTCGTCGCGGAAAACGACTTTACACCAAGTCATTTCGACAAACAATCGAAAATAGGTGCTGAGAAAGCTTTACTTTGGGATTAATAATAACTGGTGTGTTGCGTTTAGATAACTTAAAATTATCTAGATAAGATAAATCATAAGTAAATATGTCTTAAATAAGCATAATTTAATTTCAAATTTATTTGGATAAAACTATAAATCGTTTTTAACTGGATTATTTTAAGATAGTATTGCTGTTCAGCAAAACAAGAATATAGAAACAATATTTACATTTATATTTATAAATCTCTATTTCTTAAAAACAAGAGTTGTTCAGATAATTCAATCTGACAAAAAATGTTTTCCTTTTTTATTCATATCAAATATGTAAATTTAAGAAATAAAAAATGTAGACAGAAAATATAATTCACATTATAATAACTGGCAAAGGTAACACTTTCTGGAATAAAAATAAAAAGAGCTAAATAAATACTCTAGACAAAACTAAAATTATGTTATTTCCATGATAGATAACTTTTAACGGATACTGATGATAACTCATTCTTCTCGCAAATGTAGATTCTATCGATTCAGTCGTATCGCCGAGAGAAGATTCGCGGAGGATCGCCCGCGTATTACAGAAGACACGAGCTGGCGAACTTGCGATCCTCGAAATCCGCAAAATGTTGCGTCATCGGCGAATATGTACCCATGTACCTGCAACGTAAAACTCGCGGGCGACGGCGGCGCGCGAATTTTTCGCGACGTCGCCATTCAAGCGACGGCGATCAAAAGTTCGCAACG
Organism: Monomorium pharaonis; assembly: GCF_013373865.1. NCBI lineage: Eukaryota > Metazoa > Arthropoda > Insecta > Hymenoptera > Formicidae > Monomorium > Monomorium pharaonis. The sequence goes on along the minus strand of NC_050469.1, from coordinate 13,573,612 downwards.
CTCGTTTCGCCCGAGAGAATTTCTATGTGGCGTGATACGGCGTGGGCGCCGACACCTCGTTTTATCTGACGCGAAACGAGGCGCGGCGCGGCGCGGCGACGGCGGCGGCGGAACGAACGAACGGACGGACGGGGAGGTGGGCAAGATGGGGGGATGTTTCTCGCTCCTTGTTACTCCAGATTGGACGTGGCCGATCTTTCGCGCGCCGCAGACTGCTCGCGCTGCATTATTTGCCGGACCGACCGGAGAGCTACGCGTCCGCGTCCGCGCGCGCGCGCGCGCAAAGTCAGGCGACGGCGCCAACATTCCCGTCGTTTAACGACGTGCGTGCGCGGCCGTAAAACGTCCGGATCGGCGGCGGCGGCGGCGGCGGCGCTTAACGTGTACCTACGGGGGCTATGTGGGTTTACGCGCTACGTAGGAACGTGTGGGCACACCGCGCGCCCGCGCGAACTTAAATTAGACGTATAACGTTCGTAAACGTGCCACCTGAGGGAGAGAGAACGCCGCTACTTGCCGCCGTTTAAATGATCGAACATCGTGTGCGTATGTGCACGCGCGCGCGTTACGGGCGCACACGGCGGCTGCATAAATGCATTCAGGAATGCCGCATAATCAGCCATTAATTCACGCCGGATGGTCGTTAATGCAAATACGATAAGCCGCGGCCCTCCTCTCGCGGCCGGCGGCGCGCGGAGAAAAAGTCGGCACCTTTTCCCCGGTCTCGGTAAACACCACGCGCCGTTTGATATTTAAATTTCACTGCGCGTTTTCCGATTAGAATTTATGATAATCGTATGTTAATCGTGGCGCCGCCGCCGCCGCCGCGATGGTCGCAATATCCGCGCGGCGGCGGCCGCGACATCGTGACTGTAAGTCCTAGGGGTCGACCGTGATGAATACGACGCACAGAGATTTGTTCTCTGAGAAATATCGAAAAACGCGGGAGATACAGTCGGAGGGGTGAGGTGGGAAGGGGGGAGAAGATAGCCTGCTTGCCTTTCGCACGATTGCGAAATGGAAGAAATATATGATCGTTTGATCCCAAAGATCAGGATGTTTCTCGTGCGGTACGCATAGTACGCACGATGCGATAAATCGACGATGCAAGTTGCATTCATCGATTTGTGCAGCTACGCTGAAAAGGATGTTTGGTTATATAGTAATGGTTGAGCTTTGATAAAATAAATTCAAATGTTTATTTTATTAACATAATCAAATGTTTAATTACATTGGTATTAATAGTAAACCAACTGATTTTAGTAAATATTAGGGGTGGGTAAGTTAATATATTTTTTAACTAAATTAAATTAAAGTTAATGGATTATAAAATTAATTCTGTTAAGTTAAAAGTTACATAAATAAAAAACTGACTCAGTTAAAATTACGTTAATTTAACTCAAGTTAAAGTAAAAATTAATTTTGAGAAGATTTATTTATATTAAATTAAAAAGCTATATATAATTTACATCAGATTACCAATGTAATTACAGTAGCGATCATCAAATACATTTAATTTTATTTGTAAATTAAATTATAATATTAATTGTATGAAATAACAAAAAATATTTTTATGCAGAAATGTATTTTTATTTTATAATTTTTTTTCTTTCCCAACTAAAATTTTTAATTTAAAAAAAAGTTAATAAGTTAAAGTTTATACGTTTTAAAAATAACTTCAACTTTTTAACTAATTACTACCCTGGTAAATATTAACTAAGTAATTAAATATTATTAAACATTTAGTTATATTAACTAAATATTTAATCGAATTTTCACCTTGATAATTATCATCTAGACTTGATTATTATTGTCAATTTTTTTTAGTATAATGCTCGGAAACATTGGGTGATTTAACAGTTTAGACAGTTCAAATCTTACGATCGAACGAATTGTTTTATATCCAAAAGTTAAGTATTTATAATTCCAATCTAAATTTTCTGAAATATTATTATAATAAAAAAATTGGTAAAAAACTGTTCTTTTGTTTCCAAAGAATTTTCAATTGTTTTTCCTGAATGGTTCGAATTTTAAATACATAACAAATCAACATTACAGACTTTTTATTTACATTTTATTAAAATTATTCTCTGTATAATTCTTATAATATATTATAGAATTTCTAATTCTTTGAAGAGGCAAGTCTCCAAAATTGAGTTCGAAGACGAAAGTAAGTGAGACGTGTTTTGACAGTAGAATTTATGATTTTGGAGTGTAATAATTAATTGCAGGACGTGCGATATTTCTGGAAGTGTCAAAATATATGTGCCAAAATAATATGTTAATGTAATGGCAAATGAATTATTATTAGAGGCACCGAGAACGTACTATATTATATTTCACTGATACTGCGTAGCAAAATATTTCTAAATTTTGCCATTGCAGCAACACCTCGCAATATTCTTGCAATCTCCTGATGAAATATTTCTGCAATAATGTCACCGCGATCTTTCTCTGCTACGATCTTTCCGTGCACGAGGTACTCGACGCCGTTACGCTTCCTTGTGCGCCGTCGGTATAATTTACAGAGAACGAGAGACGCACACTCGGCTAAACTCCGCCGGGAAAAGAAAAACAGAGAACGAGAAAGAGAGAGAGAGAGAGAGAGAGAGACAGTTGGAGCCGCAGTAACGACCGAATGTGTGGGACGCGAATAATACTTCCTCGTGTGTACACCTACACGGTAATCTGCGCGCGACGCGTAAACTCCTACAACAAATAAGCACGTGCGCGGAAAGACGCGCGAGCACGCGAGCGGAAGGGGGATGGGGACGTCAGAGGGAGAGGCGTCGTTTCGCGTTCGTCCAGATTCGCGAAGAAGTCGAATAAGACGGAGAGGAATTAGAGTTTCATCTTTGTTTTTTTTTTTTCTTTCCTCCGAGATAAAGCGTCGCGCCGTGTCGACGGCTCGCCTCGCGTCTCTACGAGAGCTGGCGCGGCGAGAGAGAGAAAGAGAGAGAGGAGAGACCGAGAGAACGGAAAGGAGGTGGGAAGATGGGATCGAGTCGGTTGGTCGTTCAACCAAGTTACTACACGCCGCGATGTCGCGCGATCCGGTCAGTTTGGTAGGGAACAGTAGGGAAACGCCGGAGCTCCGAGGAGTCGGCTCGTAGGAGAAGATGGACGCGACGAGCAAAAGAGGGGTCGGCACGACAAAGGGAGACGAAAGAGAAAGAGAGAGATAAATAGACAAAACTTTTATTAAATATTTTAGGGCGTTCTAAAACGCAGGGATGTTGAGCGTAACATGGGCGATGTTTCGAGATGACTCGAGTGTAGAAGTAGCGAGAGCGTGGACAATAATGAGGTACGTTGTAAACTACGAGAAGAGAAATCGAAATTTTACGTTTAACAATTTTACACTGGCGGATTCTAGGAAGGGGTTTGGGATTAAACCCCCCTCCTTTTTAAATTAAAAAAATTAGTCTTACTGGATCCTTTAAAAAAAATTTAAGTAAAATGGTTCAAATTCTTATGCATAAGATTCATTGTGTTCAAACTGTCCGATATACGATGTTCAGCGAAAAATTTTATTACCCCTCCCCTCCTCTCTTTATCAACGTCAGGATCCGCTAATGCGTTTAATATGAGCAGTTCTTTATCCAGACGTTAAAATTCGTGCTGAATACGAATTCACGATGAAAGATGGGGATTTCCATTATAAAAAAAAAAAAAAAAAATTGAGCCTAGACCAGGTAAGGCCCAAAATCTGATCGGCTCGTCTGAAAAGCTTCTTTGAAACCCTGAAACTTTCCCACCTACTAATGTTTTCAATGAATGCGCTTCCCTTTCGAGATGTTCTTGAGTTTCCGTACTTCTTCCTCACCCTGTATATGAAGAAGAGAGAGAGAAAGAGAGAAAAAAAAACAAGAAGACGAAAAAGGTGATGGTAGAGAAGACGGGGGGGAATAAGACAGCGAGTACCGTCGAATACGTAGGACGGGTAATGCCGGGCCGGCGCGGCGCGTGTAATGTACACGGCCGGCGGCGGCTGTCGGCGCCGGCGCCTGCACACGGTCTCTCGCCGACGAGAGAGAGAGAAACTGCGTATTTATAGTGCAATATTATTGTAGTCTGTTTACGCGACATGACACATATTCCTAACCGATACCGGCTGCCGTGAGAAATCGGTTCAGCGCCGCCGCTGGTTCAAAGGACGACGCCGTCATGTCTCCCGCCCCCGTTCCCGCCGAACGGAAACGACGTTTCCCTTTATCGAAAATACGCAATAACAATGGTATGACGACGCGAAACACGCGTCGGCGTTATGCACGTGGATTCCACGCGGGAATTTGCGAGAAAAGTAAACGTTCCCGAAGGCCGGAGTTTCTTCAAATAATTCCGCGTGTCGGACGGCAAAATTTTCAGACCTTATAATCTTTGCTCTTTTTCCTTCGAATATTTGGCATTTTCCGGCGAGCGAAAATCATGTCCTTTGCAAATTGTAATTTAGACGATCGAAGGTAAATTGTCGCGAGAGAAATATTTGGGCGACGAGCGGATATGTTAAATTTTTGTCAGACGAAACTTTTGAATCTCGGAAAATCTTTCAAGGAATTGTTTATGACGTAGCATAGCGAAGAGACGGATGGAGCTGTTCGATCAAAAGCAAAAGAATGTCGCGCCAAGCTATTATTCGAACCGCATTCCAACTCGTCTCCGTACATACACAAATAATACACACACACACACACACACACACGTATATATATGTATATATGAAATAGGGAAAATTACAAAGGAAAGACTTTGAGACGTTAAACGATCAGAGTCTGACACATTAGTCTTCGTTGTCGAGGAAATTCGTGATTTTGTCACAAAGGAAGAAGAAATACAATTCAGATTCTATTTAAAAATTTAGAGAGAGAGAGAGAGAGAGAGAGAGAGAGAGAGAGAGAGAGAGAGAGAAGAGTTTGTGACTATATAATAATTGTGTGATAAAATAATTATGATCAGGAGCTCTATTTTTATAATTATCATGCTGTAATATTAGTAACAATATCCTTATATTTACATTTTTGCTATGTAAAAAGTTTACTATATATAAATTAGGATAATTAAATATTAAGTATATTATAGTAAAATCAAGATATGGATGATAAAAATAAACATTTAATATGAATGCAATTATAATTACAGTAAACTATTACATATAACTATTTTTTAAACATTTGCTTACCGTTTATGTATTCATAATAATAATAATAACCATAGTTGATTAAAACAATTATAATAAAAATGTATAGTATTTTGATGTGAAAATAACAATGAGTTAGACATAAATTACGATAATTGTTTTTTTTTCTCTCAGTGTATAGGTAGGATGTATTTACTCTACCTAGCTATAAATCCATTCACAAAGGTCCTAAGCAAATGCTTCGAAGAGGACATCAGCCGCACATCCGTTACCACTTTGTCGCAGAGGGTGTGAAAGCTGTCGTATTTCCGTGGAGGTGCAGTTACAAATCACATAGATTTGTACGTCTCGGTATGATAGTCAAAAATTGTCTTGGGTCATAGACCATCGTGGAAAGCCTTTGTACAAAAAGTATAGTACCGTGGAACGTGATTTCGTGTTCGGCGCCAGGATTACACCGAGAACATCCGAGGATGTTGGGGCGCACGTGAGAGAGACTGGCGCAACAGATAACAGCTCCGTGCGGCGCTCCGTGGTTCCGTCGTTGCGGGTCCCTTTCCTTCGGTTTCTCCTAGATGAAAAACGTATTGTCTACGGAACGTGTACCGTGGCGCGACGGCTTGGCGCCGGGGGAGAAAGGGATATGCTCATTTTCGCAGATGCCTACCGATGCCCACTTCGGGGACCGGCCATTTGCCACTCTCGAGTGTAAAGATCGTTCCCGTCGATCCCCTCAAACGAAATACCGGCATAACGCGCTGGGTTTCATCTAAATATAGGCGCACAATACGTCGCGATTATTTATAACGCGAACGGAACGGCCGAGGATTCCGGAGGATCGGAGGAACGGAGATGTGTTTGGGAAAAGCGAAACTCGAACGGCATCATTCCCGCGCTCTTCTCGATTGGAACAAGTGCCCGAGATTGACGGGCGGCAAAGAGACCTCGCGAAATCGTGGCGAGACTCTCTCTTTCTCTCTCTCTCTCCCTCTCTCTCCCTCTCTCTTTCTCACCCCGTGTATAGGATATGCTCTTGATATATCGCTGTCTGAGGTCGAGGTGACCTTAGGTTTAATTTAAGGCGACGATACGGCGTGATGCGCGTCCGCCTCGCGTTCAAAAAACACGCGCTTCGTTATACACGCGTTAGTAGTATTATCTCGCCGACCGATCGTTTTACGGCGCTGTCTATTGCTCCATTAATCTTTGAACGTAAACGACAACGACCGTCATCGTCGCGGCGACGACGTTCGAGTAAATGAAGTAAACGTGAAGTCGCGAGGACGAGGAGATCGCGCGCGCGCGACTTTCACTTTCATAATTAATTAACAGCGCGAGAGGGAGAAATATACGCGCTATCGTTTCGCGCTCGTAATTATAAATGTACTTATAAATCGTAATTATAAATGTGCCACTTATCCGTGGCAGTTTAGATTGGCAGTCGCCGTGTCGCGAAAGAAGTCTCGTGCTTGGCGCGAGATTGTTGAAGGAAGTACCAAGAAAACTGATGTACATCTCTTGAATAATTATTAAACTACCGTAATTCGTAATATACGAGAGTACGTCGCGGATACGCGTGATTCGTTGTTAAAGCGGGAGATTTTACATCGAAGGAAACTCGCTTTCTGCGCGTTGTTGTTTGTAAAAAAATTATATAGCTTGCCGCACATCTCTCCGTATCTGCTTTGTGTAAATACGCGCGGATCACGATGTTTGTATAAAGCCGAGTTTAAAGTTAACGATGCCAACGAACGTTGATATTGCGTCCGTTTCTTGTATATTGTGCGCGTACATTTGTACATACATATCACACGAATATGGCCTGCAATTTTATCGCCTGCAATGCTCTTACGTCTGCGCGTACACATACGTGCGCAAGTAATAGGCACACGCACGTAACGTGCATCGAGATGTCGGTGTAACACATAAAATTATGTAAATATTAATTCTGTAAATATAATAAGAAAAATGTAAATGTTCATATATGTCACATAAATAATATTATAATTGAAATAACAATGATATTAAAGCTTTCTTCTCGCTGCGTTGGTATCGAGTAAATATACATTAATTCCTTGAATTTATCGAATCCTTGAGTCAAATCCTGACTCTCCGCAAATCTCAACCGAGATTCGAGAAGAAGGAGATTATAAGAAAAGTACACTTCCGCATACATATATAAAAACAGCATTTCTTCATTACTTCGTATAAACTTAATTTACAAATGGATGAACATGAAGTTTATTTAATGCTTCACATTATGACTGAGTGATCTCTAACTTAACAAAATTAAAACTTTTTTTTTTATATAATATGAATAGCTTTGTTTTTAATTTAACTTAATTTAATCCTGACGCAATTTTTACCTAAGTTGGGACCTTTCGTTCCCGTGACTTGTGACGTAATTAAATGAATTTCATAAGCCATTAACTTTAACGTAATTTAGTGTCAATTAAAAAAAGAAAGTTAACTTATTCCATTCTGTTTAGGATGAAAAAAACATTAATGAAAGGCAGATTGATTTGCGGAGGGCCACGCTCAAACATTTCGGTCGGCAAATAGTTTAATCTGTATCTGTGTAAAGCGGTCAGGGCACGGGCGTAAATAATAGAGATGAACGGAATGATCCATGCCGAATTGTGCATTATTGAACGTCCGGTTTCTAAGGATGTAAATTCCTCGGGTCAATTGTCCAGACGTTATTCAGGTGCAGCAGTGACAATACCAAGTCATCTCCGCATTCCTCCGTTGGCGTGTCTAAAGTGAATATTGTTCGAGCCATCGGCTATGTCGTAGTGACGCCGGCTTCATTCACAAATAGGCTTTCTTGTTGCACACAGCCCTCCTCGGACGGGCATTGTAAACCCCCGTGGCAACCCGAATAGAGAGGAGTCGACGGCGTCGGAGGCGTCATCGTCTTCATCGCCGATGCCGGGCCGAACTCGATGGAGCGTTACATCCGTTGCCTTGAATAAAACCACTCTCACTCTTTTTCTCTTCGTTTCTCCTCCCCTCCCTGCCCCGTCTCTCGCCTCTCTCTCTCTCTCTCTCTCTCTTTCTCGCGACGACGACGACGACGGGCATCTCGCCGGCATCGCCGAGAATCTATTAGATTTGTCATTCTCGATTATGAATAGTTGACGCCGGACCAGGCCACATCCTTTCAAGCCTCAATCTCATAAGCTTCTCCTTTCTCCCTTTCCTCCTCCTCCTCCTCCTCCTCTTCCCATCCTCGGCCGGCGTTCCTCGCGCTCCGATCTCCGCGCGTTCTTTTTCACGCGGCGCGGAGCCGCGGAGCGGCGCCGTATCTCCCCGTTGTCGTCGCCGTGTGAAAACGCAAGATGCACCGTCAGAATTCCATCGTAAAATCCTACAATAGAGACTGATGATCCTGCGAGGCGGTCGTCGCGCATTTCTTCTTCTTATTTCCAGCCGGTGCACACAACGGGCCCCGTGTACAATGACGACTTAAATCGCCGACGAAATTGGGAGTCGCGCCTCCCCCACGAGAGCCGCAAACGTTTGGTGATGCGCTCTTATTTTCTCTTCTTTCCTTCCTTTCTTTCGTTCCCCACGCTCCCCCTCCCCCCCCCCTCCCCCTTTTATCTCGCGATCGGAGATATCCGCCGAACGAAGGCGGGGTGGGAGGGTGGAGTTTTGTACGTCGGGTGTGGGATAAATGGACGGGCCTAACGGCGTGGGAGTGCTAACATCTCGGTCTCGTCATCAGATGCGCACCGGCGATAAAAGCGGCGCCGCGCAGGGGTGGCAGGCGCGAAGATACCTTCCCTTTCTCTCTTTCTCTCTCTCTCTCTCTCTCTCTCTCTATCCTCTTCGCTCGGAGAATCGTCTCATACACACACACACACATACACACACCGGCCCCGCACATTCGTAGAACTCCGCCCGAGAGCGATCTTTTCTTCAAAATAGATTTAACGCACGACATCTATCCAATTAGTCGGCGGGAATAATAATTCGAGAGCGCGACGAATGAAAACGTTGAGGACGGTCCCTCCATAAAGAGGGAGGTGGGAAGGGGGAGGGGGGGAACGGACCCTTGCGTCGGATCGTCGACAAAATCTGCCGTAAAATTCGTTTCGAGGCGGAAGATATTTTTCTCGGAAAACGAATACCGCGAATATATATACGTGGATACGAGAATCGTCGACGTCGCCGACGTCCACGACGAATGTGCATCCGGCTTTATATACCTCTCGCTGCAGGACGAAGAATGCCGGCCAGGTATCTCACGTGGAATCTGCGAGAGCGCCGTCTCCTCTCTCGCCTTCAAACAACGCAAGAACGACGGCGGCGGCCGGCGGCGGCGCGCGGCGTTGCCTCAGCCAATCTTCGTCATTTTTCTTTTCTCACCTTGGGGTCCCAACACACCTCGAGCTCATACACTCACGTGCACACACATTCCCCCGTGCGCAGGCACGGCCTCCTTTCGCACCTAATCAGGGATTTTCGAAATCGGCGAGCGGCCAATGAGAACGCGAAAAAGGAAAAAAAGCGCCAACCGCGGGAACCTCGTAATTCTCTCTTATCTGTCTGTTACTCAACGCGAAACCTCTCGTATAAGAAGACGAGGCGCATCGTCGCGAAAACCCGAATAAATAGTGCACGATCTTATTATATGCGATCGACGTCGCGGCGAAACGGATTTGCGTCTCCCAATCGTACGATATTATACCAGCGCGGTGAGCTTATTTAACGCCTACGTCATTTCGACGCGCCATGAATCGACGAATTTGATTAGGTTTATATCCCCCCCCCCCTCATCTCCCATTCACGACGCAACACAACTCGAACCATTGATGCGTCGTTACCGATACACATCGCCGCCGCGTTTTCCTTTTCAGTTTCTCGGAGAGTTCTCGGGAGAGATCTGCGCTCGAGATCTCTCGCGGCTCTACATGCAATTCAAGAGGAAATGTGTCGCGCGGGTCTGACGAGTTTCAGCGGTAGCAACAGATTTTTACAACGAAAGCGGCCCTTTTTGCCCGGGAAACCGGGAGTGTCGTCTCGCGCGCGTAATCAAAACGATATCTTCTGCATTCCTGGTTCGTTCGCACGATCCCGACGTGCCGAGAATAGGGCGTTCAAAAGCGAATACGTAAAAAGCATTGAACATTCTCTCGAGTATGTATGTGATGTAACATTATGTATTTATATTAAAATTTAACACATTTGCTCGTTACTTTAACATATCGCTGTTCAAGTGTTAAATTATTAGAGTAACTGAAAGAAGTGGTAAATGTCCACGTATTTTTTATTTTACACACAATAAATGTTCCTTGTTAATATCAAATTATTTATCTACACGGAGAGAATTTTCTCTTAAAAATTCTCCTGAAAATTGTGGTAATTGTGAGACAACGTAAGCCTTGAAGAATTTTACCATACTTTTAATAAAATTTATTAAAATTTAGTAAAATTTTAATAAAATTTGGCAAAGTGTTAGTAAATTTTGTTAGAAGTATAGTAAAATTTACAAAATTTGTCCAAATTTTATTAAAATTTTACTAAATTTTGTGGCACTGATCATATTCTACACAAAATAATTGTACACGATCAGAATATTCTACACAAATATGTATATTGTACACAAAAAAATTGTACACGGAAAAACTGTGCACAAGAATTAGCTTTGAATTAAAAATTGCACACGCATGTATTGTGTATAGAAAAATTGTCCATTACACAGTTTTTCTATGCACGATATATCCGTGTGCAATTCTTAATTCAAGAATAATTCTTGTGCACAGTTTTTCCACGTACGTTTTTTTGTGTACGATATAATTGTGTAGAATATTCTGATCGTGTACAATTATTTTGTGTAGAATACGATCGGTGCCAATTTTGTCAAAAGTATAGTAAAATTCTTCAAGGTTTACATTGTCCCACAATTACCACGATTTTCGGGGTAATTTTTAAGAGAAAATTCTTTCCGTGTATTAGAATCGACAGGAAAAAATGTTGACTTTATTCTATAATATAAGAGTGACCGTTATTTCTCGACGTAATCTCGTGATGTATGCTACATTAACATTATAATAATGTTAAAGTAACATGTTATATATGTTATTTTGGCATAATTTTCTCATTAAACCGTTACAAAAATTATATCAAATTATAACAGATTTGTAAAGCGTCTTGCGCCGGGCGGATTCCACATTGCTATATGGATTTAATTCCGTGGCGCTGCATAAATTTTACAAGATTGCAGGTGCGTGTTTGCGCTATTGGCGAAATTTAGATGCCTGCGCGCGGCCAAGATATTTCTTGTTGTTGCGTAGCGCACCGAAATAAGAGCGCGGCGGTGAGGAACAAACGGTGAGAATGCTGATGTATACGATCGATGCATTCCCGATCCCCGCGTTATTATTACCGCCGCGCCCTTTCACCCTCTCGAAATTCCACGGGATGGTATTATAGGCAAGCCTTTCGAATATATAGTTGCACGAAGAAAAATAATTGGCTGTCACAGCAGATTTTACGCTGCCTCAGCAAAATCTCTATTAGTTATTATATGTAGACTGCAAAGAGATTGGGTAAGCGTACCTGTTACTTGTTAGACATCGGTTTGTTAAAACTACAAATTAATCTACCGCTTACCTACAAACAAATTTAAATTAATTGTTTCGTTGATCAGATTGAAGCACGGGCTATATATAAACTTATTGTATGAGAAGCGGTAATTTTGCTTTAATAGCAAACGTATTTGCTGAAAATATATTATTTTGCTTTAACAGCAAATTAATCTAATTCTAAAGATAAATGCAAACTCGGCAATTTTTTTTTATCTCAGCAACAAAATAGATTTTGCTCTATTACAAAATACTTTCTAAAATTAATTATGTCAAGTAAACTGCTTGTACGGCATAAAGTGAGAATTGTATAAAACATTATACAAAATATCAAATAATTGTAATAATTAAGACAATACTTAAAACTATTAAATCAAATTAAAAGATGTATACGCAAATGTTTATTTGCAATATGAAAACATGGTGTACATTTGTTCCATATATTGCGATAAATAAAAATTTGTGCACATTTATGACAATTTAATTTTAAATATATATTTTATTTTACGCTATCGAGTATCACATTCTACAAAAATTTCACGAATAAGTAAAGAGAAACAAATTTCAAACAAATTAAAAATTAAACCATGTCTCTGGGGTTAAAAATAAAAGCGTTCGCGGTAAAGCGGAACTAAATGTACATTTGTATAGCGTTGAAATTCATGAGAGACAATTTTAGATTTTATACAATTTTCCCGTCTAAATATATTAAATACCAAAAAATAATATTAAATACGTTATCGACTCTTTGAATCGTCCTTGGAATTAAAAATCGCAAATGCGCAAGTTCCGTAAAATCGCGCATCTCCGCTCACGGAACGGATGGCAACTGTCCGGCGGCAGCGTGGCGTCTCCGAATCGGCAATACCGGCTCTCCGTCTTGGTGGCCTGACTCCGCTCGGGCACGGCTCTCGGCTCAGCTCCGCCGCTCACACGCACGCGTGACACGTCGCACACCTCACGGACCGTCGTCATCGTCGTCGTCGTCGTCGTTCGTCGGACAGTGCCAGCAGCAATTCGCCAACACGCCCGCTCCTACAGCCATCGCGCGCTCGCGATCGAGAGGTAACACGCCGGGACGCGAGTTCTCTCGATTAACCCTTGCTCGCAAGCCGGAGGCTGCGCTCCGGTCGGTCCCCAATAAAAGAGACGGAGCCGCGCGGCCTGCGGCCAGTCGTCAACGCGGACCCACCGGAAGCGGGCATCTCAGCATCTGACGTATCGATCAAATCGAGAAAGCCCCTCTATCACGTACGCAGTCGTCGAGCCGGAGCATTGTCGGAGGAGCGAATTTTTTTCTCTCCTCGCTAAAAGAGAGAGAGAGAGAGAGAGAGAGAAAGAGTGAGGGAGGGAGGCAGGGAGAGAGGGGGGAAGGGGGAGAGGGAGCGGCGCGCGGTATAGCACGTGGCCGGGTACTATTATAAGAGAGGAGCGAGCGTGCGACGGCAGACAGAGCGACGCTTCCGTTGGCAGAGAGGTGTCGGTGGTCTCGCCCGGTCGATCGCGGGACAGCGGGGTGTTCGTATATACGAAAGTGGAAAGGCGCTTTATATCGGGCGTGACGCGGAGAGATCGTCGGAACTCGAGAAGCGCGGGTTTTTCGCGGCCGAAAAAAAACTCGGCCATCGTACGGCTCTCATCGAGCGACCCGCGCTTTCCCGCGATCTCGCGAGCGCGCGGAAGAGGACGCGGTCTCCTCCTCCTTCTTTTCCTCCCCCACCAGGGAGGAGTCGATCAGACGCGGCTCGCGGCCAGTCAGTCAGTCAGTCGGACGTTTGCTATCCGATATGCTTGGCGCGCGGGCGCGCGGCGCAACTCGTGGTCGGGAAATCAGTGCCGGCCGCGCTGCTGCACCGTGTCGGAGTACGAGAGACGCGAACCGGCGAGCGACGGCGACGGCGGCCGCGGCGGCGGCGTAACGCACCGCCAAGTAGACGAAGAGAACCTCGCGAAACGAGAGGTGAGAAGAGAGCGATAGGAAAACGAAGAAGAAGAAGAAGAAGAAGAAGAGAGGAAGAAAGCATCCGCGGTCGCGCGCGCTCGATCTCCGCTCTTCTCCTAGTGTGGCTGCTACGTGCGCGCACCTACCACCTTATAAAACGTGCCGCAAGTACCACGCGCGCGCTGCTGCTCTCCCGTGCTCTCGCGGCGGCGGTGGCAGCGGCGGCGGCGGAGGAGAGGCGCGCTCGGGCGCGCGCGCGAGAGAGAGAGAGAGAGAGAGAGAGAGTGAGCGCGCGCGCGGCGACCGGGAGGCTTTCTCGCGGGCGGGCACAGGCATCGGCCGGCAGTTGTCGTTCGCCGCGAGTGCGCGAGAGAGTGCGGAGACACCGTGGAGACACGGTTATGCGGAACGTCCGCGCCGGCGAGGAGGAGGATTCGTTCACAACTTTCGCGCACCACCTCGGCACCACCGCGCGCGCCGCGGAGGAGTAGAGGCGGTGCGTCGCGCCCGCCGCCGTCGTCCGGACCCCCCCACCCCTCCCCCCCTCGTGATTAAACCGCCGCGCCGCTATTTCCGCGAGAGACCCGCTTCTTCTCCCTTTCCCTTCACTCTTTCTTGATTTTTTTTTTTTGTTGGTCGCGCGCGCGACCAAGGCGCAAAGGGGGTACGTTACGTGGTGCGGGACGACAGTGCGGAAAGTTTGTGCAGTGAACGGGTTGTTAATAGACCAGTGCCGCCGCGGCTTCGACGGGGAAGGAGATCGACAGAGAGAAAGAGAAGAGAAGAAGAAAGAGGTAGAGGAGGAGGAGGAGGAGGAGGTGGTGGAGGCAGACGCGCTATATGCGTAAGGCACCAGTGCGAGTGCCAGGACGGGTGCAAGAGAGAAAGAGAGAGAGTGACCGGCTGATAAACGACAGAAGGAGAGGAGGGAAAGAGAGAGAATAGGGTGGCCGCCTCGAGAGACCGAGAGTCGCCAAGATGCATCTCCACTGTGGTGGTCTGATGCTGCCGATCCTCCTATTCATCGTCGCTTCCTGTCCTTTGACGCTCCGCGCGCGAAAAGTCGCACCCCTGATCGAGGACGACTGGGCGAGGAGGCCGCATCGCGCAGCCGGTAAGTAAACGATCTATAAATCTTGTTTACCTGTCTCGCCCACCCCAAAACATCCTCTAAACTCACCACACGCCAGCTCTCTCTCTCTCTCTCTTTCTCTCTCTCTATCGGCCGGCCCGATCTCGGCAGGAGGCTCGAAGAAGGGTGGGAGGGAGGACTCGTCGAACGTCAGATAGGACGCTCCCCCTCCTCCCCTCCCCCTCCCCCCCGGGCCTCCTTTTTCCGGCCGCTCCGGGTTTCTCCGTCTCCGCGCGGTCACCTGGCGATTTTCGCCCGGCGGTCGTCGCCTGGGAGCGCCGGTCTCTCTCTTGTCCTTTAAAGGTTAGAGAGGCCGGCTCTCGTCGCGCGTAGCCTCACCGCGACCGGTCACTCTTACATAATGAGAAACGCGCGCGCGCGCGAGAGGAGTGAAAAGGCCGGGGAGGAAAGGGGGGAAATAAAAAGGAAGAGAGGAAACGCACGTCCGTCGCGTCGGCCGGGTCGTGTCGCGAACACGCGTGTGTCGCCTGTCGCTCCGGCTCTCCCCCGATCGGATCCGCCGATCCGCGGCTCGCGATAGTTTGCGAGAGATTATACGCTTTCACCAACGTGCGAACGCGTTTCATCCGCGTGAAACGCATGTGACGACCTTCGTCCGCGCGAATTTGCGCGACGACGAGATGATCGACAAGTGTCAGACGATCGCCTCTTCTCGGAAACTCTCGCCGTATTTTTCCCTTTCCTCTTATTTTGTTTTTCAAGCGGCAAATTTTTGTCGTACGACAAAACCCCGTCCAGTGAGAAATAGTACATCGAATCATCATTTCGATGTCGATTCGACGTCGAATTGATGTCGAATTCATTACCGTTTCTCGCTGGGCGCACTTTTATCCGTTATAGTTATATGTGTCATATATTTGTTCAACATTTATTTAGCTTGAGGGAACGAGTTAGC
Organism: Monomorium pharaonis; assembly: GCF_013373865.1. Classification (NCBI taxonomy): domain Eukaryota; kingdom Metazoa; phylum Arthropoda; class Insecta; order Hymenoptera; family Formicidae; genus Monomorium; species Monomorium pharaonis. The sequence continues at coordinate 13,557,892 of NC_050469.1, read as the reverse complement.
TTTCTATTTGTTCGTAACGTTCAAATATCTTTGGAAATTGTTGCGTCGAGCAACAGAGAGAAAGAGAGAGAGAGAGAGAGAGAGAGAGAGAGAGAGAGAGAGGGAATGAGACAGAGAGAGCACAAGCGGAGAGAGAAGGACTCGTGTACCTCGTTTCTCTTCTTTATAAGGATCTAGCAATGCCCACCGGCTTGCTCGTGCCCCCTTTTTCCCTCGGTCAATTCCATTCTTCTTACACGGGTTTCGTTACCCGTACTAGTTTATTTCTGTTCTTATTTAACTATCCTGCCTCCTTTATCGGACGCGCGTCGTCGATCCCGCGAACGAGACGCCCGTCGCATTCCCCGCTGGCGTGTTTACGCGCCCAAGGAGGACCGAAGGTCCGCATAATTTTCGACCCGAATCGCGCCGTGATTGCAATGATAATCGACCGCCGCTTTTATCGCGACGACGCTGTGGAAGAAAAAAAAAAACAGTAACAACGATATCACGCGGAATACAAATTCGGTGGATCAATGCTGCATACGCGTCACACACGTGTGTTTGCGAACGAATAATCAAACAGGTTCGCGAAAGTTTCGGTTTAACGCCCGTTAATCCGCGATCGATGTTGCACTTGGATGATTTGAAATCATCTAGATACGAGATAAAATTATTTACGCGTATAAACGTGTTTGTATAAGTTAGAGATAATTTTGTATTAATGTGGATAAAAAATAAAATTCTACCTGCTAAGAGTATCGTTGTTGAGTAAAACAATTTAAGATAGATACAATAAATTCATTTGTATTTATGAATCTTTGTTTCTTTTTTAAACAAGAGTTTGTCAAATAATCTAATTTGACAAAAAAAAAATGTTTCTCTTTTTATTTTGATTGAAAGGCAACAAATAGAAATCAAAGTTGAAGAACAAAAATATACATAAATTATAAATTACATTGTACTATTTTCTGATAATTTAGCTCGGATAAAGTTGATAACACTTTTACCTAAAAATTACACATTATAATAAGTGAAATAAATGTAAGACAAAATCTTTCCTTCGTCCAGCAATTTTTATTTAATTTTATACGATGAAAACGAACATCCCGCTTGTGTAAAATTTTTTAACGGTAATTTTTTTTTCACGGCGAAACTTTGAGTTGAGAAAATTACAAGCGATTTAATCAACTCTGTAACGTCGGGATGCTGGGAGATGAAAGAGATTTTACGTCTTGCCGTGCTCCGAAAATTGTATACCTAGTTGTCAATGGGACACCAGCTCAGCTTCGAAACTTGCCTCGATTGATTTCTGCTGGCCGTCAACTTAAGTCCGCTCGAGCTGTCGACCCTGATATTATTTTTCCCCGAGCGCACTAACCATTCTCGGACCGTTCTCAATCGTACCCGAGTACTAAAAGTAAATTCATTAACGAGCTCCACTGATTTAATACAGAGTCGTCCTTCCGAGGAGCCGGATTTTCCACGAGCAGGATGTTTGTTTTTATCCATATGAAATTATATAAAAATTGCTATAGATGAAGGAAAGGTTTTATCTTATTTAGCTATTAAAATGCTTAATTATCTTAAATAAAAGTGTTATCTTTTTTAAGTTTTCGAGTGACCAACGAGTATAAAGTATTGTTCTCAATTGTATCCAGGAAGTTATCGGAAAACATTACAATGTAAAAAAATCGTTACCTCTCGCGCAACGAGAAATCTTTATTCCTTCCTCCACAAATATTTCGAAGTTGTACTTCGAAAGTTCTGAGATCTCTCGAATATTGTTTTTGGAATGAGAACGAGAGAGAAGTTTTTCTTTTTATTACGCATGCATCCGCGCGAATCGAGAATAACGCGGGTTTGAGAATACGTGAATTTCGGACGTGAATTTCCGTCTCGAAATCCGGAGGGTCTCTTGTTTCTCTCCTTCGTTCTCAGATTTCCACCCTCCGGCTTCGGGCCTCCTTTCGTCGCTTCCCGAGAGCTGTCACGGAACACCTGTTAGGCGTCGCCTAACTGATGCTAATCTCAATTAGTATTTATCGCCGAGGTGGCGACAGTGGACGATCGCGCGGGCGTCTCTAATATCGTCGAGATAAACGCCCTCGCGCGCGCGCGAGCGTCTTTTACCGTCGCGTCTCCGCGGCGCGACGCGTTTCCGTGAATCTCTCTCTCTCCCTCTCTATCTCTCCTTTTTCTTTTCCTCGCCAATAATATAAACTCCGGTTTAACAACGCGCGACAATCGTATACGCGGACACGTCGCTCGATCGTGGAGAGTGGAAACGGACGAGACGGTGGACGAGCCGGGCAAAGATCTCGCCCGATAAGATCTTTGATCGCCGCGCCGATTTCCGGCGTTTATAATTCACCCGGCCGAAGGATCTCTCTCTCTCTCTCCTTTTTTTTTGTTCGAGTTTCGAATTCCCGGAAAGAGAGAGAATGTTTTCGCATTCTTCGCTCCTTCACGCCGAGGAGATTCTCGCGCTACACATCGCGTAAATCAGTTGGCAGCGCTTTTCAAACGTCGTCGCTTTGAGAACCGGTCCGCGTGTGTAAACATTAATTTTAATACGCGAGAAAAATTTCAAACTCAAAGAGAGAGAGAGAGAGAGGGACGGCGTTTGGCCAAGGGAATCACTATGCGTTTCGTGCTCCCGTCGCGTTCCGCGGATTCGACCAATTTCTACCCAATTTCATACGATGGCAGATTACCTCGGAAACGCGCGTTTAAAAACGCCGGAAAGTTTTACATAAATGGGGCCTTATTCACGTGGCGGCGGCGGCGCTCGATCGAGACCTTTCCTCGCCCTCGCGAGCGCGCGTCGCTCGATCCTCCGTACAAGATTCGCGGCTAATTGGCTGCAGCCACGAAGACAACGCCGCCGTTGTGCATTAAAGAAGTTTAGTAAGCCAATGCGCCTTCCTTTTTTTCCCTTCCCCTCCCATCCCTCTTTTAAGTAGGTAAATGCGACGGCGTGTTGCACGCATCGCGCTCGCGTCGTGAGACACGGCGGGCTCTCCGGGACGCGTCACGATTCCCACGTATTAGACGGACTGCTTTATTCGACTTCCGGATGCATTTGATTATTGTATGGTGCAGGTTCTACAGTAGGGGAGCGGTACGAGAGGGAAGCTGATGGGAGAAAAGAAAAAAAAAAAATTTCTTTTGAGGAACGAAAACGTTCTTTCCCCCGGTAAACAATTTTTTATATAAAAACATATAAAATATATGCATATTTGTTTATATTAGTTTCTTTCTTTACCTTTTGTAAAATTTTTTTTTGATATGAAAAAATAATAGTCGCACTGAAAAGAGAAACTAATTAAAAAAATAATTTCTGCATTACTTCTTTTACAATAAGCTAGGTATAAAGATAAGAAAAAAATGTCCATGATATAATCATAATATATATATATTCCATGAATTAAAAATATATATGATACTTCGGGAATTTTTTCTCATTTCTCCAAACCTAACTTTTTGTAAAAGAAGTGCAAAAATTATCTTTTTAATTAGTTTCTATCTTTTCAATATGACTATTATTTATTTTATATCAAATACAAATTTTATCAAAAAAATATTAACATATATGGACATATTTTATGTATTTATATGAATTTTTTACTGGGTCTCCTTTTCCCTTTTCGGTTTAATACCGACAATTAATTATCAGTCTGCCATATTAATTATAAAAATGTAATACTGACCAGTATTAAAATCACTGCTGTTAGTGCTTTTGAGCACTTGAAATAAATATAATAATTACTAGTTAATTTAACACTGTTCCAGTGTTACATTTTCATAAGGGTAATTAATGACAACTTGAGATTGAACGTCACGGGGGAAAGTCACGTATGAAGTGGCACGAGCTTGAATTATTTTTCATTATAAACGTGACAATGTAAATCGAGTCGAGGTGGAGTCGATAAGAGACAGAGGAGACGAACCCGGAGCCTCCTGACCTTTCGGTTTTCAGTCTTTGATCGGCCGTTCGTACGCGCGGCCATGCGATTTATCACCTTTCCCGCACTCGCGCCCGTACGATTTGCACAGGGGATTTCTCTAAAATCGTGGCGCGGGGTCTCCGTATACGCGTCTCTCCCGTTTCTTTGAGAAAGGCTGCACCGCGCCGAAGAGAGGATCGTATATATTTAGACGAGCTGCAGACACAAAACGACTTACCACCACCTCCGCGACGGCTTCTTCGTTTCTCCTCTCCTTCGTTCTCCCTGGGCTCATTCCTCTCTTCTACCCTCTCTCTCTCTCTCTCTCTTCCTCTCTCATAGTCGTGGTGGACGCACTTGTACGAGATCTTGTACGCGGCTAATGCTAATTCAATGTCTCGACAAAGTAAATACCGGTATACCGGTTCGAAAATATCGCCTTCTCTTACCATCGCGGCGGGGCGATTTAGGACGATCGCCGATCAAGATATCGCCTTCTGTCGGGTCCGTACGATCGATTCGCGTTGCACAGTGCTCGTTTAAGCACAGAGAGAGAGAGAGAGAGAGAGAGAGAGAGCCCAGCCGACCGGACAAGGCACGGCAGGATGCACGAAATAAGCGCGTTTGCCATTATCCTCGGATGACGTGGGTGCGGTTCTCTCGCGCGCTTTATACGTTTCCTTGTGGCGCGGGCAGCCTTGCCTTAAAGCGCGCGTAACCTTGCCGGAGAAGAGAGACACGATCGAGTTGGCGGACGACCGACGGTTTCCTCGAAAGTAATCCCGAGGCTCGCGAATTCGTCGCGAGGGAGAAAGGGAGACTACCGAAACGCGACGCGCTACGTGTAGGTACATACGTCCTTTCCCTTGCTACGAGGGCGGGAAGGGGAGGGAGGGAGGGGATTAATCGGTTGGCCGAGGACAAAGATCTCTAGCGGCGTGGAACTTCAAAGTGGAGCTCGCGCAAGTATGACATAGTGCTCCGGCATCTTTTTGTCACGCGCGAAAGAGAGAGGGAGAGAGAGAGAGAGAGAGAGAGAGACCTTTCGCTCGGTGGACATGATGAATCTAAAATTACGAAGGCGTTTATTTGTCGGTTTGCTCCTTTACGCCGCGTGCACCCAAGGTCATCAGACGCAACGAAACAAGATTCCTCATTACGTACGTGCGGCACACGGCCGGACGTACGGATATATGAGGCTTAACGTGTATTGGCCCGCGCGTACGTGCGTATGGCACCCGCATTAAGGCGCTTTTTTGTCTCTTCACCGCAAACCAAACCGCCGCCTCGTCGATTGGTATCGACAACCCTTCTTCGCGTGCGGAGGGCGAGATTGTGTTTTTCCATCTTCGTCTCCGTGGACGCGACGTCGTGTCGCGTATATATAAAATCCACTTCAAATGCTCTCCTAATGTAAGGTATTAATCAAACGAGACGTCAATGTACGTAATCCAATTGACTTTTGCGTTGGTGCGTCACGCCACGCCACGCCGGCGCGGCTGCGGAGATAAAAAAAAAAAGAAAACAAGACGGAGGTACAAAAACACACACCTCGGCCGCGTCGTAGGCGGGTTTGGTGAATGAACGAGAGAGAGACACGGTCGGTTATTGATGTGTGCGCGGGAGTTATCAGCTCTCGGCCCGAGTCAAGGTTTCACTTTCTTACGCGCCGCGCCGAGGTCCAGACCACATCTGGTTTTGGTGAATGGCGGGCCCGCGCGCGCAGGGTGGTTCGAACATTACGGTCGCGAAAAAAAGGCGATTGGAAACGTACCAATCTCAAGGTGCAATCACAATTTCTTTTCTTTTTTTTTTCCATATTCGTAATACATAGAAAAAAAATTGGTTTCAAATTATTGTCTTGTGGGCAAGCGAGAATATTCTCTTCAAGGAGTTGGCCTCAAAATTTCAGCAAGTATTACATTTTTATTTCAATATTGCAATAACCCGGAGATTTCCAAGTCTTTGATTTGAAGATGTATTGTTATTTTTATCCATTTATTACACCGAGAAAAAAATGTTGTTGATTTAACTAAATTTTCTAACAAAATTAAATTTTGCCTGTTCAAGTATTTATATATTTCAACTAACTATATAAATACTTGAAATTTGTGCATTTAAGATAAATTCTTGAACTGGCAAAATTTTAATTTAGTTGGAAAATTTTGTACAAATCGACAATTATTTTTTTCACAGTACATTTTTTTTTAATTCAATGAAAACTATCGACGAATAACAAGAATACATTTTTATGTTTCAACATTTGATGGATTTGTAGAGCAAAATTAGTTTTGTGACTGTACGTAGCGTAATCATATTGGCAATATGCATTCACACACGGGATCCGCGAATCGAGCTTGAGCCGGCGAATTCCTTTCGCGAGCTCCCCAATTTTGTTGCTTCCACGCGCGAAAGGTATGACCGCTAATCGGTATACCGTTAACGTCGCTTTACGTTCCCACTTGCGCCGTTACTTGCGAGGTTACTCGCTCACTAAGTCGAAACTTCGCGAGAGCGTCGGCATCGATATCGGCTCGTATCGCGTTCATATCGCTCGTGAATTTCCGAGACGGTCGAATCGGAGGAAATCGGCGCGCTCGCGCGCGCTCTTCCGTTTCTCTTTTTCTCTCGTTATCCCTTTTTCCCTTTGGGCGCGCGCGTTCCGATTTTACGAGCCGTCGTCGTCGTCGTCCTCGTCGTCTCGATTTATCCCTCGCTCGCGCGAGATAAGACGCGCCATATCGCGGGATCGCGTTGTTGCTTAACGTTTCCAGCCGGCCCGCTGAAATAATATTGCGCGTTACGCGCTTTTCTTCGCGGATGAGTTTAGTCTGGACGGCCGCGCTCGAGAACGTTACTCTGGCGCCGCTCTATATATAGTAAACTGCGCGTCCCTCCCCCCCCCGGCCTGGACCGATCGGCGGTCCTAAATCATATCGGAATATTCTGCATTACGCGTCCTTCGGTGCGCGCCTTCCGCGCGCGCGAACGGAAAATTTCGCTTTCTTCATTCACCGTCGACGTCCGTCCCCTCCTCCCCCCCACTTTCGCCCTCGGTATGATCGCGGTACGATTAATTAAAAGTGGCGAGTCATCGGAGCGGAGTGATTTCGCGGAACGGCGTAATCACCGCGAAATCTTGCAATTTGCGTCATTACCGCGGCGGTGCCGGTGCAGCGCAATTACCGTATGTACATTTTTTTAAATATATATACGGCGCGTCTCGTCGAAATCTGTGGATGGGTGCCCGCGGGACGCGAGCGGAACGGCAGTTTCGCGATTGGTCCGCTCGTCTTATCTATCATCTGCCGCGGGAGTGTTGGAATCATCATTGCGTAAATAGGCTTCCTCGGAAATTTACTTTAAGCAGACGAGACGCTCGCCGCGGGGTTCTCGAACTTGGTTAAATAGAGGGTTGGGCCCGCGCCGCTGCCGCCGCCGCCGTCGCCGTCGCCGCCGAGTGCACGCGACAAACACCAGCTTGGTCGAGGTGCCAAATGCATCGTCGGTGTGCGCGCGACGACGACGACAACGACGACGACGACCACGATGATCTTTTCAAATACTGATACGCGAATTTTTCCTTAAAAAATCGCAATATTTGTGGAGTAAAATGAATAACTAAAGATCAAAGTTGTTGATGCGACATTATTTTTTCTGTATGTATAAACAAGAAAACAAAATCTTCTTTAAAGAGTTTGATAATTTTAAATTTCAGCAAAATGTTATATTTTTATTTTAATATCGTAATAGTTATCTAAAGAGTACAATATTGTTATGATAATAAGTACTTTAAAAAGACTAAGTACTTAAAAAATAATAATTATAGATAATAAGTACTTAAAAAAGAGTACTATGGGTGTTGGCGTGTATGAATTTTCTTTAAATATTTAGTTAACATGAAACGAAATATTTAATAATATTCAATAATTAAATTAATAGAAAACGATTATGAAATATTTTATTTTATTACCATTCAATTGAAATTATTTCATCAAAGTTCGGTAACTGTTACCTAAGCTTAATTATTATTACCAAACTCTCTTTTAGTGGCAGACTGAAAACGATTTCGTTGGCTTTTAGTTTTTGCTAAGTAATTTAGCGTCTATTAGATCAACTTACAGAGTTTTTTGCACTCCGGGATTTTTCTATTGAAAATTCCGAGGTACCCGTTCCCCTCTCCTCTCTCTCCGTCCTGACGCACCGCGCAAAGAGATCGAGGGGCGATTTCGATTGATATCCTTGAGCGGAAAGACTGGCAAAGACCTTTTCCTTATTCTCGCCGATCGATCGTCGCCTCCGATAAACCGAACTGACTCGTTCGCTCGTCGGAACGAGGAGCCGATGTATTATTTATCGTTCGTACTCGCGCGCGGCATGTCATCCATTCCCGCGTTACCAAGCCAGAAGATGGAAAAGTAGGTATACACGTCAGCGGCAGGCCGGCAGCGATCGTCCATTTCTGATTATTTCGCGGCCGCGGCTGCGACTCCGTAATGGGCGTACTGTCCACGCACTGCGTGCAACGTATATTTCGCGTGTGCATGCAGGCCGCGCGAATTACTCTCGGCCTGGGAAAGACCGAGATCTGCGAGGCGGATACTCGGAACGTTTACGTGCGCCAATCATTTTTATTCTCCGGAATCTCTCTCCCTCTCTCTCTCTCTCTCTCTATCTATCACGTCGGCCTTTTGCGGATATAATTCTGTCAATTACGCGCGCTGATGATGATTGATAACGTACGTCTCGCTATACCGCCCGACGCTGAATCACGCCGGTTTTCTTGGCTCGCGAAAGAAAATCGACACGTGCCAGCCGTGAGATTTGAAGTAACACGAATGAGACGACGTAACACCGCGGTTTATCCATCAGACAGTTCTGATTTAAGCCAAGCTTGAGCTCTGGCATAATCCCAATGCAGTTAACTCAATTACTCTTTCTCACGCGCGCGCAAGAGAGACAGAGAGAGAGAGAGAGAGAGAAAAGAGCGAAAGTTTCATTCTGTCGGGCTGGAGAGTTTGAATCGAACCGCGGCTTATTCCTTCCTTCGTCACGACGAACGTCAACCGATTCAATTACTCGTTCCAATTCCCGAGAACGCGCCGCGCTCATTCCATCAGATTTTCCACGTCGCGCTTTTTCCACCTCGGCCGCCTCGAAAAGAGGGGAAGACGAGGGGAAAAAAAAGGGAAATCTCCGTTTACCGCGCGGCTCACCTCGCGCCTCTAATGTGTCTCATCTGATATTTCGCCCAACGGGGTCGTATTTGCATATCGGGCGCGCGATGCACACGTGCGTACACGCAGGCACGCACACACGTACGTCGTCGCCGTCGTCTCTTATCAGCGCGGGCCGTCGGACGGACGGACGGACGGAGGGATCGGCCGAAAGGCTTGGCGAACGAATGAATGCATCGCATTACGCGTGCACTGACTTTAAGTCGCGGGCGCAAGGTCGGCATTTCTGAGCCGCGCGCGTGACATCACGTATAAAAGTGTACATACGGACGGGAGACTATGTACCTGAATATATGCGAGGATGAATACGCGCCGACGTGTCGAACGGGAGAATGGCTTACGTACGCGCGCGCGCGCGCGTACGTAAGCCATTCTCCCGTTCGAACGGAATTAAGTTTAAAGAGAGAAGTGTGTTTTCCTCCTGTACGAGTTGCACATGCAAATGATACCACCCGTGTGTTTCTCTCTTCTTTGCGAGTTACGTGCGCGTGCAAAGAGACGAGAGGCAGCAACATTGTTAAATTCCGTCGAGTTATATACGAGTCAGACGGGAAAAATATTTGTATCGAAGATATTTTTTTATCCGATATTCCCTTCGTGGGATCGAGGGATTAATATCGACGCCGTTTACTTGAAACTTTTACAATACAAGCGAGCCAGTCGCAGAAGTGAATTGATCGGATGGAAAGAATTGTTTTTAAGCTGTTTCGCGTTTAAAAAGTAACTTTCGACGCGGAGATGGAAAGGGAAAGTAACCAAAAATATTATATTCAACCGCGTGGAATTGGTTCAAGTTTGAATCTTTTAATATTCAACCAATTCGCGGGACGATAAAAACGTGTCAAGATATTTAGAGGAGGCAAACAGCGACCTCTCTCCTCTCTCGACCTCTTTCCAAAAACTCGTCAATCGGACGCGCGGCGCAAAAGCGGGATGAAATTCAATAACGCAAAAAAAAAAAAAAAAAAGAAATGGGTCGAAGTGCTCCGGAGGGGAGGGAAGGAGAGCGGAAGGGGAGGGAGGGAAGGAAATAAAACGCACGGTTGTGTCCGCGATGTGTCCGCGCGCGTGTGCTCGCGTCGCCCACGTAAATCCGCGCGCCGACAGGCAGGTAACGGGCGGCGCGGCGGTGGTTCACGCATGCATAAACAATGCGGCCCCCCCGACGCAATATATACGCTCGTCCGCTTTTAGCGGGGACGCTAAAGCGTCTCCGTGAGAGTCGGCGCGCCGGTGGTCGCGGGCGGCGTCGCCTCGAGAAAGTGGCGCTCGTCCGCTCGTCCGTGTCCTACGCGGAAGGTAAGGGACGTCCCCGTGCGTCTCCCTCTCGGTCTAGACGAGGAGGTTCCGCACGCTTCACGGTCACATTGCATGCGCATACGTTACGTAAGGCGTCATCCGAGAGACGTACGCGCGAGTGATGCACGTGACACGTATCACCGGCGATTCCCCCCTTGGGGGAATCTAAAGCGGTTATAATTATAGAGCGCGCTACGCGGGTATAATACGTACATCGCCCACCCTCCCCGACGAAAAAGCGCGCGGAATTTAATTTATACGCGCTACCGCCGCGCGATGTGCCAAATGCGGCAAGCCATTAACGAGGATGATCCGAACTGCTCCTGGCGGCGGACCGATGGAGGAGCGCTCGTGTTCTTGTCGCGCTTCTCCTCCCCTTCCCCCCCCCCTCCCTCCTCCCTTCCGCCCCGGAGTTACGGCGCGACGCTAAAGATGACATGAAACTCGAGACGAAGCGGGTAGACGTCATTCAACGTTCGTAAATCTATCCGGGGAAGGATACCGTAGGAGGCGCGCGGCGAGGGGGGGGGAGGAGGTGGAGGGCGGAAAAGTGAAAAACGAAAGGTGTTAGAGCCACGTGTTTGCCATTCGCTTTAGCCGCCACCTTAGCGGATCACCGCGCGGGTATCCGCGCGACGCATTCCCCTGCACTCCTTTTCCACGCGCGCATTATTTATATTAGCGAGCGAAGACGTACTCATGGGCAGCCGCGTTTTATTTTCTCCCTCGGAAAGTCGTTCGCGCGTGTCCGCGAAATTCGAAAACGTTTCTTCCACGTCGCCGTGAGAGACCGTCGACGACGATGGTTCGCCCTCGTTATTGCGGTTTGCGGATTTTCCTACGCCCGAGTGACACTTCATATTTCTCCGCGATTTAGAATTCACGCCCCCCTCGGTGGACACGCGCGAACGGACGACCGCGGCGCGCGCGTACGTTAATATAATATTATATACGTGCTGGGACAAAGGGGGATAAATTTATTTAATCCGTTGGCAAGAGCCTTTACGCGCGGATGAGTTAGGGATACGCCGGCGGTTACGCGGCGTCGTTGTTGATTCTAAAGCCGCGTCTCCTCGCGCGTCAAGTCGAGCGATTATTCAAGCGTATACAAAGTCAAGGGGTATAATAACGATCGCTGAAAGCGGGCTGCCGCACTTGTCGAGGAGAACCCGATTTATATTAACACGTGCGCGTGTACACGTGGAGGAGCGTGAAGGCGAGAGGAACGAAGAAGAGAATAGTCGAAACTGTTGCTTTCGAGCTTCGGACCTACCAATATAATTTCAAGCCGCCTCGAATTTCCTCGAGGCTTCGAAGTTATCAAAAGGTAACAGCCCTCTGATCAAAACTGTCGCAAAGAGGGAGGGAGAGAGAGATAGAGAGAGAGAGAGAGAGAAGGAGAGCCCTAATACGTTTTTCACCTTAGCGCGTGACTCGCATATTTTCGATGCGGTAGTTCGTGCCGTGGCTCTCTCGGACTCCTAGTTACTTAGGGCCGCGACTTTGCGCTTAGAACGACTTAGCGCACGCGGTGCAATGACCTCGGGCGGGCGAAACGGGCCTCTCTCCATTTCCCTTTCTCTAACTCGCGTATGACCGAGTTCTCTCTCTCTCTCTTTCTCTCTTCCCCTCCTCCTTCCCCTCTCCTCTTTCGCGACGAATAGTTTTTTGAATAGTTCGGAAGGAACGACCGCGATAATTGCGCTAATATAATTTTTTTACCCCCGACTGCCGCCGACCGAAGGTTCGCGCGAGAGAGGGAGTACGCGGTTTCACCGAAGTCAAATCTCTGTTGCCTTAGTTCTCGGTAATCACGACGGTGATAGTTTGATATTAACTCTCGTACGTTAGTTTCTTTCGAACTATCAATCATTTTTAACAAAACGTAATATTTGGATTTAACAGGTACACGAGTGATTATCTCTTTAGTAAATATTCTTAATTTGAAGTCTTTCGTGAATTAAGTATATAATTAAAGTATAGTTTCGTTTATTAAATGCAATAATCTCAATGCATGTTCGAAACAATATTTTATACATATATATGACGTGTTGAAAAACATCCTGTAGATTATATTTTTTGCTTCACTAGAAGCGCTTTTGTAACAATCAGCCTTGGCTCCGTCGAGCTCGGATTAAATGCAGCAGTGAGGATTAAGAAAAAAAAAAAAAAAAGGGAGGCACGCCGTTGCACAGCCGCTTCGCAGAAATAAGGACACCGCGAGATCCACGTAATACAGACGCGACGAGACGCGATTCCCAATTCCCATCGCGTTATTTTCGGGCGCTTCCACGCTCGTATTTATTTTTACGCGGAAGGGACGACTGGCGAAAGATAATTATATTGTCGATAGAGCTCGCAATCCCTCTCTCTCTCTCTCTCTTTCTCTCTCTCTCTCTCTCCTTTCCTTCGGCGGCGAATGAAGACGAGTCTGAGGAAGTGTCGATCGAAGAAAAAAAGACGATCGATATTGTTATCGGTTTAATGGAGCGTATCATTACGTGTTTTTGCTACTGGTTATCACCGGCTTGTGTTGTAGCCAGATAACGGTCTCGTCTCTTTATCTCTTCTCTCTTTGGGATTTACGTCTCGCACGCTAAAACCAATCCAACAATCGTGATACGGAGCAAACGAGCCGGGGAGAGAGAGAGAGAGAGAGAGAGAGAAACTCGCCATTCGCTTTGCCATCGTCGTTGCCCGAACCAGCTGGTTGCACACGGTGCATTTGCAGACAAGAGTCCAAGAGAGTTTTTACGTCGAGGATGAATGACGCGTCGTCGTGTCTCTCGATGACGTCCCTCTCTCTCTCTCTCTCTGGAACACGGCGACGGTTCGCGGAGTCGCTTGAATGAACGCGCGGCGCATATTATCGATGAACACGAATGAATATGCGTGCGGATCAATGTACATTACATGCCGAGCGCGTTACGTTATATATTCGCATTAAATTACGCCTCGTTTGTCGATGATGGCAGCGGAAGTGCGTCAGCGCGGTCGAGCCGTGTTTCGCACCTAAAATACATTCTCCTCTCCCCCCCCCCCTTTAATCTACGATGGGAATATTTTGTGGGATGCCTGATGTTCTCCCGCGCGAAGCACCTTGTACGTAACTTTATTCCAGTGGCTTTGCGTTTAGACGGAGTGTTGTTTTCGTGCGATACTAAAACGGTAACTGCGACGATATTTTGGAGTTACCGAGATGTATTGAATTTATGGGAAAAATCGCTCTGGCGATTCGAAATGTGCCTTCGCTCAATATTTTCAAGCGTAATTTGTACGATTGTTTACTCCTATCCAATTATTAATGTCCTGAGCGCGCCGTTCTGCATGCCGTTTATATTTTATTAAAAATGTTTTTACTTACATATATATATTGTTATTATAGTTTGTCCCATTTTCTCATCTCTTTCTTTTCTCTAACACTGTTTTCAGCCGTCCGCTGCACAATTTTCTCAAAGCCTTTTATTTGTACATTTCATTGTATCCTTGTTTTTTTAAGAAATTATTTCCACGCAGGGCGCTAAACAGATAACAATTCAGCCTGTTCGTCCGTCTGCGAAACACGAGCTACGTACGTTTGTAAGCACATATTACAAACGTAGTAGCCGGTAATCGTTAAGATGACGAAATCATATATAAAACGAATGCTTATGTTTATGCGACTTGTCGTCGCCAATGTTATTTTAGATGATAACGCCACGACGCTACCGTTGACGACTGGGTAATGATGACGAATTTTTTTCTTGGCGTTTTTTTCAGAGTGCACCTTCGGCAAGCAGATTCGCGAGCTGGGCTCGACATGGTTCGCGGACCTGGGGCCGCCCTTCGGAGTCATGTATTGCATCAAATGCGAGTGCATACCGGTACGTGTCGCCGCAGCATTCTTTTTACTTCTGAACGAAAGGAGAAGGGGCAAAAAAAAAAATATACATAACTCACTCGACAGCCCGACCGTATTAAAATGTGTCGCATGTTGCGCGTGTATGGCGTTCGGCGCGCACGTAGTGTTTAGTAAACAATCAGTACCGCGCCAGCATTTATTAACATACATGAATAAAGAGTAATGCGCGATTCCGTATATGCCCCCTCCTCTATATCTCTCGCCTTCGAATTTATTGTCGAGAAACATGCCTGTAATCATCGTCTTGGGTCTGCTTATTACTTCGCGACGCCGTCGTTCCCGTTTCTCTCTCTCTCTCTCTCTCTCTCTCTCTCTCTCTCTCTCTCTCTCTCTCTCTCTCTCTCTCTCTCTCTCTCTCTCTCTCTCTCTCTCTCTCTCTCTCTCTCTCTCTCTCTCTCTCTCTCTCTCCTCTTTTCAAGTCAGGTCACATCGAGACGCGTGTATACGTTAAAAGGTACATTAAAGCGTGGTATGCTAAAAGTCTTGTAAAACAGAGAGAGGATAAGTTTTCGTCGGGATAAATCTCAAACTCGACGGCGGCGGCGGCGACTCGGGCAAGTTATAAGTTCTTGCAATTACGGTACCCCGGTTCGCTGAACGCGCGGCGTATAATTTAGCGGGTCTCTCTCTCTCTCTCTCTCTCTCTCTCTCTCTCTCTCTCTCGGGCCGATAAATGTCACGATATTGACACGGAGAGATTGACGTATCGAATACCGGGACGCCGGATCCGAGACGTCGAGCTCGAGCGGATCGGGCGAGCGGGAATGGCGCGAGTTTCGACGACGCGCGTGCGTCATCAACGCGAAACGTACGCGCGCGCGCGCGCGCGCGGATATCGCGGATTTATTCGAGATCGCGCAATAATAGCGCGTTTATATTCCGATTGTACCTCATTCCCCTCTGACCCTCCTCTTTCTCCGGCCCGCGGTGGCTCTGCGATGCGCAATACCAAATTCTTCCTTCTCGCATTAATATTCAGTGAACGGTTAACGCGATTGTTCATCCGATGGTGTAATCGCGTGCTTGATATTCGCGCCGGGCGGCCGCCACGTCGCTTGTAACTATATGAGAAAACATCTGTTTCGCGCGCATTACGGTACGTACGCGCGATCTCTTCCGTCGCGCGGCGTTTCATTAGCGCTTGTTTTATGATACAGCTTACCGTATGCTTGAAATCTCCATTTTAGTTATGACAACTATATATAATTTAAGTTTCATAGACCAATATTATGGTTATGAGAACATTAATATAGTTTAAAGCCATAATTTATATTGTTGATTAACTATAAAAGTATGATTGAGTCCAAAAACGATTATAGATTGTAATGATATTATGATCACCGTAACGTATTTTTCTCCTTCCGTCGTACAATCAAGTTCACATTCCATTTTTTTTATCCCCGAAAATTTTTGCCTGCGTAAACACGCCTGCGTTAAATTAAATCGAGAGTATTCGAATTAGCTCTCGAGAATAAACGTTTTAATCGCCGTCGATCGCGAGCCTGTCTGTCGTTATATGAGAATTTCGAGCGCGCCGACTCGTTAAGACCTAATGTGAACGAATGCCGCGGAATTTATGCGTGCGGTAAACGGCGATAAAGCGCGCGATAAGTAATCGGTGTTAATGCTAATGAGATGCCATCGGGAAGAATGAAGGTTTACCGAGGGGAGAAAATTAATTGTACGGTCGCGCAGAAGAGGAGGAGGTTTACGATCGTTATGTACGACGCGTCGTTAAAGAGTCACACTCGCCAGGACGATCAGATCATTAGAGGCCGCAGAGAGAGAGCGACAGAGAGAGAGTTCTAATCTTTCTCGTAAATGTCCGGCAATAACGGGGGGATGATTACGAGCCGAGGGAGATTATCCCCAATATTTTTTGGACCGTGCGGGCAATTCGGCGAACGAATCGTAAAATCGAGAGTTACTCTCCGTCGCGAGTCCCGAGTTAAAATTTCTCGATAGTCTCTCTCGCGCCCGGGTTAAAATCCTCCTCTTTCTTCGAAGATGTATTACGATCGACCGAAAAGATGGATGGAACGGCGACGAAAGAGAGGCGGGAGACGACGCGGCGGCGGCGGCGGCGCGCTGTTATGTTCGGCTTGTGGACCGAGGATCGAGAGGAGAGCGCGCGCGCGCGCGCGCGCGGCCTCTATTTTTAGACTTCGGAGGAATGACAGTCCCTCTTCAGTGTACATGAGGAGCTATTGATAGGTCGCGGGTCTTCTTGGTCGGTGGAAGACGGCAGACGCGTCGCGTGAATCACACACGTCGCTGCCGCGAGAGAGAAGAAGACGAAGAAGAAGAACTCATGTCCTCCTCGCCGCAAAAGTCGCAAAGGAGCGAGATGTCGCGGACGTGTTGGACGTCGCGACGCGACGCGCCGCGCTCGTCCCTCGTCCCGCTGAGCGCGTCGGGCCGACAGACGGATGGTCAGACGCGATCGTCGTGCTCCATAGCGAGGATTTTATCTCGCGTCTCAAATTTGCTGGACTTGACTCCCGTTGCCGGCAATTCCAGGATCGAACGAGTTAATTCCTCGATCCCGCGTCGGACACCCCTGTGCGTCGGTTTCACGTTTCTGAAATGTCGCCGCCGCTCTATAAAACCACCGACTTGATTCTTCTCCGTAACTGGAGCCAGCCACGCGAATCTCGATCGCGCGGGGCCGCGCTTTTAGCAACTGCGTCGCACCGTCGCGCAAACGTTCCCTTCCGTCGTCGTCGTCGTCGTCGCCGCGACGCGAGAGTAACGCGCGAGCGGTGGACGCGGTAAGGATGAGGTAAGACGATAAAAATTGGAGAGAGAGAGAAATCTCGGGAAAAAAGAAATGCGCACGCGGACGCCTCGTGCGCGTCGCGAGGAAGAAGAAGAAGAAGAAGAGAAACGACCGTAATAACACGGTTTTTCGCTTTTATTTTTGCCAGCGGTTTTATTTTCCCTATGCCTTTTGCTTTCAGGTGCAAAAGAAACGGCGGATCATCGCGCGAGTTCAATGCCGCAACATCAAGAACGAGTGCCCGAAACTCACGTGCGACGAACCAGTTCTGCTCCCGGGTCGATGCTGCAAATCCTGCCCCGGTGACTTCAGTAAGTTACGCAACTTACGCGTAATATCGCCGTTTCATATATTTTTCAACGCGCGCCGCGATTATTCCCTTGCGGTTAATTTCCTCTCTCTCTTTCTCTCTCTCTCTCTCTCTTTGCTGTCGAGAGCGCGGAAACGGCGAGATAAGTTGAGATAAGATTTTTACGCGATCTACCGTACGTATCTGTATTGTGTGTCCCCCCCATCCCCTCGATTATCGAGAAAGGAATCGCCGTGGCTTTCAAGTGTCTCGGCTGTGCCGATTAACTCCATCCGCATTCTGCACGCGGAAGAATATCAATTCTACTGCTTGAGAAAAGCGATTACTCGATTTAGTTCTGTTTCCTCCAATAAGTAACGATACAACGAAGAACATTTTTTTCTTCGATAACGGTCTTAAAATATTACTTATCGCAAATTTTAGAAAAACTTATTATCATTATATTACTTGAAAAGAAAAAGAATTTGTACTGAGAAACCTATATATGATTGACTAAACTCTTGTTTGGATGTAAGCAAATAAATGCAACTGTTTGACGCAAACTGTTTTGTTACGTCAACAAATACATTTATTTGCCCATATCCGAATAAAAAATTAGTTGATTCAAGACCATCTGTTTCTCTCTCTCTCTCTCTCGCTCTCTCTTTCGAAGAATATAAAATTGAATTGTAGAAAAGTCGAAAGAAGTAAATCAAGTTTTAACTGGATATTCTTGACTGAAGTATTAAATTACCAGGATTCAGAATATATTTTGAATAAATCTGAATAAATTTGCGTCTGACGAACTTACGATAGATTTGTGGATATAAAACTTATGAATTATTCAAAACAAGTGATATCTACTTATTTAATTTGAGTACATATCCTTCCAGGTGTGTACACCCTGAGAAAAAATGTTTGATTTTTGCGATTAATAATTGCATAGTAAAAAATAATTAAAGTCAGTAATATCATCTTTATAGTAATTATTATAATAATATTGATAATAATCATATCTTTATAGTGAGTGCTCACAGTGATTATTGTTTTATGGTACAACTTGTTATATTAAAATTTTTATTTTGGTTATGCCAACCGTAAGTTGTATAGATATCAATATTATCATTATGGCGACTTTAACACAATTTAAACAAACTATATATAATTTATATTGTTGAATAATTAGAAAAATACAATTAGGTCCAAAAATGACTATAAATTATAGTGATATTATGGTTACTGTTTTTTTCTCCCGGTGCGCAGAAGTTTATTTCAAATAAATATCACAAGTGAATGACGAAAATAAGGATGAAAAAGATATATTCTTGGCAAAGATGACCATTACTCAAAAAGAGAGGAAAACTAAAAAAACAATGACTATTTTTTAGCATGAGAATGCTATTTTTTTCTGTACGTAACGCAACCGCGGGTGTTGCGACACGCGGATCGGCCTCCGATCTCCGGTGAGAAATAGAACGCATTGCCCCGGCGGAGGAGCGGTGCGGTCCCGAGAAGAATTTGGCTCGTGCCGGCGATGCAGTGAAAGTGGCGTGTGTGTGTATATATATATATATATGTGTGTGTGTGTGTGTGTGTGTGTGTGTGTGTGTGTGTGTCTCGCGCGCTGATAAGACCGCGAGATAAGGCGATCGCGTGCGCGCGGCTGCAGCGCGACGGTAATGAGCGCGAATTGCCGCGCACGAAATGCCGCTCCGCTATGTACGAAATAGCGATGCTATCGCCCTCGCGCGCGTATTAAATTGTTTACTCGGGGGAAAATCGCAAATTGACCGGTTAAATCTCCCTGCGTGCATTGCAGCGAGCGGACCTTCTAATGGAACTTTGTTCGCCCGTATGCTTTCGGTGCGTATCGGTAACCGGGGATAAAAAGCGCTCTCCTCTCCCCCGCGTTCCCTCCATCCGCCACACCTGAGAAATGGTATGGGGTGAGGAGAGAGGAAACCGAGACGGAACCGTCGGTTTGTGTCCGGTAACGGCGAGAAGAGGAGAGAGAGAGAGAGAGAGAGAGAGAGAGAGAGAGACGGATGTGTGCGTATAAGAGAGGAAAAAAGAAGTGTAGGGATTAGCGTGGGGAAGATTGGCCGATCCGCGTTCTCTCGAGAGGGAACTCGAGTTCGTAATCGGTGGAAGAGGAGCGGAGCAAAGGGGGACGGGGACGGACGCCACGGTTTAGCGCCATGGCGCCGGCTGTATTACCGCATGGCGTCACTTCGATTAAGCCGTGCAATCTAAATGTAAATATTAGCATACGTAATGTTCGGGCATAACGCGCGCGCGATGGGAATATATAAGAATAGAATGGGCGGAAGGGGGAGGACGGGGGGACGGGGAGGCGCAGGAAGAGCGAGGATCCGTTCGACGGAGGCGGCGCGCGGCGCGACCATGGACGCGAATCCTTTTCTATAATATATTCCACATATTTTGTTTTATTTTGTTGCGCGCGCGCCGCTCGCTTTATATATATATATATATATATATATATATATATATATATATATATACGTATGTACAAGCTCCGTCGTCCGTCGTCGATCGTTTTGCTTTTGGTTGATGCCGAGCGTCCGTAAACAGAGACGACGGGGTCGTCGTCGTCGTTTCGTTAAATTTTTACGGCCGCTTATCGCGGCTATTGGCGATGCAACGGGAGAGGCGCGCATATTATCAATTAGGTTAATATGACACTTTTGATAAAGCGCTCGTTGTCGCCACAATTCCGTCGTCCCCGTCCGTGCCACGGGGGGATCGAGCGGCGACGAGGACGGCGGCGGCGACGGCGCGCGGCGACGAGGACAGAGCGAATCGTATTTTTTGATAATCGCACTTTCTCATGCACCACTCCCAGCGCCTTCGGTCATTTATTCTCATAGAAACGGCTCGCGCGCGTCAAGTTTATTTCTCCGAGCCTCTATAGGCTCGTCGTCGTCATAATAATCGTCGCAGTAGTCGCCGACCGTCTGATAGGGGCTCGTTGCCCCCTGCTGATGAAAGGTGAAACTCGTCGCAATTAGCGACGCCCGCCTTTTGCACGAGGAAACATAACTGCGACCCTTGAGCCCGTCGATTGGAACGTCGCATCGATTCTCATTCGGCTCTCTCGGCCGTGACGCGCGCGACTCCGCGAAAGTCGACCTATCTCGGCTCCTCTCCCGATACACATGGTGCGAGAGGCAAATTAGATATCGCAGGAGGAGAGGGGTGGAACGAAACTCCCGAGTCGAACTCCGTCCGGATTATACGGCGGGAAAGAAGGAGAGCGAGAGAGGGAGATAGAGCGAGAGATGGAATTCTAGTAGAGCGCAATAACGCGGTTTTACGAGCGAGACTGTTTCTCGCACGACCTCCGCTTCGTCCGAAGTTCGCGACATTTATGTCTCTGTTTCTCACTCCCGCTCCCCCTCCCCCCCCCTCCTCCCCGACAATTCTTAATCCTGAGTAACGGTCGTCCTTCGTTTCGAAACGGTGTCGTGCCTAAGGTGGCGGGCTTTCGGTGACTACGAGTCGCCGCCGACATATTTGTTAGATGACGCGTGTTGTCCTTTCTAGTTGCGTTTATTGCGAAACGCAATGCCGTGGACTTGAGAACTGACGTCGTCGTCATTGCTGCCGAAGTTCGCGAGACCGATTTGGAGCCGCGCTCGAACGCTCCGTAGGACGAGCGAAGGATCCTCCGGGGGAGAGAAGGAACGAGGGGGAAATTGGCACGAGGGGACCAATATCTGCTGTCGCGAGACGAAAACGGGAAAAGGGAGCGAAAAAAGAACCTCGGTGGGTGGATTAGGTTCACTTGATATACTCGGTAATTAATCGCATTATCGCTGATATCCGTCTCTGGCTGATATTAATGGCGCGACAGGCCGGTGCCATCGGTCGCCGATAGATCCGATTAGGTAGGCGGAAACGGTTTAGTTAGTAACTGGTCAGGCCATGCCGGGCGAGGCGTGCTGTACGTTTTGCGCGCGGCAATTAACGTCTCCGTGGCGCTGAACCGGCGCGGCATGCGCCATAAAAGTAGCATTCAAAGTAGCGGCGGTTGGCGCCAGCCGACTCTTTTCCTACCACGGGCATACTTTATGGTCGGTGCACATGCCACCGCCGGCCGCTGAATCGGCTCAATGGGGATCGACGATCGACGATCGACCGGTTATTTTTATTTTTACGCCTGTCCCGATAGAGAGACGCTCGGGGGACGGGGGAACAGGAGGGAAAGAGAGAGAGAGAGAGAGAGAGAGAGAGAGAAGAGACCGCCGCTGCCGGTATATGTGTCTGTTGCAAAGTGCAAAGGACTCGCCATTCTCCTGGGCGA
This sequence comes from Monomorium pharaonis, assembly GCF_013373865.1. Classification (NCBI taxonomy): domain Eukaryota; kingdom Metazoa; phylum Arthropoda; class Insecta; order Hymenoptera; family Formicidae; genus Monomorium; species Monomorium pharaonis. The sequence continues at coordinate 13,536,134 of NC_050469.1, read as the reverse complement.
GGAGTTTTAGCCTCTCGAGGCTCCTGGCGCGTATAGAATATATGTATAATACGTTTGGCTTTATATATCGCGCGTGTGAGTTACGTGGCGTTAATTCCGACGCGTGATATAATTTACGCGCCCTCCCGAGAATACCCTTTCGTTATCCCTCTAAATATATTTCGCGAATTAATTCTCAACGTGAAGGTCCATCCAGTTGTGAGAAGAAAAGGAATGTAGATCGCGAAAGTCCTCGGCCGACCGAGGCTCTTAATACCTATAATGAAGAGGGGGAAGAGGCGAGGAGGGTCTTTCGCAATTGATCCTTTTCGCGAACGTAAGTTACTGCGCGTTGAATTCGCCTTTACGATTGGAATAAATCTTTTGCAGACGCAGACATAGCGCAGGATCTGCCCGCGCAATTGACCCTGGAGGAAGAGGAGCGCAGCTTGAAACGTAAGATTCTTTTTCTTTTATTCGTCTTCGACGGGCGCGCGTGGTGTCCAAAAATTTATAACCGAATAACAGTTTTGAAAATAACCCTTGCTAGACCGGTACGCAAGTTGTTTGCTAGAACGTCCACACTTTTTTGCAGTATCGTAACGCGAACGTCCTTCCTAAAATTTGAGTGAAGTGTAAATTTGTTTTGGAGATCAGGTTTCTATTTGCCCGACGATAGGTTAAAAAAAAAAGACCTGGACTCTAACGAAATAACGTTAGCCGCGCCCACGCGATCCAATCTCAAGCGGGTCTTGCTGATTACAGATTTCGGCACCCTGTTAACGGGCAGGACGTCGCAGCTCCTGCGCCGCGACGAGCCGAGCCCGACGTCGTCGGTCTACAACAGCGCGTACAACTACCTGGCGACCGGTCGCTTCACGTTCCACCGCAAGAACATCTACTACTCGTTCTACCTGTCGGCGCTGACGCCGCGGCCGCGCAGCATACAGTTCGTCGACGGGTCCGGCAGTATTCTCGAGGAGCAGGTGATCGATCCGGTCGGCGGGGCCTATCAGAACGCCACCGGCAAGCTCTGCGGCGTGTGGAGGCGCGTGCCGCGCGATTATCGCAAGCTGCTGCGCGAGGAACGGCTGCACGTGTCCTTCCTATGGGAGCCCTCGTCGAGCCTGACCGGCCAACTGTTGCGCTATCGCGCACTGTCGACCGAGCAGTTCTCGTCACTTCTCGAGCCGGCGATGGGCGTCGACCGGTCGCTGATGTCCGGCGCGGGCGCGACGGCGATCGTGTCCGCCTCGTCCGCCTCGGCGCCGTCGATCCACGTATCCCTCGTCTTCAACGGCCTCTTCCTACCGAACGACGTGACCGACGTCCCCCTGATCGTCCAGGTGGAGCATCACGAGAAGGATTACGTGGTCCTGCGCGAGGAGATAGTCGTGAGGAAGCCGTCGAACGAGCTCAACTACGGCGAGGTCCGCAGCGCGATCTCCGGGACCGATCTTCGTCTCTTGGCGCGGGGCAAGTTGTCGATCAGTATAATGTCCCGCAAAGATCCGCAGGCCGTTCGACTGATCGGCACGGTCGGCCCGCGCGCGACCTGCGACATGTATCAGACGTTGCTGCTGTCGGAGGCGCCGTCCGTGGCGTCCGGTTTGGCCTGGGCCTTCCTGGACCGCGCCGGCGCCCTACGCTACGGGGTGCAGTTGATAGGACTCGAGGAAGAGAGTCCCCTGGTGACGCTAGTGGACGAAGGTGGCAAGCGGAGAATGGAGCTCGAGGATCTGACGCCCTCGTTGGTCGGCGGCCTAGCGAACGGTTCCCTAGATCGGCCCGGGCCGAGGCTGCTGCAGCCGCTCTTCAACGAGGAACTCTCCGTGGTCGCCGCCAGTCATCTCGGCTCCATGTTGCGCGGCAGACTTCTCGAGAGGCCCGTGGCGGACGCCAGGGACACGGCCGCGCCCGTCCTGCTGCGAAGATTGACCAAGGAGCCGACGCATCCCGGACCGGTCGGCCTGATATGGATCGCCGTCGATCTGGACTGTTCCCTGCACTACGAGCTGGAGCTCGCCGGTTTCCCGCCCTCCCCACAGGAACCGCGGACATTCCGTTTATATCTGGAGACGATGCCGATGCTGGCGCAGGGAGCCCCGGTCGCCCGCAGGCTCCTCGAAGAGTTTACGGGATACTCGCTGGAGGGCTCGGTCACCGGGCTGTCGTCGATGGAGCTCTGGAGGATCGAGTCGGGCATCGGTTTCCTCGAGGTGACGGACAAGCACGTCACCTATATCCTGAAGGCCCCATTCAAGGCCAAAACGCCGTTCAGCTGTCTGCCGCACTACGCCGACAACGACGTCGCTTTGATGGCATTCATGCAGATACCCACGTCGGACATCGAGACTGGCGCGTGCTTCCACGAGATTAGATTCTACGAGGAGGGCACGCAATGGACCTCGAGCTCGGATCCGTGCTCGATGTGTCACTGCTATCGCGGTTTGGCACAATGCGACACGGTGCCATGTCCGATAATCTCCTGCGGTTTGGGCAAGCAGCTCAAGCAACCGCCGGCCGGCCACTGCTGTCCCATATGTGCAGGTAAAGAGATTCTTATTGACACTGAAAATCTATTCTTTTGCACGAAATTGAAATGTCTCACGCAAGTGAAGGACAAAGTGTGGAATAAAACGTATAGATTTTTTTGTATTGCAGTAAAATCTATTGCGAAATAGTACATGTAACACCTGTGACATCCGTTTATTTAATAAAGTTAGTACTTTTGCTCGACGTTTAATGTCTCATTAATGATATTTAGACTCAGTGATCGAAACGAACGTTACGACCAAGAACGATACGACCACGAGAGGTTGCACGTTGGCCGGACAATATCATCTCGCGGGATCGTCCTGGCATCCATATCTACCACCAGCAGGATTTGACACTTGTGCAGTTTGTACCTGCGACGTAAGTTTCTTCTCTTTCTTTCGTTTCGTTAGAATCGTAATTTAATCACAGACATTCATATACAGAAAATAAGTAATTTCATTTCAGAAATCATTATCTCGCGTATTCTTTAAAGTTGATATTCTCAAATTTAAAAAAAATGTGATATCTTTATTTTAATATAACAATAGTTATCTAAAGAACACAATATGATTGTTTTGATAATAACAGTATTAAAAGATTTTAATTTTTTTGAAGATATTATTTTTTATTTAATTTTTCTTCTCAATTTAATAAAAATTATTATTGAATAACGAGAATATACTTTTCTTGATGAAATTCTTGATGAATTATACAAAATTCTTTGTATAAGCAATTTATATTTGTTCAAAATTAATAAATTCTTTAAAGAAGATTTGATATTCTTAGTTGCATATGAGACGATTGTGGATTTGTAATTAATTTTTTTCCCGTGTATCAGATCTCGTCTTTTTCCTGTTCCGCATTAATCTCCTTGAGGCACAAGAGCGCAAAGTGCAAGATATCTTTCCATTCGTCGAATATTTTCTCAATTATAATTCTCGTTATAGTTAAGCGCTTCGGGTTAATTCGCGCCAAAGCATTCGCCAGGATATTCCGCGATGATTACGCTCGGCGCGGGTTTTGCAGCACGCGGAAAAACCTGAACGCACGCCACACCACGTCCGAAGAATGCGGCTGCGGCCTGGCAGTTAGTAATGAGCTTAATTGAATGATTCAACGGCAAGATTTTCTAAACGATTGAAGTTTATTTAATACCCGGCAATCGCTTCCTAGCCAATTGACACCGTGCAAAAGTCACTCGAGGAAATAGCTCGCATTACATATTCGGAGAACAATACAAAGACGTACGTCTCTTAGAAATTGCTAGGCAACGAAGTATGTACAACTCTCTTTCTCTTTCTCTCTCTTTGTTCAACGGGGTACGTTTCGGCATTCGTTTGTTGGGGACGAAATTGCGAAATCGCCACGGAGAGAGGCTCCGACAATAAATCGTGAGGTGCCACGCGCGACAAACCACGACGAGCGAAATGCGTGAAAAACGCACACGTAGGGCGCGGCAATCAGGTACGGGAGGTCGCCTCTCCTAATTTACATCGAAAACCCATTTGTCACGCAGGCCGTCACGCTGGAGGTGAAGTGTCCGCGGATGCAGTGCCCGCCGCTCGAGTGCGACGAGAAGCTCGCCTTCAGGCCGGACAAGAAGGCCTGCTGTAGGCAGTGCCCGGCGACGACACCCCGCAGCAACGTGGCCACCACCGCGGCGATCGACGCCGTGCACCTGCCGAGGGATCAGGCCCTATCCTCCTCTACGCGGCGCACCGCGGAGGAGATCCTCTCTTCCGGCGGCTGCAAGTATCCCCTCGGCGGGCCCTACGAGAACGGCATGGAGTGGCATCCCCGGTTGCACTCGCACGGCGAGGTGAAGTGCGTCAAGTGCCGTTGCAAGGTGAGGAATCGCGTTGCTGGTGAGAAACATGGCAGTCTTTTTCTTGTTTTAACGAATACGCGTTTTTTTAAACTTTCCCGGATCGTTCGTTAAAGCGCGAGGCTGAGAATTGGCCGAGTGGATTCACGCTATTCTTACGTAGTCTCTCAGTCTCTTTATCGGGCGTGCCTAATCATCTTAATCGAACCGACGAGATGGTAGGCGAGTCTTGCGGCGTGTCTTACGTCGCGTCTTGTTGTCAGGCGGAGAGAAGTCCTAGAACTCGCTTTACTTTTGTTCGTTACGCTCAATTCGTTCGTTAGACAGCCGCCTCGTCGCTGATATACAGACACTGGGCGCGGCCCAGAGAGATCTTTAAGGAGGAAAACCTTTAACACCGGACTCGTTCGTCTGGCTCGACCATTATAGGGTCCATCCATTACGATGAAAATGGAACGCGCCGCGGCCTCGGCTGGCTTGCGTCGCGACGCGACGCGACGCGACGCGAACGTCACGAGTCGGGGCGAAAAATAATCGTCTCGATCCGTGAGAAACGGATTTTGTATCCCAACAGAGCTCGTTGCACCGGTTCTTCTCGCTTCGTTTCGCTTTTATTAACGCGCGTTCGGTCTTTTTCGTTGATGGATAAACATCGCGTCTCGCCACATACATATTTCTTCTTTTTAACTACGCTAGAAACATTCTTTGAGAAAAAGAGAATATAAACAAGAGAAATAGACTGCGTTAAAGGAGGAAATTATTAATAAATTTGAAATGATTATAGCAATTATTATAACATTATGTTATCATTACATTAATATAATATAATTATTTAAAATTATTAAGAAAATGTTATAAAACATTTGATAAGTGTAATTCCAACTTGTCGTTTTCACGCGTTCTTATTTTTGAATGTGAAAATAACGTTCGTGGAAATAACGATTTTGCTAAAGAGTATCTAAAAATTTAACTAGATACAGAATTATGTAGGACGCTCGAGCTAATTGCTTGACAATGCTTGAACGTCCTTCATGATTATTTTAATGATCCAACAAAATTATTACATTTTCAGATTTGTATGCAACTAAATTTTTAGGTGCTTTAGTAAAATCTTTTTTTTTTCCTAAAATCATATTTTTTCTTAGAAAAAGAAAGAGAGCTAGTAAATTATTCGGTTTAGCGGCGCCAAGTTTTTGTATTAAAATATTTATTTGTAATATTTGTACGAATAAGTATTTGTAAAAGTAGATTTAGTAGATGTTCTAATTCGTATGAACATCCATTTTCATAGTTGGCGCATTTTCTTCGTATCATTACTTTTGTAGAGAAAATATATTTTTTGTTTTGTGAGAAAAGATAATTTTATTAAAATTTCCTTAATTTGTAATGCCACATTAAAATTATTTTATACAAGAATAGGTTTTTGCGGGCGTTTCCTACGCGCGTATACTTGGCGCTTTTTTATACCCTTTTTTAAATATGTATATACAAAGCATATATGTATCTCATGTATCATCCTACATTACATTACAAGAGAGGGGGGGGGGGAGGGAGGGAGGATTAAAGAGGAACGGATATGAAGCGGAATCGCGCGGAATGATCCGGAATTTCCGCGCCGACGCCGGCTGGCGAGTCTCTCGCGGATTTACACATAACACGCGTTAATGGGGCCACTCCCTCTGCTTCTTTCAGAACGGCGAGGTCAGGTGCGACAGGAAACGCTGTCCACGGTCACTCTGTAACTCGATCGCGCACCAGATGAAGCGCGGCGAGTACGTCGCGGACGCGGACGACTGCTGCACGGCGCAGTGCGAGCACCGCGCGAGGCGTCATCATCGCAACAACCATCACCATCATGCGGCGCGGCGGCACTCGGTGACTCCGCGCGAGCTGAGCTGAGCCCGGTAATTCCGGAGAAGAGTCTGCCCCCGGTCCACGAGAAAGCCCGGTCCGCCGCGTGCATCGTAGTCATTGCCGTCGAGCGACGACGGAAGCCGTCGCGCGAGCGCTCTCTCTCTTTCTCTCTCTCTTTTCTTCTTCGTGTATCGTACGATCCAAGGAACGGAAGCAAAATTAAACCGAACGGTTCTGTACACGCGCTCGTTAAAATCGCGGAAGGTGAACCGCAGACGTCTACACAGAGGGAGCACACCGAGAAAAGAAATGTCGTTAATTCGTTAACTACAAAATTTTTTTATTCGATCAAACTTTGGTTCAAGTATTTCGTGTATTTATGAAGAAGTTTTAATCAACCCGAATTTCGTCGGGTTTTTCTTCTCGGTGCGCGGAGGAGAAGAAGATAAGAAACTGCAAGAACGAGAGGAGAGATCCGGGAGGGCGAGAATATTTAATCCGCGCGTTTTAACTGACAGGCGAGAAACGGCGCACGCGAACTTTGTCATTTCAATTTTTAGCAGCGCTATTCGAGACGACAAGGGGTAATTAATCACACGATGACGGATGCACGCTCGTTGCTCAAAGTTCGTTATTGTCGTCGTCGTCGTCGTCGGCGGCGAACGAAGCCGGCGAACGCGCGTGCACACGCGCGCATGCACGCATGCAGGAAGTCGTGAGAAGTAGCCTAACGTAATAAGAGGAAGGACGTGGACACGAATGCCACGATCGGATATTGCTATTCTTGTCCGCGACGACGGGACCGCGCTCGCTCGGTCGTTCGCTCCGGAGCTCCTTCAGCGCCCGCAGCCAGACGCTTATTAATCAATTGATCCCCATCAACGGATTAAAAAAAAAAAAGAAGAGGAAGAGAAGGAAGAGAAACGTAAAACCGAGCACCCTTCTCTTCCTCACCACGAGAGCGACAACCAGAGACAGTTTAGACGTTAGACCGAACGCGACTACGGCGGAAAAGCGCGAAGGGGTGGGAAAAAGGGGGGGAAAAGGGTTGAAAACTCGGAAAGGGATGAGTTTTTAATCGCGGCGGTATTACGGTGTACCCTGCTGTACCCTGATATCCTCTCTTCGAGTTACCCAGTAACCAAAGAAGACTGAAAACCTCCGACGGCGGCATCAGTTATTATTACGCGAGAGATTGCTAATACTTACTAATTCTCCAACTTATTACCTATTTTATATTATTATTATTATTATTATTACTGTCATTTATTAATAGTATTATTACTACTGCTATCCGCTTGATAATTTTTGTCTCGTAATTTGGTATCGTAATTGCTGCGGCGCGTCTGCGTCACTACTTTTATTGCTCCTTATCTCGCAATTGTTGTGTGACAAGCCTAAAACTGTCGCTCTAATGTAAAGATATATATTTATGTTGTACATTGTACGAAACCGTTCGGCGAGGAACGTGGCGTTAGTCTGGTGACGAACAGGCGGTAATATATATATTTGTTAACGCGATAACACTTGTTACTGTGTAAGTATGTAAGTAATATTTAAGCTTGTATTTATTTTTAGAAATAATCCCTTTGAATCGGACCGTACCGGATCCTAAACGAAGTTTATTTAAACGTTCGAGGGTAACGTAACATATGTGATCGCGTCGATCAATGGAATTTAAAACATTTGTCCAACTACAAACATTTCCTTGATCAATTCGGAATTTTTTCGTTATTCTTCGTCAGATCGGAAATTGACCATCCGAAAACCTTTTCAAGCGTTAGCTTCAACGAAACCGGTACGGAAGATTTGCCATATACTTATTTAATCGTATTCTTCTGTGTAACTCTGTTTTATACATAAATACTGGGAAGTATGCGCAAAAGCGAAACTGAATGACGAGATAAGGTGAGCTTTTTTAATTCCGTCGACCGATCAGTAGTGTCACATGCGCAAATGCAACTTTGCTTCATAATGATTGATCAATCGGTGAATTAAAAATCTCATTTATACTCGCGAAGAGAGAGAAGCGACGTGACAAGGGCGAGAGACTTCGACCTCAAACTTCGATCGATTTCAATCGGTAAGATTACTCGCGGCAATAGTTTGTTGTCTCTAATCTCTTGTCTCTAACCTTTCCTACGCAAAAATTAATCCTATCCACTGTAGACAAAATAATAATAATAATAATAACGTGCTTATTTGCTTACCGATAAGGTTAATCGGACTTTAGTCGAAGTCACCCTTGCCGCGACGAATGTGCGGCGAACGTGACATGGTGAACCGAGAGTATCGTCTCCGGAGCGGCGTAATCTAAATGTAACGGCCAAACGCAAGAGCCAACGAGAGAAAACCTGTACGATTGTAATTCGTGAGAACTTAAAGGCCACCCAAGGATACCCCGTTCGATTTAAGCTCAATTGTTGCGGCAGACTTCGCTCGCTATTTCAACGTCATGATGAAATGTTATTATTCGACGTCGCGCGCGTGCGGAAGGCGTTGATTCACCGTAGTTTACCGTAGGTGCCTTACACTCTCGAATACATATACGTAGTCAGCTGACGTCGACGTCGCCTCCTGCGGGGCCGCGTACACACGAGAACGTTTTGTAAATATAAGCGCGTAAATACAGCTGGGCGGCTGGAATTGGATTACTTACTCCGCGGCGACGCGCGTCAGCATTATACACACCGGTAATTATTATTATTAATTATTTATACGTTGCTACGTAACTTTTAGCGCTACCCCTAGAACTTTCCCTCCCTCTCCCCCTCCCCCCCTGTCCTTTCCCTTGTTGCGCGTTTATCGCGGACCTGCTACTGTCACGATTTATTTAAAGTCATCCCTCCCCTCCTCCCTCCGCTTTCCATGCGCAAGTTATCGGTCTTGATATTAAACGAGTTAACATTAATTATTAGGTAAGTGACGTGCTCTTGTACCGACTCGCCTCACGTGTATGTACACGCTGTTTTTATTATAATTAAAAAAAAAAAAAAATGCGGTTGATGATCGACGCGGTTTTTCGTAACGCCTCGCGTCTGTGTCGCCGGGGATAGAAATATGTGTAAAGAAGCTGGGATTCTTTGTTGTCATTTTGTTAAAACCGACAAAAGAGAAACAAAGGCGTATTACGTGGCGTTACTTGGACGTGGGAGAGAGGGTTGCCGTTGTTCGCGTTGCGTGAAGCCTGGCGGGGGGGGAGGCGGGAGAGATGAAGGGGCGAGGATGTGTTCTCGGATCGCGCGCACCGCGAAACCGTGCCAATTGTCGCGGCGATGCGAAATACAGAACGGCACGGTTAATTCAAGGTGTGACGTCACCGCCCGGGGCGACGATGCGACACGTGAAATTATCGCCGCGCGCGCGCGGGCGAGGAGAAACGAATTCGTGTATCTCGCTCCCGCGCGCAAAACCGCAAAAGCGCACAATTCGAGCGCGACGTCCGTGCGCCTCTTTCGCTGAGATGTAACGATTTCGCGATATTTTCTTCTCGTGTACCCAACGTGACCGCGCGGACGGCGACCGGAACTACTACTTCTTTTTTTTTTTTATACAACGCGATATAATTTTTAATTGAATAAATCTTTTGTATCTATTTGCGACGAGGTAGGCTGCTGAGAGTCGCACGTACGACGCACTTCGATAGTTTTGTAGAGAATGGAGATCGATGCTACTCTGTACTGTGCCAAAACGATTTATTAATTAAATATCGATTATTATTATTACTGTTGTGTACTATAATTATTATTACTATTGTAATTAAATAAGAGTTTTACAATCTCCAAACACTACATGACATAACTACATTCATATTTAGCTTTAACGTGGTCTACCTATCGATAATAAGTTCACGTTTACATTTTTGCCTTCAACGCGCATTGCAATCCATCGTGGAGGGCGGAAAGTACACGGTGAACAATGTCCGTTTGCGCGTTGATCCCCATCAGACCGACACGTAAAACTTTACCAACTGTTGGTCCCAAACCACGGCTGATCTCAACGCTGTACCTGGGAGGAAAAGGTAAACGATAAAATGAAGAAACCGCGTGGCAAAAATGCGATATAATTGATAAGGAAAATAATCTCACTTTTTCATGGCTCGTTCGATCAAGACGTCGCTGTTGATACCGAGTGGAAGCTTTATCGAGGTAACGGTCGTCATTCGATACCGCGGATCCTCAACGTAACATTGCAGTCCCATTTCTCGGAGGCCCTCCCTGAATTTGAGGGCCGCCGCCGCGTGCCTCGCCCAGGAAGCCGGGAGTCCCTCCTCCGCGAGTTGCATCAGGGCGGTCCTCAGGCCGTACACCAACGTGGGGCTTATCGTGTGATGATACACTCGTCGCGATGCGCCGAAACAATCCCAATAGTCACCGAGGACTTTCAGGTCCCAGTAGTAAGCGGGTCGCGTTGTTCTCCGAAATATCTTTGTCCTGCAATGGGCGGTATCGTAAGAGGATATAGGATTGTGGAATCCCTCACAGATAGGGAAGAAACCGTTGGGAATTCATTCGGTGAATGTATGTACATGTGATTCACCGATCGTAGGGACCGGTGGAATAGGTGACCACGGTAAGGGATGACTCACGGATTCGATTGATATTCAAGGCATTCTTAATCCCGCGGTTTCTCTTTGCCGCGGTCAGCCAAAGTTGTCGCGTTAGACCGCAGAGAAACCCGTTCTCCGGGCGGTTGGAGCCGCCCGCGGCTGGCAATGTTGGCATACGTACTCTGCGCGCGGACTGAAGGAGACGGGCGTCAATCCTGGAGGCGCGCCGAGGGCCTTCTGACTGCCGGTGAAGGTTGCGTCCACTTCCCAGGCGTCCATGAAGAACGGCTCCCCGCCTACGGACGTAACCGCGTCGACAATCAATAGGGCCCCATATCTGCCGTCAACAAAAAGTCGGGGGGAAATAATTTCGATTCGCCTTCCCCGTCATTGTTGTGAGTACAATTTACTATTTACTTGTGAACCAACTCGCCGACGCCCTCCAGTGGTTGCCTCATACCCGTCGACGATTCCCCGTGTGTCACGAACACGACCGCCGGTTGGTGTTTCTCGAGGGCCTCCTTCAGGGCGGCGTGATCGAACGGCACGCCAAGCGCCGTTTCTAGAAGCTTTATCTGAAATGCATCATTAACCATAACTGTGATCGTAAGTGACTATGAATTATCTTTCAGTAATTTTGATGAAAAAAAAAAGGGTTCTCTCATTTGACCAATAGCTATCGTTGAAAAGTGGTGCATATATCATTGATTAATACAGTTATAAATCTAGCATTAAAATCAGACGGTGAATAGTAGACACTGAAATTGATATTTCACGTGTTGTACAATAAATTTTTCAAGTACATTGAATAGAGAGAAGTTCTATTTTTCAAAAACGCTGTATCAGTAACATCTAAACAAGCTTGTCGTACAATACATGAAATATTATATATGGCTTGATTCCGATTTGGTGATTACACATTTACAATTCGTACATTTGCGCCAATGCGATCAGCTATGTCGACCGCGCGTTCGCCCCAAAAGCCGCACTTGGCGATCAGCACTGTTTCGCCCGGCTCGAGCAAATTGTCCAAGCAGGCCTCTATGCCGCCGTGACCGGACGTACTTAGCGCCAGGGTGAGCCTGTTCCGGGTTTGAAAGGCGTACTGCACGCCCGCTTTGATGTCGTCCAATAACTGCGAAAGAAAACACCAGTCAATTGTCGATTTATTGCCTACTGGCTACGCGCGCGAAACTATCCGCGCGTAAAGCTACTACCCCGATAGGAAAAGATTTATAAAATTGTATGATAAAATATTGCAAAAGATTTATAATCCGTCATTATGAGGGCATAGTTGAGAAAATGGATGTAGAAACATGAACCATTTATGAAACATTAATAAATGTTTGCGCAATTAAATTTTGAAATGATATGTTGGCATAACAATAGCGATGTGGCGAATCATCTTAACAGCACATTTGCAAAATTAAATTTAGAAATAAATTGTACAATAATTGAGAAAAATATTTCAGTCGTAACATGTTTAAAACATTTAGAAATATCATTGTGCACAAAAGATTCAAATTATTCCCCAATTATTTCTAAATTATGATGCACAAATATTGAAACGTGGAATGTGTAATATTGCATCTTTCAATATTTGTGCATTATAATGTAGATGTGATTTAAGAGTTTCTGACCGTTATTACTATCAATGAGATACTTAACTCTCTAACGGACGCAACTAATCTGTCAGACAAAGTGCATGCCTCTTTCTTAATCTTTATTAAATGTCTAGTGAATAAGCGATATTTGTTAAATTCATTGTAATACCTTTTGATATTAATTTTGAATTAAATATTGAAGATTAAATACTATAAATATTGCACATTATTATTGCTGCATTATATTGCGAAAATATTGAAGATTATAATGTGATAATTTTAAATGCTGAAATAATTGCAAAATCTTTATGTTTCAATATTTGCCTAACCTTTAACAAACATTATTTAAGAATTATATTCTGACAAAACTGTTACGTTATGACAAATCATCTTAGCAGAATCTTTAATGCCATTATTGTGCAATGTTTGCAAAATCTTCCTATTGGGGTACTAATGTAAGTTCGCTCACATATGCGTATTTCTCTACTACACCAGTAAAGTTAGCAAAAAGAAAAGGACCAAAACATGAAAAACTATTATTGACATAAAAAGTACTTTTGCAAAAATCAATTTTGCAACAAACTGTTACAAGCAAATAGACTAAATACACTAGAGCGAATTTCAATAAATCGTTATATTTATTTATTTTGGGTAAGAAAAAGAAGAACGAGAAGCTAAAGAAAAGTATATAACGTTTCTTTCGTAACACTTTTCGTAGAAATCGATTGACGTAATTGTCTTTCTCTTATAGTTAATGTTTAACAATTTGTTGCAGGTAATTTTGTAAAGTACTCTTTATGTCAATAACAGTTTCTTATCCTCCCATTTCCAATTGTTATTCCTTTGCTAATTTTACTGCCATGGGCTTTATTGAGTTAACGCGATGCGAGAGAGAGAGAGAGAGAGAGACGCGGTGATTTCAAGGTCGCGAGAGATTTCGCGTGGTCTGTCCGGAAATACCTGGCACATCTCCGAATGAAAGTGACCGATCATTTGCTGGCCGAGAGAACGGAGAACCCGGTCCGAGCAGTTCGTGGGGCCGGGACTCGTCAACAGCTTTTCGGGCAGGAACACAGGTGGTCGCAGTATCTCCTCCGGTGGCTCCGGGTGGACGGCGGATCGTCGCCACATAACGCGTAAATCCCCCATACTTCCCCGCGGTATTTCCTCGCGATCCTGTCGAAATCACAACAATCGAGAGAGGTAAAGACAAGAGAGAACGAGAGAAATGTCTCGCGCTCGCCGTGAAGATAAAACTTGGACGGATATGGCAAAAACGCTGTATCACGCGAAGATAAGACAGCGGCCTTCTTCGTCGTCGTTTGATTTCTTCTTCTCGGGCGTGCGCTTACAGTAGCTTAGACACGCAATAAATGTAGTTTCTCTCGTTACCTTATCGGTACGATGCGCTGCCAAGAACAGATTGTAAAATTTCACGTTTCGAGGTAATTCACAGACGCGACTATTAAACTTGGCGTGTTTGAATGACACTAGAGGATCGGACCACTTGTCGTACATCCGTGACTCCTATCGCAGATGTACATACATGATGCGCGTGAACTGATTTATCTATCTGTCAGTGATAGAGATTCACTTTGCACACTCGCGCACCAACCAGTTAGAAAACCCGAGGTTTTTAATCGAGAAATTACGTTGGACTCTTCTTCAACTTCTCTTCCATATCTTATTTACAATTTATTGATCTTGCCTCTTACTTCATCAAGTCTACGGTCCACCTTCGAAGCGTTTGTAGTGAAGCGTCAAGTAAGTCGCGGCTCAAGTTTAACAATAATCCAAGTGGTCGGTGCTAGTGAAAACAAAACGTGAAGGGCAAATTAAATTTATTGGAGTAAAACGCAGTTAGAAAAGCTGAATTAAATTTAAAATTATAAATAGATAGAGTTTATACGCGTTTTTATTTCTAAATATTAATTTAATTAGAATTATATAAATTTTTAAAAATATAGTTTGACAAATATTAAAAAATTCGGTAAGAATAACAAAATTTAAACTTGCCGAAATATTTTAAACGTCGTGCTGGTTTTGTCAGGATTTCGTACCTTAAACACACGTATGTTTCCTCGCTACAATTCAGACTACGACACTGCGCGTGCCGAATGACAAACATCTTGATACGTTCGACGTATGCTAATGATAGCGCAATATTTATTATCGTCCATAAAGTGAGGTAGGTCAGGATCGAGAGTGCCTTCGTGGCAGAGAGCTTTTATTTCTACCGAAATTACATAAAGATACATATGTGCGTCGAGCACGGCGATATCGAGGCAACGTTTTACATTTTGGACGGAGGGGAAAACAAAGCGCGAACGTCGTCGCGCGGGGATAAACAAACAAACAAACGGAGAGCACCGGCTACGTCGGACGCAGGAGAGTTCGCGCGCGGCAAGTGGATCGCGACGGTGGCGCCATCTACGAAACGACGCGGCGTGCGCGCGCACTCGAGGATCCTGAGCAACACACGCGGCTCGCTCATGGCCAGCTGCCGTACGAGTCTCGCGTCATACGTTCCCGACGCGGGCCTGTTCAGTCTCGGATCTCGATCGAATCGCAGGTGAGCATCGCGGACGACTCGGGACGAAGCAGGTGACGGGGGGGGGGGAGAAGGCGAACGATTTATGCAGAGGGGAAACGTGCGAGGGAATCGCGTGAAGTGAGCGGGTTCTGCTTATCGATCGAGCGATCGTTCCGCCATTGGATCGCGCGGTGTTTTTATCGACCGAACGAGCGATCGATCGAGCAACGACAGAGGGGGGGGGGAGGGAGAAGGGGGAATTATCATTTCATTGTACATTCTCCTATTTTTCCGAATTTTCGATAGATTGTTGGCGCGGAACCACGAGGGTGATCGCGAGGTATGTCGCGCGTTGATTGCGTAGATCGTGGGGGGGGGGGGGGGGGAAATCGTCGCCCTTCGCGATCCTTCGCTTCCCTTCTCTTCGCCTCTCTTCCCCTTTCCCTTTTGCCTTCTCTCCACCATCGCCGCCGTCGCCGCCTTCTCTTTCTCCTCCTCTCTTCCTCTCTTCGCCGTGGCTTTTCTCGGTCGACCGGTCGACTGCCTTCTCAAGGGGGCGTGCTTGCTCGCAGTACATACAACAATGAGCGAACGCGAAACTATCTAGGCACGAGGCGCAAACGAATCCGTTGTTCGCCGCGTCGTTCGTGTGTGGGCCCGGCCGGCCGCCGCCACTCCGTGCCACTCGATCGCGAACAATCGCGGCACGTGAACGCAGTGTCGCGGGATCGTGGGGATCTCCTCCTCCCCCTCCTCCTCCTTCCTCTCTTTCTCCCTCTTTTTGCGTATCTGCCATCGACGACGATTCGAAGGGATAAGGGCCAGAGTAAACGCCGAGCGGAGCTCGTTCGGATGCGCGAGATCAGCGTGTCCCGTTGCGGCGAGAGAGGAGACAGGGCCTCTTTCTCTCTCTCTTTCGTCTCGTCTCAGGCGGCTGCTGCTGCCGCCGCTGCTACTGTCCGAGGTATCCCGCTCGCAATTCCATTCTGGATCTCCGAATGTACACGCGCGTTCTCGTCGAGGACGCGGAGCCTCGCGCGAAAACCACCTCCACCGCGACCGATCGACGGCGGCGGTGGATCGACGAACCCTTCTTCCTCGCCCTGAGATCTCCGAGTCGTCCGACGAGGTAGCTGGACTTCTTCTGGGTGTTTCCGAGTGCAATGAAACGCGCGTGCACCGCGGCCTTTCTCCTCCGCCGTGCGACGGTTCGTTATCCATCGTGTATGTGTGAAGCGGATTAACGCGTGATACGTTCCAGAGAAAGAGAGAGAGGATAAGTGAGGATTCAGACAAACAAGCTTTGCGCCGGTCATGTCGGTCGTTTTTTGTCGGTGGAACGGTCCATGTTAAAGGATCTTTTGTGAAGGACCAACTTTTTCTCGCCGCGTGGTGGAAACGAGCGTATGATAATCACGTTGACTGTTAGATCGAATAGAGACGACTGTACGTGTTTTCCTGAAGACTTGATTTTTTTTTCTGTCGCTCGGGTGACAGAAGAAACGGAACCGCTCTCGCGATAACGCGAGTCGAGAGTTCTTTTCGTCTTTTTTTTTTTTTTTCTTTCGCACGTGCCAGCGAATTTTTCTGAGAATTTCTCCGAGCGATCGGAACGTTGACGTTGCACGATCGACAGAGAATTTTAACGACTCTAACATTAATTTTGTATTATAGCGACAATCGTGCGTACGTGGTGTGTTTGTGTGTGTTTGTGCGCGTGTTACATGCGTGTGAAATTTCGAGTTTCACGCCGTCGTTTCGTCATCGCTCGCGCGAGAGGATTCCGTTGGGATTCTCGAACACTTCTGTAATCCGAAGATAGAAAAAAAGAAACTTGAACGAATTTATTCCTTTCAACGATCGCGTGTGGCCGCGACGCGTATTCTGTGTGTCCGAGTGCGCGCGACTCTTGGCACTCGCAATATTTTTATCGCGATATCGCGAGACGTTCAGAGTATGCGTTACACGAGTTCCACGGAAAAAGAATTAGTCTCGAATCTACAATCGTTGTCTCGCGTATAAGGAATATGAAAAGTGTTTAAGGAGTTCGTGAACCTTGAGACCACATAACTTGTGAGAGGACTTTTGTGTAGTTTTATCAAGAAAAATACGTTCCTGTTACTCGGTAATAATTTTCGTATTGTGGGCCGGTTGTTTCAACTTCGCGGTAAACCTTACCAGTCTGATAAACATGTCTGTCTTTATTTATTTAAGAAAAGAATGAAGATAGACACGCGTTACCGGCTCTAAGAGGAAAAAGTGTTGGATAAAGAAATAACAGTATCTTCAAACAAAAAATTTTAGAATTTTTTAAATACTTTTATTATCAAAACAATCATATTGCACTCTTTGGACTATTATAACATTAAAATATAATATTTTACTGAAATTTAAGATTATCAAGTCCCTCAGTTGGAAATAAACAAAGGTATATATTTCTGAAATATTTAAGAGTATCGAGTTCTTAACAAATTCGATATTCTTATAGAAAACAACGATTGTTGAATCAACAACAATTCCTTGTCTCCGTAGTAAATATTTTCGCACACCTCCGACCTCTCGTGGGCACGCGGGAGAGAATCGATCTCGAGGGCGTCCAGCACCGTCCTCTCGCGCAATTTTGTTTATCAGATCGGTTTGCGTGCGCGAAATTTTTTTAATTTCGCCCGGGGCCGCGGTCCATTTCCCATTATTTCCGTTGCTCCGTGTTTATGGGCGATTAATAGAATGGCGTGTTAAAAAATATTTAGAGTAGAACGCGCGCCCACGCACCCTCCACGCGTCCTCGTCGAAAGAGAGATAGCTGGCCGCGTGCCCGATCTCGCATCCCGACTTCCTTCCGACCGTCGTATTTTTTGACCGTCGTCATTCGAGCGACAGAGAGAGAGAGAGAGAGAGAGAGAGAGCGGAACGCCCCGCGCCGTCCGCTTTCGCGTTGCGACGCGCTTTTATATTTCGTAACGCCCCGCGTTTTCGGTAAGTGCGTTAAATAACGCCGCGTAATAATCTCCGCCGGGAGAGGAACAACGACTCTATTGTCTCCCGGGGCACGCGCGTCGCCGCGAATCGCGCAAATCGAGCCGGTCGTGTTTTTTCTGCCATCGCTAAAAGCTGACTACGCAGAAGGAAAATTAGTCGATTCGACAATAATTGTCTCGTATATAAGCAAGAATGTGAAATCTTTAAAGTGTTTGATAATTTTAAATTAAAAAAAATGTTATTTTAATATTATAATATTATAATAGTCATCTAAAGAGCATAATGTTTTGTTAATAGTATAGTATTACAAAATTATAATTGTTTGAAGATATTACTTCTTATCGAATACTTTTTTTAATTGAATGAAAATGATTATCAAATAATGAGTATATATTTTTTTATACAATTACAATTTTTTTACGTAAACAAGCTGTTCAAGATTAAGACGAGTTCTTTGAAGACTTTAAAAGAGATGTTAAAATCCTTGTTAAAATTTTTATATTGAATTTAATCTAACTTAATGTAATTGTGTTATTTAAATATTTTGTGTTAAAGTGATGTTCAACATTTTTTAGTGTCAAAATAATACCATGTATAAGTAAATAAACCAAATAAATGTAACGCAGTTTTCTAACGTTAATTATAAGACAAATGAATAAAATGTACGTGTCAACATGAACATGAATTTTTCTGAAGAAATGTGCTTTTACAATTTGCTTCCAAATTATATCAAAATATTATATCTCTGTGTTAATTTTGAACATAATAGTGTTACTCCGTAACATGTTTGGCTTGTGTTAGATTAATACAAGAGCTCAAGTGGACCATTTAGGACATACGATGTATACATTAAATTTAACATGCAACTTTTTCTTCCAATTGTGTAGAAAAAAAGCCGATGGGACACGTAGCGAGGAAGGGACCGGGGTGGTTCAGTTAAGGTTCCCCAAACGATGTGCCATGGCCTCGTCCTTAGGGGGCCCAGGAATGACGTCGGGCGTTCCGTCGCGAATAGTCAACCTGGAATTTCCCCCACCTCCGCCTTATCCGCCACCCCACAACCAGGTAAGTCTCCCGTGCGAGAGGTGCGAATCGTTAATTTCGCTAACGACGCACATTTTCGTGCGTCTAATTGCGCGCGACAGCGAGCGAGGCAGGCGAATGAGATGTATCCTTTCCACGTATCTCTTTCGAGCGTCGTAACGTTTGTGACGTCGTTTAGCGTCCAAAGGTTTACTTTCATCCGTGCGCAGCAGTGCTTCTCGTTCTTTTCCGCAGATATCGTGCAACGCGTTAATGGAACCGGTATCGCCGGTGGTGTCGACCATCACGAGTTCGCGCCAGCACCTATTGGATTATTCGTATGCGTACTACCAGTCTGACTCTGCTCGTTACCACACGACATGTCCGGCAGAAGTGTTGTCGCAGCAGCAGCAGCAGCAACTTCAACAGCAACAAGAACACCAGCAGCAGCAGCAACAACAACAACAACAACAACAACAGCAGCAGCAGTTACGACAATCTCAGCAACAGTTACAGCAGCTAAGAACGGATCCTTTAAAGAGACACACTTATACGACTTGCTATGGCACGGAGGAAAACATTTATGAAGAGATATCGGAAATCAGGTGAGGCATTAACAAATCATCTGCACGAACGGGTTACCAGCTGCGAGAGATGTAACAAGCCGCGACAAGTCGCTGTGCTCGCTTTATGGAAATTGGAGAATCCGTTCGACGGGAATCTAAATTACTTTCATTAAGATACTTCGTTGAAAGTATACGCGTTCGCGTGGTTTACGAGTAGCCGTGAATTAAAATTTTCCTGCGGGCGAGAGCGCGCAGCGTGCGCGCGGCGCAAAGTGAACAACGATTCTCCAGCTCCCCACGGGGGAGTTCAATGTATCCCCCGAGATGCCGGATGCCGGAGATAGCGATTGACAATAAGAAAACAAGTTGTGGATTATTCATTTAGCGTCCTCGACTGGCGCATAAGTCATTGAGACGAGATAAACCGCGCGCGCGCGCGCGTTTAAATTGAGAACGCTCGTTAAGTGTATAACTATATTACTCCATACGCCGCCGTCGAGAGACCACGGTAGATAGCTCGTAATCTATCCTCCCTTATGAGCAGCCAAATCACAGTGCGCGAATTCAATTTAATCGTACGTTTATTGAGCGCGAACTTAATTGGAAATAGTCAAAATACGTGACTCGCAATTTTAGGATGAACGTTGCCAAGACGTAAGTGAATAATCAAGCTGATCCCCCTTCAAACTTTCTAACCCGTTAAACTTTTCAGCAAGCAATGCCATCGCGCGTTACACGGCTCGCGAAGGTCACTCGTGGCAGAGGAGGTGCGTCGCGTACAATCGCGGCACCGTCGTGTGCTCGGAGAACTCAATTTAAGCGTGGAGGCGATGCTGATGCCGACCGCGATTGACAACAACGAAGAGGAGATGACGCAGGAAGCTCACGGGACGTCCACCGACGAGCTGTTGCCCTCGGTCGATCCCGCTGACGATCTTCTCTCTCGCGTTGGTTGTGACATGGACAGCGGCTTCAGCGGGAGCTCCACCGCGAGCTACAGGTACGTTTTAGTGAAAAACTTCTGTACATTCGCGCGTTCCCGTTTACACGGAGAATCGCGAGAATTCGCAATGTTTCTAAATGGCGTTTAGTTTTGTAAGCAACAACTTCAATTCTATTTGGATTCAATTTACAGATCGGGCTTGGGATCTTTGAGAAGAGGAATGGGAAAAACGAGCAGTTCGGAACCGGTCGGGGTTCTACGTAAGACGAAGGCCGCCATGATTTGGAAAAAAGGTTGGAAAGGCTGGAAGAAACTTCACTCCTTCGGAAGTGGCAGCAACAGCAGCAGCAACAGTAACAGTAACAGTAGTAACAGCAAGATCATTGGTGAGTCCGATCAATCGTTCGTAGTATTGATTTCGTTTACGAGAGATAAGATACGAAGAGGCCAAGCCAAAGTATCCGACGTAACTCATCTCGCTGCCGCTTCTTATCGCATTCTCGTCGTTTCGTGAATACGATAATCGTGCCCGACGGTCGGTTGCAGACTGCGTGCGACTGTGAATTACTCGCGCATGAGCAATAATCCGTTACAAATTCTCGATGCGTAGTAGCGTTGCGCGGCCAGAATATAAACGACGTTTTCGTTGAAGCGCGGTTTCTTGGAAGCAAGAAAGTAAAGGGCGCGCAGCGATTTCTTTCTTATTTTACATTTATAGTCGCGCACACGCCCCGAAACGAAAAATCGTTAAACGTAGAGCAAGGGAGAAAGGTGATATATATTGTATATCGTAACCAATTATGCAAGACGCGAGATTTCGAGAGTCGCGATTGCGTCTAACAAAAGGGGAATGTGTCTACGATTTTACGAAAAAAAAAAAAAGGAAAACAAAAAGAGAACAGATTGCGGAATGCTCGAGAAGCGGATACTCGAGCATTGTCTTTGCGTCCGCTTTAAGGTGTTTTGTCCCGCATAGCTGTGCGAGTACGCACAGCCTTTCTTTTCATAGGAATGCTTGCTCGCGTTGTATGAACACCGGAGCCGGAGTGCGCTTATGCTCGGTCCGCGCACGCTCGCGTGCATTTGGCGAATGGAGTTAATTATTGGTACTTGGAAGGGGTCACCCACCGGGGTCACTCGATGGAGAAGCAGATGCGAGATCACATGAAACGTTCGCTCCCTCCCTTCTCTTCTTTTCTCTCGATCTCTCTTTCTCTTCTCGTTTCCCCTTTTCCTTCTGCTTACGCCTCGTAACCCTCTTTCAGTTTTACACGCTCACTTGGACTCATTATACGTATTTCTTTCCTCGGTTGTCGACCACACCGCGAAAGTGTTTGCGATTTCTTTTTCTTATTTCCGATAAATTAAGATCATTAACGTACTATATTTTCCGTAAATTAGCCTTACGTGCATAAGTAAGGTACCTGTAAGTTTAATTAAGCAAATTATTTTTCGTATTTGCAGTAATCCGCGCGGAACAAATTACTTTATTCATCTTCTTAAAAAGCTTTTGCTCGTCTTTTACATTCGTCTCAATCACTTTACATATTATGCAGATGGAATTCTATTTATTAGCATTACATGAAAAGCACTGTAGAGATGTAGAGTACAAAAGAGAAGAAATAAATACCAGCCGCAGCCTGCGTAGCTTCATCTAATTTAAGAGCGTCTTGAAAATTAACAGCTGCGAATCGATATTTCTGAAACGCTGATTTCTAAAATCAAAATAAAACATTACTTATGTACGACATATCTCATTACGACACAAATTACGTATGTATATATATATATATATATATATATAATTATATATAATTATGTATGTGTCACATCTCAAAGTATTACCAAACATTTCAAAATTTAACAGATTGTTTATTGGTTTATTGGTTTTAGTTATTTATTTTTTTCGTTTGTTCTTGATTCTTACATAAAATCGCGTTTGCAGTATACTTATTTATAACAAATTTGATGAGAAAGTATATATTAAATAAATTTTTTTTTACATTTACTAAAAAATGAATTATATTTTAATAAATATTCGTGTAAAAGTTTATTTGGATATACTTGCTCGTTTAAAAGTGATTTATCTAACACTGCAGAAACTAAGGTCATTTTTGCTGCATAAGCTATGATTGGGCAAATTTTTCATGCAATTTTGTTTTCTTCTTTGAAGATGATTTCAATGTCAAAACTCGAATATTTTTGACCAACGCTTTTTGTCGTTAATTCGAAAAAAGAAGAATAAACCTAAAAAGGCTGCAGTTTGTGAATTTTGATAACTCTTAACTGGTATTGAATCAATTTATTCTTAAAAGTCTTAGACATAATAAACAATGGAATAAGGAAATAGAAAGTAAGGAGTTTATAACGCACAATTTAATATGTTGAATGACGAACACTGTCGTCTTTATTCAACATATTGAACCGTTTCTTATTCCCTTTTCCTATTATGCCTGTTGCGCCTTTCATTGTGCGTTACGCTTAATCCGCGTGAAGTTAACAATTCCACGGCCAGTGGTGCCGTCTAGCGGCAGAGCAGCCAGTGCCCTGAGATAGGGTTGAACGTGTGTATACGGCGTGACACCGTATCGGTCGAGCCGCGTCTCGCGTTCGTTGGGACGATGAGATGACGATGGTGCCTCATGTATACGTACATATATAATCTGTAATGCGAGACCTCGCGCGCTACGGGGCGCCCAGTAGCGGAGAAACTCGCTTCGACTCGCACAATATATAATTCCGTACCGCGCCGCCCTCGCGGCCAATGGAGAACGAAAATTACTTTTATTACCCGGCTCCAATTACCCTCGTTAACACGTCACGCCGATTTGTAACAAATACGCGTATGTACATACACCTTACGCGCGGCATACATTTCCAAAGAGTATTCTCTCGCGTTGTGTGCCACCACCGCATTCACCGCCTGCCTGCTTGGCGGTGGTGGTGTTCCTCTTCCCCCCCCCCCTCCCCCTCTAAAGCGAGATTATCTCGCGTCTCTCTCTCGCGCGCTCTCATTATCTCGAATCTTTCTCTATCGCTCTTATTATCTGGATTCTTCGGCCCCAGCTGTCGCGCCATATATATATTTTTTTCTTCTCTCTTCATCTCTCCCTGTTCCTCCTCGCGCGTTCCGCCGCACCGCGCCTCTTCCTCTCTTTTATATTCATTCACCGTCTCTCGACCCGTCCGTCCACCTCTCGTCCTCTCTCTCTCTCTCTCTCTTTCTCTCTCTTTGGTCGCGGCTGTCGCCGTATATACCCAGCTGCGCGCCGCAAGCGCGAGGCGAGCGGCCGAGAGCTGTTTGTTGGTGCGTTTCACTCTCAATCGCTCGTACTTTCTCTCTCGTTTGTCAGCTGCAACAGCCCTCCTCCGCTCGCTCGCTCGCGTTCCTTCCTCCCTCCCTCCCTCCCACGCCCCCGTCGGCCGCCGTTTCCTCCGCGTGCCCTTCGCCTCTTTCTCTAAACCTCCGGCCGTCAGTGTTGTACGACGAGCGCGGAGGGCCGGGGCCAGAAGCACGCACGCGGCGCGGCCATGTTGACTCGCTTCGCTCGCTCTCCTCGCTCTGCTTCGCTTCGCTTGTGGCGCGTCTTCGTCGAGCGCGGCGCGGCGCGCCGCGGAGCAGCGTCCTGTTGTCCACCACCTCCTCTTCCTCCACCTCCTCTTCCTTCTTCTCCGCCTCCGCCTCCTCGTCTTCTTCTTCATCTTCGTTGGCGTTGCTGTTAATTGTGCGGGCCGCGGCCGGCCGCCGTGCGCAGGCACGTGTCCCGATGTGATTTTTCGCCTCGTAAAATCGCGTAATAATCGCGCGATAATCGCGCATCCGGGCTGTGCGCGCGCGTGTGCACGCGTGCGCGCGCTCGCGCTATGAGTTCGCGTGTGGTAGCGCGGTCGCGTTCCGCGAATACGTTCCAAGTGACGATGAGATAGTGGAGGAGAGAGTGAGTGAGAAACAAAGAGTGGGTGAGAGAGAGAGAGAAAGAGAAGGAAAAAGAAAGAAAAGAGGGAGCGCGTTACGCGAGTGAATCGTCGCGAGGAGCATTCTCGCCTCCGCGAGATGGAGGAACTGCACAACGGGGTTGTCCTCATCAAATGTAAGTAAGCGGATTTCCCGAGCGTAGACGACGAGGAGATCTCCTCGTGCCTTGGTCCCCATGGTCCGCCGCCTGCCTGGTCCTCCTCGCCCGCTCGGTCCGCCGTCCCTTTTGCGTCGACTCCGTCGATCGTCGCGAACATCGAAACGGAACGGAGTCGACGCGCCGAGCGAACGGAAGCGGACGCGATCGTATCGTATTTCGAACGGTTCGGTTCGTTTTGTATAAGCGACGCTTTGATCGCGTTGTCGTCGTGCTTTTCGCGCGCCTCCACATCTCAGGGGGGAAAAACGTCGCCGGAGCGTCGACGCTCGACGCGATTATTACAGCGCGTTATGTCAGCGCGTCGCCGGTACCAGTTTCCGGCAAACGCGACGACATGTACCGACGTAACGACCGATGGTCACCCAGAGGCGGCGATCGGAGTCCGGGCGTTTTTACAGGCGAAAAATATTAATAATCCGCATTATTTACTTATACACGATGTAAACTATGTTTTACGTAACCGCGTTACGTATATGTGAAGTACTTATGTAAACAATAAGCAAACAATGGATCGTAGGAGATTCAGATTTCATCAGAAATAACGAAAATTATATTCTTTTTTTTTTATTCAGGGCCGTTTTCAACTTTTCGGTAAACTTACTTGTTAGATAAGTATAGGCCTGTTCTTTGATCCACTGCTGATGAACTAGTGCAGTAAGTTAAAATAAGACAAATATATTTTTTTCTCATTCTAACTTATTGCACCAGTACAGCAGCGTAGCTGTACCAAAAACAAACCTTATGTGTCTTTATTTACTTAGGAAAAAATGGAGGTAGACACACAAGTGTTTATCCAAAAGGTAAATTCACCAAGAAGTTGGAACAACTTCTTGGTGAATTTATTCTTAATGTTATATTTTTTATTTTGTCAATATTTAGGTCAGTTATATTATAATTACGTTTTCTATTGAATTACTTTATTTTTAATAATTTGCATTGCTTGCATTGTCTACATGAAAAAAGACAAACATTCGTGTGAACGTAACGTAAACATTACGTAAATAATCCGTGTACATGTAATCTTGAAATTTACGGTATAATTTTACGGCTGACGCGGCGCGCGAGGAAGAATATTGTTTGCTCTCTCGTATTCCCTTCTCCTTCCTCCTCTCAACTTTCCTAACTTCTCCCGCAGATTTGTTATGTTTTGATATTATCGAGAGATGTTGGAAGCAGGCCACAAGACTTTTATAGGTTCAGTCTTAATTAGGCTAAATCCGGAGTAAACACGAAGGAGTAAACACGAATCCGACGATAGTTTTAACTCTCCATACACCTGCTGTTTTTCAGCACTTTCTCTACACGTTAGGGTCAAAGTTAATTTTTATTACAAGTATAATCAAATTTTTCAACGACTCTTACATACACTCTAATATTTTTACACGAAAAAAAAAACGGTTTTGCTAAAGTATCTAAAAATTTAATTTAAAGAAGAAAGAAAAAAAATAGAATAATTTGTTCAATCATTAAAATAATTAAGTAGGACGCTTAAGCCCCGAGTTGTTGGAAGTCTAAACTTTTTGTAGCATTACTCATAGTAATTGAGCGTCCTATATAATTATTTTGATGATCCAACAAAATTAATTGCAGATCTGTATTTGTAACTAAATTTCTAGGTACTCTAGCAAAACTCTTTTTTCCGCGTGGAAAGTATTTGTGTGATTGTTTATTTAAAAAAAATCGTATATAAATCTTACAATTACAATGCTCTTAATTTTTTAAAGAAAATTAATACTCTATCATTTTCGTGATAAATCGTGTGTACGAAGGAGAGTTAATTCAAGATCTTTGAAGATATCTCATTTATATTTTACAACTTAGCAAGCGCATTTAAATTTATGTTTTATAATCGTGTTTTACATTTGGTATTCTCGTGGAGGGGGGGGGGGGTTGATAAGAAATATGCATTCTTGTCAGACATAAAAATATCCCGGTCGGACATGAAGAGATCCCAGGTGTAGTCCATGTGTACATAGCATGTTGTCCCAGAGTTGTCTGCTTAGCGAGTTTCATCTTACCGTATGTACCGCTGTCGAATTTTCATTAGGAAACACATAATGGTAAAAGATTGTGTAATGTGATTAAATACAGTTAGATCTTACAATAAATACCGTTTTGAATTGCGATTTTGCTTTGCATCGTCACCTTATAGTTATATACACGTGAAAAATGATAACACTATTAGTCAACAGCTGTTTAATTAAAAATAATCTTATTAATTTAATAAAACAGCATTAATGAAACGAATAACATTTTTATTAGAACAAGATCGTAACGTATTCGTTTCGTTAACATTATTATTATTGAATTAACCGGCTTATTTTTAGTTAGATACTATTGATACCAATACTAATTATTCATTTCCGTGCGTTATTCAAAATTTTATATTAAATAGCATTAATTCTTTTGCGAGTACTTTCAAAAAATTTCCATAGCGCCGATCACGGATGATCATCGTGGTAGATAGCGTATATACGATTGACGTTGTCCTACACAGTATTTACGTCTCGAGTACGATTTCGATGATCGAGTTTGCGTCAAACGTATCGGTCTTACGTAGACGCGTTTCCGCATCTCGTTGAGGAGTTAATTATAGTTTCGGCAGTTATCGCCTCGTGTTATGGAGCAGCCATTAAAACGCCCGCATCGACGAAGATTGGGACGATTGCGTCGGCGTAATAGGGCGACCTTATACAACCGAATACTGTCGGTATATAAACAAATATTGGCGATATTATGGATCGTGTGTGGTTAATAATGATGGATCGACGTAGAACATTGACGGTGATCCAATCTTCTTTCTTTTTTTATTCCCGAGCATCAGTATCACTGTGCGACAGGGACATTGACAGTAATATTGATCGTGTCAATAGAACGCGTCAGTATTTCCGCCAGTTCCACAATGAATGACATAATCGCAGGAATAACCCGTGGTTACATAAGTATCGATGCTGTCAGTATTACTGGTTCAGTATTACCGACCGTTTAAGACCGCTATTCATAGTCCGTTAATTAATAATCTCTAATTGGTTCACGACATCTCCTCGTCAAACTTGATCGGGGTCGATAATGTATAATCGTTAGTGCACATCATTAACAAGATTTTACATATATTTCTTTCCGTTCTCGGTATAAAGTCCAGTCTACAGACTGATATTAATTACGTATACTTTAATTCTAGAAAAGAATTTACAAAATGAAGGAGATACGTACAAAATTTTCGTAACAAGATTTTGTTACATGTATTTTTTATAGATTTGGAACATTTTTTTTAGAATTAAAGTATACACGGGGACAATTTTTTCTTAAAAATTACTCTGAAAATTGTGAGACAACGTAAATCTTGAAGAAATTTATTATACTTTTAACAAAATTTACTAAAATTTATTAAAATTTGAATAAAATTTGGCAAAATTTTAGCAAATTTTGTTAGAAGTATAGTAAAATTGACAAAATTTTGCCAAATTTTATTTTAAATTTTAGTAAATTTTGTTAAAAGTATAGTAAACTTTTTCAAGGTTAACGTTGTTTCATAATTACCACGATTTTCAGGGTAATTTTTAAGAGAAAATTCTCTCCGTGTACGTATTTATATCTGCTGATTGGATTTTATATACCAAGATTGAAAGAAATTCCATTTATAACAAAAATACTTAATCAACAAATACAAAATCTCATTACAAAAGTGATTGCTTAATCGGTAAAATATCTCTAGCATCCCCTTACGATGAGCTTAAACATCAGAACAGATTACCGAGTATAATCAGCTTAAGATCTCCGCAACGACGTCGATCGCCGTCCGTCCGATCGTATATCAAGCCGTCTTCTCGCTCGGTTTCCGTCGATCGCTTCGGATCAGAGATCAAATCGCAATTGTTCGTTCGGAGCGGTCGACAATCGAGTCGTTACGGCACCACCGGGGGGGTCACCTCTCGGTGCGCGCGTAAAAGGTCACCGTCGGGTCGATCCCTCGCGTTAGTTCAGAATGCGCAATCGGTTAATCATTAACTAACGCTCTGACCCGTGAGCGATATGGAAAATTGCTGCGTTGTTCACGCACACTGCTGAGCATTGCTGAGACTAACGCGAATATGACGCTTAAAAAAAAAAAAACACGGTAAAGCCGGTCGCGCCGACTTGCGCTTTTGGCAGCGCGAAAAATTCTCATGTTATCGTTGCCGTAAGCACACCTTGGGCGATTCATAATTTGTATTCAGAACGAATTCAGAAGAAACCCCTGCTCACAAAGTTTGATAGAAATTGATAGAAACACATGTAGAAATTTTATATGATTTTATCTGACTCTATAATTTCTACAGACAGAAAAGCTATATAATTCTATGGTTCTTTATTTGAATTAAACGATTAAGGGATGATTGTTCCAACTTTTTAATAAACTTGTCTATCAGGTAAGTATGTGTTTATTTTTATTTATTTATTTAGAAAAAAAAGTGAAGATATGCTACACATGCTACACCTGATAGGTGATAAGTTTATCTAGAAGTTGAAACAATCGGCCCTTACAGAATAAAAAACAAACATAAAAATATATTATAAAACAAATTCTGTTCAGAAACTTGACGCAAGTATAGACCTGATGGAAATGAGCTTTACATTGTAGAAATTATTATTCAAAGCATCTATTCTAAGTATAAATATATTTTTAATTTCTATAATACATATATGTTTAAATCTCTCTCTTTTTGCTGATACTAAATATGTATTTGATAGTCTAAAGTGATAAATGATGTATCTGTAAAGAGAAAATAATTCGTGGCTTAATAACGAACAGATATGGATCTCTCGTAAAAAGAAGGTAATTTATGGCCTAACGATTATAGAATTATATCTGCCGTTGCCATGTGCCTTTCCATCATACAAATACGTTCACGTTACGCAATACCGAATATCTAGTGCATCAAAGAAACCTTGCTGGCCGTGCGTAGGCGTGCTCTTTATCGCGAAAGCGCCTATTGAAATGTCACGCGGGCTCGCGAATTTTTCGCCCGTTGCTGAAAGCGCACGCGCCGTTGCTCCATATTCATAGCGAACGAGAACTGGTCGAGATAGTGAAAGGAAATTGGGCGAGTA
Organism: Monomorium pharaonis; assembly: GCF_013373865.1. Taxonomy (NCBI): domain Eukaryota; kingdom Metazoa; phylum Arthropoda; class Insecta; order Hymenoptera; family Formicidae; genus Monomorium; species Monomorium pharaonis. Next base: position 13,506,514 of record NC_050469.1, on the reverse strand, counting down.
CCAGGTATTAAACGCGCCGAGACGCTTTAGATTAACGGGGGGAGGGGGGGGGGCGGTAACAGGCCCCGCGGAACATCGCTCGACGTGAGAACGTCAACCTTCTCTTCACCATCGTCTTTGGGGCGCTTTGAGGTAGTTCTATCGTCGGACAACACACCCGGAGATAAATTCCAATTTTTTATATGATATTGTTCGAACTGATGTTTATTTTTAAAATATTTCTTTAATGTATGTATCCTTGATGTTTCTCATATTGTTAAAAATTTTTACATTTGTGAAACGTAAAACACACACATCTTCGAGCGACGCGGACTCGCTCACGCGAAGGAGGGAACCCTTCGAGATCCGTTGTCGGGAATGAGATTACAGCGTTATCCGCTATAAGAAGAAGAGGAGCCCGGCTTGATCCCGTCGCCCGGCCCGTCGTAAACGCCGAGCGTGACCGTCGCGTCGCCGCCGCCGCGCCGGGCCTCGATTGCCTTAAATATGTAGAGTTAAACAATTGTCTCTCGTTATGACATTTAGGTTTAATGCTCCCGCGGAAAGTGGAGCGTACCAACGGCTCCCCCCGCCTCCCTCCGATTTATCATCTCTGAATAACTTACACTTTTCGACAGGACCTTTCGATTCCACGATTATGACGTTAAAAGTCACGTTAAACGAATCGGTTTCGGGGGAGACTATTTGCGGAAGTCAGAAATACGCAAAGGCAATTATTACGGGTAAAACGCAAGCACGCGGCGCGGAAGCGAGAGAGCGAGAGGGAACGATTCGTCATTAGATCGTCTCCCTCTCTCCCGGGGGGGAGAGGGGGGAGCACGCGCGGACAGCAGGTTGATAGATACGCGCGATATAGAGGCTCTCGTTTATCCCGAGGACGACTAGTGTCGGCCGCGTCGTGCGCGTCGCTCGGTCCTCGAAGAAGAGGAGACGCGCGGTACGATCGCTGCTGCCGCTGTCGTCGTCGTCGTCGTCGTCGGCGGCGGCGGTTCGCGCGGCATCACCGTGAATCACGCGGCGTCTCGCTCTCTCGTTACCTGCTGTGTGTGTGGCTAGCAGCCGTGGCCTGTGCGTGGTGTCGCTCGCGGGCCGCGGCCACCTTGAGACTTTCGGTACGTGCGCGTCGCGCGACGTTTACGCGCTGCCGCGCGGTGTGCGTGGGCCGCGTAAGAGCGGACCGATCTCGTGTCCCGTATTCCTTTTTAATTCCACGTGAAAGTATTGGGTAATCGGCGCGCGCTCGCGCGTGACAGCAGCGGCAGGCGGAGTCTCTCTTCGTGCGCCGGTTGCGCGTACTCCCTTCCTCCCCCCTCGCGTAATCCTCTTTTCTCTCCAATTTCCTCGCGGAATAATAATTTCGTCGTCTCGGGGCGAGATCGGGGCTCGCATCGACGACCGCTGGCTGTTTACTGCCCTCGGTGTCCTCGGAATTCACGAAAGACCTCGCGCGGCGCCGTCGTAAACCGACTCGATGTCTCGATTGCGTGTTTTACGATTTCACTTATTGTTTTTTTTTTTTCTTCTTTCCCTCTCCACACCGACGCGTGTGTGGAATACCGCCGCGTCCGCGAGATGACGATACGTGGTGACCGCTTTGTTCGCGCGAGGGGACCAAAGAGCGGCCAGGGGGGCGTCCAACTGACGACGCGCGCGCGTCGGCCGCCGCGATTGCGTCGTAGATCGTCGTATTAGTGTGCCGGTAAACGCGCACTTCGCGAGAAACGTGGGAACGGGGCGTCCGTCGGTCGAGCGTATGCGCACACACACGTCGCATTAACCCGATTATCGTCGCGACGCTAATGCACCGGGTAACGCGATCGCGCGGCGCAGCGGAAGGTCCAATAAAGACGACCGGGGCGACCGGCGACGCTTCCGCGCGAGGAGGGAGGACCCTCCTCCCCTCTTCTTTAACGTGGTGGCCGTGGCCGGTCGTGCGTCGCGATCGTATCGCCGAGAGAGGATGGAAACACGCGGAAAAAATCGCCTCGGTTCTCTCCTCGGAGCGGTGACGCATAGCGAATATCTATAGCCGATCGTGATGACGCGATCGAAAACTACTTACTTAGTTACACAGTAAATCACAAGGCATTGCGAAGCCGATCCATTGAATCCTCCGAGGTCGTGGAACCCTCTTCTCCCCCACCCTTTTTGTTTTTTGTTTGTATCGGAATCGGGGAGGTAGACGCGCGCGAAGTTGTCCTTTCCCAATCGGTCGTATATTATATATCGTGAGTTTCTTGTTCTTGTTTTCCAGATGAGCCTCGTTCAAGATGCAGATCGTGGGATGACGTAGGACCACCGGGCAAAATGGAAACGGTCAGCGGGAACTCGCACGCACATCATTCCTCGTTGGAGACCAGCAGGTCCAACACGTCCACGCAGTCCGCTAGAAGCGAGGACTCCTGGTGCTCGGCGTCTGACCACGATCTTTCCTCCGATGACGAGAGCGAAAAGAGTAATATCAGTATTAAGTAAGTGCGATCCTCGTTACGTAACACTGACGAGAAGCTAAAGTCCATAATGAAAACCTCGCCGCTTATTCGCTCCTTGTTGTTGCAGAAGCAATTGTCAGTTGAGAAACACGTTGCATAAGGCGCGCACGCTTTGTGACAAGTGGCGATTCCCAAATATGCCGGTGAACAACGTGGATCTATTGGAGTCTCCGGGAAGTCACGGTCGCCTCTCGAGGTGGTTCAGCATCCGTCGAGGTTCGGCGCATCATTACGATGTCGATTCATCGGACACGGTGTCTTTGACCAGTCCAGTCAAAAATGCGTCACAAATGCCACAACTCTGCGAAGTGAGCATTTTCTTTATACACCTTTTCGCAAATTAAATTAATTGCTCATTACGCGTCATTTACTCCGATTGAAGGGATACTCATCGAAAATAAACCATATTTTTAGGTCGACGAAGAGAACAGTGCTATGGTACAATTTCAGTGCATGCAACAGCGAAGACAAGCTCCGCCTACACTCCCGTCGCCACCTCCAAACCTGTCCCCTCAGCAGCTGAAACGTAGACATATTGTGGCTGCGATAGTACACTCTGAAAATAGTTACGTATCTACTTTGCAGAGACTGGTAAACGTACGTATCGAAAGGCGATCTGACACCGGCGTTAGCGATGAGAGACATTTTTTTCACACAGATGACTTTTAATGTTTAGGAATACAAAAAACCGTTGGAGGAATCTTCGCCGCCTATACTGAGTCAATCTAAAATCGCGACGTTGTTTCATAGACTGCCCGAAATTTTACAGTGCCACACGTTGTTTAGAATTGCTTTGGCAGAATGCGTGCGATCCTGGGATAAGGATGAAAAGTTGGGAGACGTGTTCGTTGCGAGTTTTAGCAAAGCCATTGTTCTTGACATTTATAGCGGTTTTATAAACAATTTTTCTGTGGCGATGGATTTAGCTAAACAAGAATCGAAGAGAAAGACTGCACTCGCAGATTTTTTTAAGGTACTAACTTTGCAAAATGATTTGTATATCCCAATTTAAATTTGACATTTATAATCGTTATTTTTATATAGGTGAAACAAATAAGTGCTCATGATAGATTATCTTTCTTTGGATTAATGGTTAAACCCGTGCAGAGATTTCCACAATTTATCTTATTTTTACAAGTAAGTGCTTTAATGTTGTACAATAAATTACTTTTTAGTGTCATTAAAATATAATACATGTTTTATATTTAGGATCTATTGAAGCATACACCGCAAGGACACCATGACAGAATGTCGCTGCAGTTAGCGTTAACACAACTCGAGAGTTTGGCAGAAATGCTAAACGAAAGAAAACGAGAAGCGGAACAATTCCAAGCGTTTAAAGAAATGTTGCGGCACGTTTCCGGAAAGTTGTCACATCGTCCGCTTTCTTCAGCGTCTCGGTATCTTATTAGGGAAGACAACGTCACGCAATTGGTAAGATTTAACGGATTTAGTATATATACTAAACAATGTCATATCTATGTAAACCAACACATCGGTTATAGGAATTTAATCAAAATGGCATGATAACGAAATCCAAGAGAAGAAGACTATTGTTACTGAACGATTTAGTAGTTTGCGTTTCGGTCACTCCGCGATCTACAGAGGATTTTTCGGGAAACGAACGACTAACATTAAAATGGACATATCCAGTGTCAGATATCGAGGTATACATTACAAAAATATAGAATATTTTATGATCTTGTTCAGTGTTGTAATTATTAATTCGCGAGCGAACATTTCTTTAAGATCACATTTAAAATTTCCAATATCGTTTATTTATTTATTTTAGATTCAAGACACCAGCACTTCACCAACCTTAAGTCGGTTACTCACTGCTGGCTTGAATAAAGGTGGTAGTTTAAAATCCGACAAAAGCGGAGAGTGTGGACAGGCAACCGACGCGGACAATCTCTGTGTAGAAATGAATGATCTTATGCACGATTACGAAGTGATGTCCAGAATAAGTGATTTGGTGGCCCAGTTGAAGGGCAGATACGAGGTAAAGACAAATTGATGAATTTGCTACGGCATGTCTATGTTGAATCAAATATTTGAAGAAATTTAAAAGTTGTAGTCGACTTGTGGATAATATTGAATGTATTTCTTTTATTTATTTGAATCTAAAGGGGCTAACGCTTCAGACTACCAAGCAAATTCTACAATCGATACAAATGTCAATACAGCAGAAAGATGAGGATATGGTATGGGCTGACAGTTGTTGCCTTCAGCTAGTCACAAAACAAGGTCAAATGTATACGTTTCAAACGGAAAATCCATTAGTGAAGAAAGATTGGATAACAGAACTTAGATTGGCGCAATTAGCTTTAGATCCAAATAATTCGCCATCGTGGGAAGTACCTGAACAAGAGCAGAGGCCGTCCACAAAAATGCCACTTTTCGTTAGTTCACAAACAGTGTATCATTCGCAACATCAGACCGAGGTGAGTTCAGACAAAGAATATACTGTATATTTATGTTTTATTGCTCATACATTGCATTTATATGTCGTAATATATTTCACTTACAGGTGCGTTGCGGTTGTTATTATTCCATTGAAAATTCACGTTCCACGAGGCGACGAGGTAGAAGTCAAAATTATTTGTGGATATGTACGGGGGATGGAATATCTAGCCATGTGACGATTTTCGGTCAGTCGACAACAGCTTCGGCGACTTGTTTGAAACGTATAACTACTTTCGATCTGGTTGAAACTAGAGTCAACGCTATCGAGTTTGTAAAAGGAGTGTCCAGCGATCTTACCACTCTCGCTAGTGATCTCGTATGGATGGGTACTGATTCTCGGAGGATTATCATTTATGCCGCTGCAGAACCCGAGAAAGAAGAAGAGATTGGCAGTTATTCCGTCCCAGGTCCCATAATAGAAATCAAGTATCATTGCGACAATGTTTTCGTAGCTTTAGGCACGGGCTTGTTACTTATGTATAAGCGACAAGTCGACGGTGCCTGGAATCTTAAGGATTCTTTCAGCATATCACTGGGTAGCGATCCCGTCTCGTGCTTGATGCCAATCAATACATCGGTTTATGCCGCCTGTGCCAAAAAGGTGTGGGTTCTTAACGCTACTTCGGGTGAAGTCACCAAGAACTTCAGCGCGCAGCACGAGCACGTCGGGAATGTGAAACTCATGGCTCATTCCGGAGTCGGTCTTTGGGTCGCTCTGAAAAACTCGAGCACAGTTTGCCTTTATCATACGGAAACATTTAAACACCTGCAGGACATCAATATAGCGTCCAATGTGTTAAGAGTGACGAAAATGAATAATCCTGGCAACTCGAGCAGCAGCAATTTTGCTATTAATAATCAAACTACGGTCACAGTCACAGCGCTATTAGCGTGCAAAGGTCTCTTATGGGTTGGTACGAATGTAGGTATAAGTTTGACTATTCCTCTACCGCGATTGGAGGGTGTACCTATCATCAGTGGTCGTGTCAATATCTCGTATCACGCCCACTTCGGTCCGATCACGTTTTTGCTGGCGATACATAACACAAAAAACACTGTTTGTTCTGCGAAGGAACGCGTTAACGTTGACGACGAGAGTGTACAACTGAGAACGAGAGATACCGAGCAGAGACCGTCGCGTGACAGAACGAGTTTAGATTCCTCTGTGTGTAGTAACATCGTGAAACTAAAGCAGCAGCTAACGAGCAGTCCGGTGATGTTGAGGAGAAAGCGAAGCAAGGAATACGATTGCAGAGGCTCAAAAACTCTTCCACGAGGATTGGGCGCCGGTTGTGGATTTCTGTCAAATTCCTTCTCCAGCTCGCAAAGTTCCGGCGAAAACTGTGACGTTTATGGGCTGTACGGTGAATTGATGTACGTGAAGGATTACGAAAATGAAAACAATTCGGGTATAGATCCCATTTACGAGTCGTTGAGAAGAAGTGACCCGGAGCTGGCGGCCATACCAAATAAAGTGAGTACTTTGGATCGTAGATTAAAAATGAAAATCACTAGGCCTAGATCGTTGGATCTTTCCAACTGGTCGGTGGACTCTCACGCCAGCTCCTTGTACACGTCTTCCGGTTCGGAAGAGAATATATCCCTAAAAACTGGAAAGTTATCGCGTAATAGTAGCATAGCTAGTCGTAATGGTCCCTATGACCTATCTACACCTAATAATAGCATAGTAGAATCGGGATTGGAAGCAAGGTCCGCGACCAATCTCAAGACGAACGGCAAGAAAAATGGCAAAGCGACTCAGCAAGTAGATCAACCCAAGCGGACGGTGTTGACGTTGATGGGTGGACGCGGTTATGTTAATTGGAGGCAAATCCACGCGCAATCCGGTATTGACAAGAATTCGAAATCGACCTATGCATTTAAAGATCCTAACAGCAACGACGCACATATTGTTTTATGGGAGATGAAATTATGATGTACAATCGCGTTTTTAGGCCTGCCGTTATACATCGGTGCGAGAAGCGAAACTTGGACGTTGATATGTAGTATAATAGACAATAGGACCAAAAGAGTACTGATAAGGCTTTAGATTGTTGATAATTGTAAAGGACCATCGGATAAATAATATGATTACGTAGCAGTGAGTATCCATGTCTTTTTCGAACAGATATGACGTTACACATTAGTATTGATTAATACTTTAAAGCGAGAATCAAGCTATTGGAATCAAGGAAGATCACTCTAGTATTAGAATATCGAATATTCTTTGATTACCAAGATACTTAATGCAGACTGCACGAGGTTTTTTTAAATGAACAACTTTTCTAGGGAAGAATTTATAGCTTTATGAATAAAATAACGCTTTATTAATAAAACAGACTGAAATAAAGTATAGATCGTTGCAGCGCATGACAAGATTAATATGACTCAACCGTATATTATCGTCAAAAGTGTACTTTCGTTGTGTACAAAAATGATTTATGATGTCTCGATATAATATGTCGCTTTTAGATTTGAAATTCTTCAAAATTTACATCTCTGCTTAAGATATTACTTGAATCTCGTTAGTTTATAATGAAATGTGATAAGTCTCAAAAATCTTGAGAAGGTGCACAAAAAGAAACTTAAACGAGAGTTTCATGTTAAACGGTGTAAAACGTTTTATATTTAATATCCGTGACATACGAGAATAATTTCTACAAAAGTGTTCTGCTTATGCTATATTAAACGTAAACGTTCGCATTCAGTTAAAACTAACACATCGTTGTTCACGCGCGTACGCGTTATAACTAAAATTTAGATGATTAGTCGGGTTTAGACTACGCGTTTCATACGCGATATATTCACCGTATGTGCTGCAGGAACGCTGTATTTACATTAGGTATTTTATCATCTTATAAACTATTGTTGCGTTGTTTCATATCGATATTATCTACACAACATTATTTTTGGCGAAAATCAAACTGTTATCCGGATGTTATTCGGATTTTATACATGTCGATACGCGGTATTTATTTTTAAAAGCTATATACACTTTGACTTTTGTTTTAAACGGTAATCGTTCGGTTGCTCTAGCATCGAACAAGATTTAAATGTAATATGTCAAAGCTCATCGTTCAAGAAATTATAATTACCAGTCCATGCATCAAATTGTGCGGGCACAGATATTGATTTTGATAGAACATTTTGATACAAAATGATACCGTTTTGATGTCCGACATGTTTATAAAAAGTTTCCATGGGGCTCATTATATAAGACAATATATAATGCGTTTGTATAAAATTCAGTTTCATGAAATTATAAACTTTTATTCCTCTAAAAAAGTTACGGAATTTATTTAAAAGATTAAAGTTAAAGAATTTATTTAAAAAATTTCTGAATCTGAAGAGTTACTTAAAATCTCATTGTTTGCAAATTTTTGGTGAATAATTTATCAATATTTAACGAAAGAAGTGTTTAAATTTTTTGTCATTTAGCGATTTATTGATTTTTACGATAATTATTGGAATAAAATACTGAATCCAGGTTGTCGTTTATAGAGATATATTCTTTATAATAATAACGTCGTAATAATGCATTTCGGAAAATGTTTATATGGTAATTGTGTGTCGAATGTATATTATAATTTTTTCAATTGGCCTGTTTGGAATAATATGTGGAAAAATTTTGTTTATGCCAGTTATGAACGTAAATAAAAAAAATTTCTATTTATAGATAAATTCATGAAACACTAATTAATGACTGCTATTGCCTGCTCTCGTGATGATTATTGAGAAATTTATAGCTTCACAGTTGTTTAAAATGTATCCAATTTTTCATGAAATGTTAATATACTGTCCGTTTTTTTATATGATCGAGTCTTTAATGAAGAAATGCCGATCTGTGTACATATATATCTCGTATAAAATATGAAATAGTGTATGTGTTATAAAACCGTTAAATAGATTTATATTTTGTAAACTAATTTTGTTCGAATACATAGTCTTATTTTGTATTTATGCCTTTAGTACGCGCGTTAGTTACACAACGAAACTTTACTATGTATTTATTACGTATACATATACGATGTCACCGTTATAAATAGAGAATCTTGTTACTTTGTTGCGCCGAAAGAGAGGTACAGTGGTATAGTATACTTTTTGTTCATTGTAACATTATATGGCTACATTAAAATTACTTCAAATGAAACAATCTCTTATTTTTCACATATGTATGTATGTATGAATACAATCGTGTGAACATATTTACTTAAGATATATCAAGATGGTGTGCAAGGTGATTGAAGTGGGATTCAGTAATGGAAATAACCATCGCAGATTGATAGGAAATGCAATCGAGTATATTATAATTTCTAATTTTAGTATTTGTACATGTAACATATTTAATTTAATGCCCTTAATATCAACTGTCCTTCAACACTTCCTTCAAAATGGATCCCGTATTTCTAGCTGGAATAAAGTCTGGGAATGTTGGAAGAGCAACGTTGGACAACAGTAATGTAGATGACGACGACGACTGTTGTTTATTATTATATCCTGGTCGCGACGAAGACTGCAATTGTAGCGTATAATGAGAATGCTGTTTTTAATGCTGTATCATCACGCCAAGGTATTGTTGTTACTTACTGAATTCACGATAGGCAAAGCGGGTAACTGAGGCTTCGGCTTGGATTCGCTTTCTAGAAATCTCACAAAGGCCGTTGATAAAGATGCTTCCTGATCCTGCAAGATATGAAACGTTAGGTATCAGTGACGTGACCACAATTGATCAACTTTCGAGTGCAAAGAGGATGATATTGATCGGTTACAATAAAATTGATAAGTAAGTCTATGTACTTTTGAAGAGGCGCCGTTATTTTGATTGCCATGCGCCGTCACGCTGTTCAAACCGGTCTTGTCTTTCTCCGACTCTGTAAAGTCCAAAACGTTGGCAAAGACTCTGAGGATCGAAGACTTGTCCGATGTGGCCGAGGATAAGTAGCCCAAAAGAAGATTTTTTATGAGAACTCTGTAAGAATTATCCAGAAGGTTACTTTCATTCGTTTCGTTAAAAGTGGAAATGGGATTTACTCACTTATCGACTTTTCCCTCATCATGTTCCGTTGCCTCTTTCATCTTTTGGTCAGCGGAATTCAAGGACGCTTGCAATCGCGCCACTAGAAACGAATATTACACAAATATAATTTATCTCATTATTAATACAATTAAAACAAATAATCGAACGTTTTTTTTAAAAAGAAACACAAATTTCTGTTTGAGAAAGAAAAGTAAAAAAGATAAAGGAGACACATTTCGCGGGCAATTGTCGAGAATCTTTGTGGAGCTTGGTTGATACTCGTGTAGGGAGGAATTACGATTGCGGAATATTTTTCAGATTTTCTATGTACACCATGCGCGGTATCCATCGTTGTAAAGTTGTCTCGAATTGGTAGCTCGGAAAGACACGAGCGTAAGTATAACACAAGTACTGGTTGCCTCGATATCACACCAGTACCTGATGCAATACTCTCGCCTGCGCCTTAAGTTGCTCATGCTGCATTCTTCGTTTATCATGCCGTTTCTACGAAACTAAGGTTGCGCGCATGCCACTAGAATTAAAGAAGCGGTTTAGTAAAACGATCCGTACTCCGGAGTCACGTACCAGAGCACGTTTTAACGGAGTTTCCGAGAAAGGGATAGAAAGAGAGGAAAAAGAGCAAACCTTACATACGCTTTATCTTTTGCCACTTCTCTAAAATTTACGTGATTTATTTATTTAGCTAAGAAAAAAAAAGAAGAATTGTGACACGCGCCGTGAATTTGTTTTGCTTTTAAAACTCAAGGAAAAACGACCGATTTTTCTAACTGTTAAAAATCTCTGACCGATTTTAAATTTATAATTTTGACGAATCTTGGTAACGGGTGGGAAACCCCACGAGGTAATATGAGCTTTTCGTATTTACACGCTCACAGTTACCGCATGAGATTACCCACTGCCATCGCTACCAAATCATGATTATGCGTTACTCATTTACATAAAAGATTTTTTGCATTTTTTTTATTCCCATTTAATTCTACATTTATATCTGACATTTACACACAATATAACATATAAAGACGCGTGAGAGTTTATTATTTAATTATATCTCGGATCGCTCTTCAGTTTTTATCTCCGATCATACAGAAATTAATTAAAGCTTCGATGTATTTATGTTTCGAAAAATTATTAATTAACACTAATCGGGGGATTTGTAGATAAAAATCAGTGGCAATTATTTTGAAACAATCCTACCTATTGCTATAATTAGTACATGACTGTGATCATTTCGGGCAATCTGATGTCACGATTCGACGTTCAACCATATAATATCGTTAATATAGTAGTTAGCTTACACATATGTAGAGTACGTTTGAAAAATTACAAAATACGTATATTTTGTTGTGTACATCGGTATTTTGCATGCACTTCAATACATCAAATTACATTATTGTGTAGAGTAATTACAATAGCCTTATTATACAATGTAAAATGAAAACAAGGTAATACCTACTACAGGTACAAAGTAATAAGATAAAAATTTGTTCTAAAACAAAAATCGGATTGCTACTAGAATTGCTATGAGATATACAGCCATTCAATCATAGTTAATTAGCCAATGTAGCCCTTATAAAAAAATACTATTGGACTAATTGGACTATTCGCCAAAAAACTACTGAAAACTATTGAAACTAATAGTGTGTCCAATAGTATTACTATTAGTTCCAATAGTTTTCAGTAGTTTTTTGGCGAATAGTCCTATTGGAAATAGTCCAATAGTACTTTTTCATAAGGGAATCGCAATTAATTGCAAAATAACAACGACGAAATAGAAATCTAGAATGACCAGATCGAATGAAAAAACAGGCAATACCGAGCTTATCATCGTGTACAAAAAAAGGTGCAACATTAATCCCGCTCTGATATTTTTAAAAAATTTTCCGTTTACTTTTTTTTCGTTAGAATCACCAACAGGAAAAAAAACAAGAAACTCGCATGTGATAAAGTGCAGAAAAAACCAGCACCAGCGGCAATTGCATGAACCAACCAATAGGTGATTTGTGAGTATGCAAGGCGATTATCCAGTTCGTAGCCAGATACCAGCAAGAATCCTGGGCTACTGTTACAAATCCCAGAATTACCAGCTGATATTTGACTACATCACCGGATTGTGTACGTGTTTGCTTTCGCAGATTAGTCACAGAACGCGAATGCACTGATAATTCTACACTATAGTTCGTCTGTGTTCTCAACAATGCACGCTTTATCGTATCCTCTCCTCGATTGTATGTGTGTATACGGTAATATGCGAACTACGTCCCTTCCGGTGCCACCTAAATCATTTTCAAACGTATCCTGTGCGGTGTGCTTTATGTTATTTACAAAGAAGCCATATATATATATAATATATAAGATTGACGTATTCCGTTCAGAGATCTGCAGAGTGAGAATTTAGTAACGTCTTCGATAATGCGCGTATCCGAATATTTTGCCGATTTATCATCGTAGCAGCTGTGAAGAAACTTCAATGTCGCTATCATTGGAGAGAGAAAGAGCACGAAATTTTTTACGTATGAATCTCATATAGATTGATTTATTTATTAAATGTGCTGCGAGTTTTGCGTTCGTAGCACAACTTAGCAATGAATTTGACTTTAACCACAAAATATATTTGCACAAAGTTAATTTCTTTTTATTATTATCAAGATTGCACTCTCCAGTGACAGCACAAAATTGTCGTGAGACAGCAGAATTATTGATGACACTATCGAATTGCTTTGATGATTTTCATGCTTTTTTATAATATATTACTATATTATATATAATATAGGATTACTATATTGTATATAACGTAGAATTTTTATTTGACATATTATTAAATTGGTGCCGTAGTGCGCGACTCAAGTTTTGCCAATCTTTGCCAGTCAATGGGTTAAAATAAAAGCAGAAACGCGTGTAAGAAAAAAAAACGTGGCCAGCCTTCTGTATCACGATAAAAAAAATTCATTCTCAACTTGCTTCTCATGATGCATAAAACAATTGAATCGGAAAACATTAATCATGCCATAAACAAGGAACAAGATGCAGGCAATGCCAAAAATACATAAACTTTGATAATAATTACCTTCCTCGTTGGCTAGCTCGAGTTGCTCGTCCTTCTTTTCGAGTTGTTCGCTTAATCTAGAGGCAGCTTTCAAGCCTTCTCTAGCCTCACGTAACTGTTGCTGTAAGCATACACACGTGCGACATATATATTTAGATTTAAAAATATAAGAAATATGTATTTTATAAAAAATAAATTTAATCCAATTATTATAGACGAATACACAAAAAAAATATTAAGGCAAACCTGTAGATTCGAAATGTCATCTGATAATTTATCTTGTTTCTCATATGACTCAGTGAGTCGGGATCGAAGTCTTTCTGTGGTCGCCATAATGTCACGTTCTTTATCTGTAAGTATGTGACCAATATATCATAGTATTTGAGGACTATACATATATACAATTACTATAATATTTACGATATGAAGGCAATACACGCATTGCTGATATGTGATATATTGTAACAATGATATTATATAAAACTATTATTACTCACCTTGTTGAAACTGCTCCAAGACTATTTGCAAGTTAGTCAAAGAGACAGACTGTAATTGAATGTTATCTTCTGCGGCGGACAATTTCGCCTGTATCTGATCCCTCTGTTGCGTAATCAGGGCTATTTGTTGCTGCAACGTTTCCACCTGTTGATTGGCCCTGATATTTGCCGATGTGAAGGCGGTCGAGCTACTTTTTACTTTTTCCTCAGCCTGCAACAATCTCGCTTCCAACTCCTGACGGTTATTCTCGGCGATTAGGGCTTCCTCCGTATAGCTGGATTCCATTTCGACCAAATGCGTCCTCAGTCTTTCCAATTCCTTAGCGGAATTAGCTTCTTTGTTTTGAATTTCAGTAAGCTGATTCTGCAGGATTCTGGTGTTTGTCTGTTCTTGGATGAGAGCGGCTTCTAAGGCATCGCATTTTTTATTTAGAGCCACAATTTCAATACTCTGCCTGGAATCATCATTTCCATCATGCCGATCTTCTACGTTCGCCTTATTACGCATCTCGTTCGCCGTTCTTTCGGAAACCAATTGCTGGATATGAGCCGCTTGTTCATTCACACGTTGAATCAGCTTTTGTATTTCGTTTTGATATTGTAAACTTTCGTTGTGTTTCACGGAAACGAGTTGTTCGACTTCAGTCTTTTGGTTCTGGATCGCGGCAAGCTCGCTCGAAGATTGCGCGATGATATTCTGCGCGCGAGTTATCTCAACTTGTAAAACATTTATCTCCTGATCTTTTTCTCGAATGATGTGAGAGAGACCTTCAATAGTTTGTTTAGCCATCTCAGCTGATTCTTTATTATTCTCGAAAGCGACTTGTAACTTGCTTTGCAAATCATTAATTTCATCCGTCAAGTTTTTGTTATGTTCTTTTATGATATCTCTTTCTCGCCTCTCTTCGTCGATAATTGATCTAAACATTTGTCGTTCGTTAGATGTTACATTCATATCTGTCGTCGTTAAATCTTGGTTTTCTAATCTCGCTTTCACGTCCGCAACTGTGTTTTCCATTCCGATTAAGTTATCTTCCGTAGTTGAAAGTTCTCCCGCTGTATTAGTTTTGTCTGTGTTTGCCAAAGATATCTCCGCTAGTTCATTTTTTTTTAATTCCTGTGTTTCTTTAGCGCGAAGCATTTCTACTTGTTGCTCCAAAAGCTTACATCTGTTTCGCAGTAAATTCAATTCTTCAGTCAATGGTTCTTTGAGACTTGCCTCGTTTTCGAGTCCTACTACTTGATTTTGAATATCCTTCTTATGTAACTCGATTTGCTCGTTTTGCTTCTTTAATACATGATATTCGTTTTCCAGTTCTGTATAATGTTGCTCCGCCTTGTATAACTTCTCCTTCAGTACCGGTAATTCTTCTTTATAAATCAACACCTCCTGTTTCAAATCTTCATGTTCCTGCTGGAGCAACGACATTTCTGTGTTCAACAGCTCTATCTTATCCAAGGACTCATCGTGCGTAGCGGTTAATTGCTCTGACAGAGATATATTTTCTTTAATTAATTTATCGTTATCCTGATTCAATTTTGCTATTTCAGATTCTCTCATATCAATTTGAGTCTGCATCGCTTCCAAATCTTCTTCCTGACTTAAAATATCGTTTTCCAATTTCAATTTCTGGCCAACGGCCATGTCAAACTGTGTCTTCAAACTCTCTAACAGATAACCGTTTTCTTCTTGCAGATCATTTTCTTCCAAGATTTTTTTCTGTAATTGCGCATACATGCGTTCGTTCTTTTGTAACAAATATTTGTTTTCTTCTGTCAATTTATTTACAATGTCTTGCAAAGACGCAAGGTCAGTTTCTAATAGCTCTGTTTTTGATACCGACAGCTTTAATTCTTTCATCACGCTTTCATGATCGAGTTTCAATTGCTCGATCGACGTTATATCTTCATTCGAGCTCTTTTCTAAAGCTATTGGAAGCTCTTTATCTTTCTCAATAAATGTACATAGCTTGTGATTTATATCTCCTTGTGAGTCATCGTTGTTTGGTAAAGGCACTTCGTTACTTTGCACAGTAAGCGTCAAAGCTGAACCTGTTTCTCGTATCATTTTGTTCTCGGTCGTGAGGCGTTTCACTTCCTCCCGCAAAAATTCAACGTCCATTTCCAGAGAAGCCACTCGTTCCTCGCTCGCCTCGGGAATAGACGGCAAATTCGGCTCTAAGCCCTGACACGGCCCTTTCATTCTCATATTTTGCTCTAACAGTAACGAATCGATGTGAGACTGAAGTTCCTCGCATTCCATTTGCAAACCATCTTTCATCTCCTCGGTTTCTTTCAGATCTCTGGTGACCTCTGTCACCTTCCTTTCTAAAACATCTAGTTTCCATTTAGCATCAACGTACTGTCTCGCAACAGCTTCGAAGATCGATTCCGTCGGCTCGATGCTACTTATGGTAGAGTTCTTTAAAATCGTTTTAACTTTCTCAGTAATATCGTGTAGAGTGCTCGTTTCCGATACCGCGTTCGTCTCTTCCGAGGAAACGGCTATTTGAATGTGCTTGTCCGATTTATCCGCATTATCCGTCTGAACAAACTGATGAATCGTTTCCGTACAGGTATTTTTATCGCGTTTCGACATATCGTTTCGCAATTCAATTATTCTTTTCTGGGCCTCGTTGTAATCCACGGAAAGTTGCTCGTACGCATTTTGCAGAGAGCGATGCTTCTTATTAATTTCCTCTTTGAGTGACAATAGTTTCTCTGCACAAAAATCGAACATTTATGTCACTGTATAGCTTTTGGCGGTGGCAAAATTATTAAACGAAAACTGTGACTGTCGAGAAACATGTAAGAAAGACTGTGCTATATACTTACCAATCGACTGCGTATGTTCCTCGTCCAATTTTTCCATAGAGTCCAGAAGGCATTTATTTTCATTTTGGAGTTCCTCGATTCTCTTCTGCAACATCTCCTCTTTATTGATCGAAAATTCTTCGGTCGTATCATGCGTCTTGTCTTGTTGCGTACTTGTATGCCTGACAGCTAAAGAATTATACTCGAGGTCGCCGGCTTTCTCGAGTTCTTCGTCGGATTTTTCATGATCCTTAATTTTTTCATGCGTCTCATTTTCGATTTGTAAGGCCTTTAGCGCTCCGCTGATTAAATCGAACTTTTCGCGTGAATTTAACTTTGAGATTACCGAACGGAAATCACTGATAAGACTGGCCTCGTCCAATTGGATATGTTTAGCGTTCCGTTCTGCTTCTCGAGTCTAAGAAAAATGTCGATATTGAATATCGTTAAGAAGTAATGTAATTCAATAGAATTTTTATTACGCACGTAGATTGTTTAAAATTATCTTTCGTAAATTAAAAAAAAAGAGAGATCTCTTGTTATTCAAAATACCACAAAAATGCCATTAATAAAGAAACTTTTAAGGAACTTAATAAAATAATTTTAAAAGATTGAATACAGAAGACAAATCTTCTTACTCGTAGCGCACACATAACATAAAAGTAATTAATTAAAAATAAATTGTTTAAAATAGCATTAAATCCTCACGTGTCCGAAATGTCTAACTCTTTTCACGAAAAAAGTGTATATTTTTCTTCCTCTCTTTGATTACATAACTTTACATTTTATCTCTGGCTTTTTATCTCTTACACGATTTCGTCCCCTCTTTAATTCTACCGTGACTGTATAAGCTCGTCCTTATTTAAAATTTAGAATCATCGCGGAAAAACGACCGTAAAAAAAAAAAAGAAAAAAAGAACGCGTATCGCGCAGTACCTTCTCTTCCATTTGTATTATGCGGTTCAGCATGTCCTGTTTCGCCCGTACGACCTCAGCCTTCTGATGCCCGTCGGATATATCATCCTTGAAGGACGTGTTGTTCACCTGTACATTAATTATTTCCACCAACTTGTAACATCGCGTCACGAGGTAACGTATTGCCGTTGACAATTATTACCTTCTGAACGTGCTTCAGCTCGCATTCTAATTCGCGCACTTTCACGGTGGCTTGTGCCAACTGCTCCTGCAGTTGGCGTACATGATTCTGATTCCTCGCGTTGCGATTGTCGATACACGACGGATCCCAGAAGATCCCTTCGCTCTCGTCGGCATGGCTCGCATCCCTCTGCAACAAAAAGATTAGGATTACGGAGATGCCCGCGCCGAGTCGTCTCCATTTTCTTTCGATCTGGATGAATTTTGAAAGTCGATTCGTACCTAATTTACATCCCAGCTGAGCGCAGCTCTATCAGCAAGATCTACATATCATATATCGCGCACAGATGTATCTTTGCGGGTGAAGAGGGCAAGAGACCTCGATAATAGGAAGGAAGTCGGGACAATTGGATTTCTATGGCAGAAGAGTTTCTCTCATTTGTCTCTACAATGGGCAGAGCTCTTTTGGAGGGGAGAAGAGGGGGGGAGGGGGGGGAACGGAACACATTCGGGGTCAGCGCGTGTCCCATTCCAACGCAGATGCGTAACCGATACGGAAATCTTTTCGTGAACGTGAACGACACACGTTCGTGACGAGATGCTAATGGCGCGCACGGACGTTATGCATACGGCCCTGCAACGCGGGAATAGCATTGTTGCCCGGACGATCCTGCTGCGCGATAAAATATCGATCTCATCTGACACACCTCCGTCCAGCTCGAGTCGAGGAAGAAATGAGGAAAAAGATGTGGAAAGGCGATCGAGGAGCGTTCGACGAAGAAAAGCGCGGATCGGAGAACGGCTTTGGGGGATTATCCGCGTTCGATATCGCGCGATTAGCGATATCAAACGGGAACAATGATACCGTTTCTTCTATAAGCCTCTAGGCATTTCGATTGGTCAGCGCGATTTTTCATCCTCCTGACGCTCGGGAAAACAAGCTCGGGGAGGGAAAGAAGAATCTTCGACGTTGAAAGTACACCGACTGCATAACCGAAGAGAGAGAGAGAGAGAGGGAGAGAGATTGTTATTTCACGTCCGTTTAACTCCTTCGTTTACGTGGAGCTGGCTTTTTTTTTCGAAAATATTTTTTTTTTACCTCCGGTAATCTCTCGCACAAATCGATTCGTGCATGCGTTGCATCGGAGAGACACTCGGGTTGCGTTTCGTTTCGTGGTCCAAAGGCGGCGGGGCCGAAGTGGGGCTAATGAATATGAAAGGAGGTTTCGTTGGGTCAGGTCAAGGAATAATGCGTCGTTTGACTTGCATACGGCGCTCACGAAAGACCCTCTCCGCCTTTCCTCCGTCTTTTCTTTTTATTCGTTTTACACGCGCGGTTACGGCGTACGTTCGAGAGTGTCGTCGACGACGACGACGCACGCGACCGACGGTATTAAAACTTTACACGGTCGCAGAAGCGCGATACAATTATTATACGTCGGGGCGAGGCCCGCTTCTCACATCGGCTCCCGCGTCGACGTTGCGGACGAGCAGCGCCGCAAAAACCGTCGACCGGCCGGGTAATTACGACTTCTGCTCGCTCGCGCTATTACACGAAACCGATGTAAAAATGTCCGTACGTTTTGTGTGCAAATGAAAAGCGAAGCCATAAAGCTGAATAATTCAATGAATGGAATTTGTTATTTCAGGACGGCGATTATCGCGTCGCGGAATAGAGGGGTGGGAGCTGAGGAAGGAGGGGGGGTGAAGAGGGGGAGGAAAAAACTTGGTCGAGCCGCGCCAGCGCGATTTCGCCGTACGTGCGGCCTTTACGAGCGACTTTTTGATCGTCGCGTCAGCCGGATTCGCCGAAAAGTATCTTCTTCTCTTCCCGCCGTTAACCGCTCCGCGAACATTTCTTTCCTCTTTTTTTTCCCCCCCCTCCCCTCAATGCCACGCGATATCTGTACACCGGTAAACACCGGTCGCAACGCGCGCATCGCGCCGTTCGGCGCGCGCATCGCAGATAACGCGCAATCCTGATACTAAGCGTGGGAAAGGAAGTTGCTATCAATCGCAATGTAAACTCGCGCGCGAGTTATCGTAATCTCGCGCGAATGAAAAACCAACGAGGTGCACGACGGCGGCGCGTACACGGCCGTCATACGTGCTGCGGTTTAAGTTGCAGCAAGTACGAGAAGAAGAAAAAGGCAGAAGAGAGGAGAGGAAGAGGTGGAGGAGGGGGAGGAGAAAGAGGGAACAAAAGGAGCGAGTAGAACGGGTCGACTAGGGGGAACGAATTTCTAATAGAGCTCGCGCTCCAGCACGCGTTTCGATTCGGCGTGCAGATGTTACTCTACGTGTATGTGCATACGGGCCGGTAATGAAATCGCTATTACGGTGCAATATAACGCGACACGGGACACACGTGCTCTCTATCTCTCTCTCTCTCTCTCTCTCTCTCTCTCTCCCCGCTCCCAACTGGGACGACGCGAGCGGCCGATTGCGAATCGTCGCGCGGATATCTCGTCGCCTACACTGAGAGAAAAGTGTCTAATATTTGCAACTATAATTGCATAGTAAAATAATTATAGTTGCAAATATCATTTTTATAGTTATTATTGCTATAATGTTAGTGTAAATAACCATATATGTATAGTTGTGCCAAACAGGGTTGCCAACAAATTTTACTATAAACTAAAAAGTTTACTATAAATTATAATAATTTCTACCATACATATGGTTGTACGAACAAATGCTATAGCTATTGTAACAATAATATAGTGCTAAGTTAACTATAATTTATATTGTTAATTTAACTATAAAAATATTGTCACGGTCAAAAATAACTATATATAAATTATGGTAAATGCAACTATTTCTTTCTCTCAGTGTAATATGATTAAGTGGATTAGATATGTACGTATAACTTCGAGATTTAACGGGGGCGACAGCCCCCGTTAACGCATCGCCACCTCGTTCGCGCTCATCAGCGAGGAGAAGATGCTTCTCTTCTTCTTCTCCTCCTCTTGTCTTTTTTCTCTTCTTCTTTTTCCTCTTCTTTTTCGAGGCGTTTTTTCTTCCTCCGGCATTAGCAAAGAGAGGTGAGCAAGGACGCGACATGCGAAACGACTCGCGTCACTTTGCGCATTTTTCATTTTTCTCTTTTGCTGTTAATAAGGGATATATCGCTTACAGGTATATTTTTATGTTTCTTTCTTTCGCGCGCGCGCGCGCGCGCGTCCGCGACGTTATGAAACGCACACTTCGCTTGCGCGAAGAGGGGTTTCAGGTTAACGCAGCCTGCTCTAATAGCGTGGCAGAGGCATATTGTATACCTGCGTCAGTAGGAACATAATAATGTCCACGATGCCGGTGACGTAACCGCGTGGTCGCGACATCGCACACACGTACACGCACGCGCACGCGATGTCGAGCGCCGCCGCGATGTTCATCGCGCGCCAGTGGTTCAGGGTTCAGCAAATAATGCTGATAAATAACAAGCAACTCTCACGATTGTTGCGTACCCCGGGAGGCCTCGCCTGCATCATCATCATCATACACGCCTCGCGGCGCCGCGCCGCGCCGAGACAGAAACGCGTGTGTATTCGGAGGCCGCGCGAGTCTTCACGCGCGAGGGTAAATAAAAGCCGACGTTCTACGGTTACGCGGCTGTGCAGTCGCGTCGGGCCGTCCTGGAAATATCTCGATCGGTTAGGAAGCAAAAAAAAAAAAAGAAATTTCAGCAACGATCGAGTCGAGAGCCGGCGATTCGTGCCCGACGCTACGCGGTGGGATGGGGAGGAGGGGAAAGCGGTCGGTCTCGTTCGAATGAGAATCGCAGGTTACTACTTCCGGTTTCGGAGTCGCATGACCCTCGCATTGTCGAATATCCTGTGTCAAGTAATGCCCCGGATCATGGATATTCCATCGGTCGGCTCGCTCGCGCGACGCGATAATAGAATTTGCCCGGTCGATGGGAGATCGGCGAAATCGAAACGTGTTCCTCCCGCAACGAACACGTTCGCCTCGAGCGAACGTGGTTCACGAAATATATAGATTAATTTAGCGGAAACACGCGGGGCAGATGAAGACGCGCGCGAACCGACGCGCGAGAAGCAGCAGCATATTATCAACGAACGTAGCGAATAACACACCGCGTCTCTGGTGTTGGATACTGAGAAGTTAGAGCTCAGCGCGTTTCTCGAGGCGAGAAGTCGTCGTCATCGGAGACGAGCCGACGGGAGTCAGCGAGTACGTGCGCTGGCCGGAGCGCGGTCGAAAAAAATAACGTGTCGCAGATTGCACGAAGATTCGCCGCGACGCCTCGACACCAGACGTTCTTGATCTTTGATCAATGTTAGAGAAAAAGAGCGTCTCTCGCTCTGCGCGGATGACGACCGATTAACCGTCGCTCTTATTAATTCGATCAATGTTACCCCTGCGGAGTGTACCGCCGAATCCTCACCCGAGTGCTAATTCAAATTTGGAGGAAAGTGCTAATTTATTTCACAGAAAAAAAAATCACCAATGCCGACATGCCGCTTTCTTTTTGGATTGTATTTTTTAACAGAAGTTAAAAATAAAACATAAATGCAAGCTAAAAGGCGTCTTCAAGGATGATACGGCAATTTTTGTAGACTTAATTTAGTTTAAAAAAAAACATTAAGAGTATACCGCCAATGAGAGCCAACACTAGACGTATTTGTGCAAATCTTTATTGTGAATAAAAATCTAATGTTGCAACGTGAACGCAGTTTAATAAAAGATATAAACAACGTGAACGTAATTAATTTAGGTAAAAAAAAATTAATTTACGCAACTCCAATACTGATATACGATACTGACTAATACTATAATGTATTTTTTTTAAATTTAATATTTTATTTGTTAATTAAATTTACATGATTGAATTTTTTTCCTTTATATAGATAAATTGTTATTTTAGAAAAAAAATTAATAAAAGTTTGTGCATCTTAAAAAATAAGTAGTTGAAGATAAATTAAAATTAATTAACTTTCTAACCTTATTATTAATTACGAAACTCTAATGTTAGTAAAAAGTATAATGTTTAGTTTCTGAGAAATAAAAGAATATTGTTTTAATCTTCCGGAAACCAACCTGTTTTTCTCTGTTTAATCAGATTATTTGATCACTGATAAGCGGTTATATTTTCCGAAAAGTTTTGAACTCTAAGAAGTCCAATATATTTTGTTAACATTTAGGTGCACAATTATACCATTATAGTATCCGAAACATTTTTGTCCAAATTTGAAGCAGCCTCGGCAAAATAGAGAAATTATCTGAATCTTAAATAATCCTGATTGGCTTGAAAAAAGAATATTAAGGGTCGGTTTCAACTTCTTGGTAAACTTACCTATCAGGTAAATATGTGTCTGTCTTTATTTATTTTAGAAAAAAAATGAAGATAGACACATACCTGATAGGTAAGTTTACCAAGAAGTTGGAACAACCGGCCCTAAATGTCTATGTTAGTATAACTTTCCTCTACAGTTGCGATAGCTTAAAATTCTGATAGCTTAAAGTAACATTTAATAAGATTTTATCCACATTAAAGTAGCGTTCAATTATTAATTCAATTATTCGAATACATACATCATATAAAGTAGAAAACAAAATAATGTAAAAAATAATATAAATAATGAAAAAAAAGAATGTAAAAAAAAAACTCTTAATTTCACGGCTGAATTTTCAGAGTAATAAGTATAAAAGTATTAAAAAAATATGAGTGGCACTCTAGAGCTAATTATTGTTATCCCTAATTATTATATATAATATTAGTAAGGAAGGTAAGATCTTTCAAATCCCCCGAGAGAAACGGAGTATCGAGATCTTCGAACGTCGTTTAATCCATCTATGATCCGTTTCAGCCACATATATCCATATATCCGATCGCGTCCTCCGGTTTAACACTTATGTTTATTAATGCCGACGACAATACTTGAAAGTCTTCGAAACGAATGAATGCACGGACGTGGCGTTCTTATATCCCCATTGTGAGCGAAGGCGAATGAATAGCCCATAATACTTTTTACCACGTACACAGAATCCTTTAACCCCTTCCCTCCAGGCCGCATCTGCATACGTGCCTGCCTGCCTAGTGTGTGCCTCACTTATATCAATAGACCTAAATTTCCGATGTCGAAAATTCAAAGTACGCCTACGTAATATAACGTCGAACGTTTGTGTCTTACGGTACGGTACAGGCGTGCACAAAAACCGCTCGTCTCGCGCGCAAAGGACGGCCCCTTAACGATAGGCCCCTCCCCCCCTTTTTTTAACGAATCCCCTAATTATTACCTCAAGTCACGTCGACTTGTTCTATTTTAACAAGTTAAACAGAGGAAATATCGATCATTCGCTATCGCACGCGGGACTCTCGCGTATCGGAACGACGACGGCACGGAAAAAACGGGCAGACGAAACGGCGGGTATTCGTTTTAGAATATATATTTCGACGCTTCCTCGTGTACCTCATATAAAATTTCGAGTAGTTTTAACACCAGTCACCGAAGCATGTACGCGATGTCTACGCAAGTCGGACCGTTTGGTTCTTTTTTTTTTTAAATATATTTCGACTGATGCACGATAAGTGCGCGCGGCAATGCGCACTTTTATCGTTTGCAAGTAATATACTGATTTTTGCAACTGGCACGACGATACTGTCGTCCGACGTCGTACGAGCCGTTGGTTAAGTAATCATAGGTAAGCTTGTCCTTCGCGCATTATCTTAACTTAACCGATAACTCCGCGCGAGCCGCGGCGGCTTGACGCAAAAAAAAAAAAAGGCGCAAATTCAACGTGGCCACGTAATGCCGCGACGAAATTAAAATAAATGTATTCTCGAATCCACCACCGACGTTCGCATTTTCCTAAACGTCCGTCGCCACGGAAAAATTGCATCTCCGCTCTCCTTCCGGTCTCTCCTGCGGCTTTCCGCGTCACTCGGAATTTTTCAAAAAAATGCAATATCGTATAGATAATTTCGATGTAATAATATGCTTTTGTTAAAAAAAAAAATTGTAATAATATTAGATTCATTGGAACGGAAAATGAGACAGTTTCACGGGAAGAAGCCACGCAAACGCTTTTTTATCTCGGGAGTGATTTTTGAAATTGGCATTAGCTCGAGGGGGCGGAAATCTCGACGGTAACTTTGTCATCTCGCTATTGCGCGGCTATATATACATATATCGCAGCTGTAATAAAACGTGCAAGAGATATTATCGGTGCGTTGGGGGCGAGGAGCGCAGTGCGGGGGGAGGGACGCGCGAAACAAACGTTATTACTTTTATATTGAAAAGAATGCCTCGCTAAGCTGACAGGTAAAAAATAGTTGCGGTAACCATAACGTCACTATAATTTATAATCGCTTTTGGATTAACTTATTTTTATATTTTTACAACCATATTTTTATAGTTCTTATAACCGTAATATTGGTTTATGCGACTGATATGATTGCTATAACCAAAATGAAGATTTTTAATAGTTAGTTGTATAATGATAATAATAAAATGATAATTATAAGCATTTACTATAAATACATAGTTATTATTACCAATATAGTAGTGATAATTACTTGAAGGAAAAAAGAAATTTCCAACTAGAATTATTTTACCATGCAATTATGGTTACAAACACAACACACACATTTTTCTATCAGTGTAAGCGTTTCTAATCTTCGGAATGTCGGTCGCTCGACAAACTCCTTGGGATTGCAAGAAGACGAGGGGTGGGGAGGGGGAGGGAGGGAGGGGAACACGCGAGCGCACAAACGCTGCGGAACGAAGTTATATATCTTTAATAATGTTCGATATAAATTGAATGCGCTTGTAAATTTTCCGCGCGATAGAGGAAACAATATTGAGAATTACGTGGCAGGGCGCGGGAGGGGGGGAAGGGAGGAAACTCCTGGGAAACTCCTCGGAACTTACGAAATAGCCCCGTCGGTGGATGCGCGCGTGCGCGCGATAAGTTGCCTGGTCATCGCTTTGCGCGCGAAATAATGGCGCGATAGGAAAGTCGTGCGTTTTCGTTATTTCATCGTCGTGTCGCGGAGCTTCGTGAAAATTTATGATTATGACGTGTATCTCGTGCGCGCGCGCATGGAAGACGGAACGTGTTAAGTAAACGAAAGAAAAAGAGAGAGAGAGAGAAAGAGAGAAGAGCGCGCTAATCTAAGAAGAAGAAAAAGCGCCAGTTTCGCAGAAGCGATCGGGAAATAAAAATCGTTTCCGTCCTCGCGGCGGAGAGACGAATGTGAAATTGCGGCTTACGTTTGGGTTACGCAGGTCGGAAGATCGATGTCGTCATCGTGCGCAGCGTGTGTCTCCCGTTCCGTTCTCCAGGTAACTCGCGACACGCCGACGTGGTGGTATGACAGTTCCGAGGATGGGCAGAAGCGACCCTCGCGACCGAAGCCATCTCTCTCTCTCTCTCGTTCTCTATCCCTCTGGAGGGGAGAGGGACGGACCATCCGTCACACAGGTTGGCGCGCGCGTTCGCTTGCGAGGTGCACGTCGCGCGCTCGTCGCCGAATGACTGTACGTCTCGAGAGTTCCACCTTCCACCAGCTAGCGCGACTCTAGCAAAGCTGGAGGTGGTGGAGGAGGAGGAGGAGAAGGAGGAGGACGGAGGGGAAGGGGCTAAGTGGAGGTTACGCGGGGCGATGCACACGTAAGATCGTGCGAGAGGAGTACGCGTGGCATGTGCATACGCGCGCGATTTCGTGCCGGAGCAACTCTCGCAGGATCTCCTCCTCCCTCCTCGAATATAATGTCACGGCGATGGCACGGGAATGTGTTTCTGAAGAGAAAAAAAAAACCGACATTTCTCTCGCGCGCGCCTCGCGACTCTTCCCCCCCCCCTTTTTTTTTTCTTACTACGCTACGTTGCGAAATTTGTTTAATAACCGCAAGCCGCCTCGCGACCGCGAGGGTGGCCTTCGCGGGTATACCCACGTATAGCGTATTTACGCGTAGCGCTTTTCCTTCTCTCCTAAATCTCCATCCCGTATAGGAGAGGGAAGCGGAATTCGCTTAAACGGAACACTCAAAGAAACGGATCTTGCGACTTTAATCAAAAATTACATGTATGTAAAATTTTGCCGAGATAGATAAATAATTAGCAAATACTGTGATATGTATATGTATTGCACTTAATTAATTTGACTGACAGAAGCAGAATTTATAAATTCTGTACGTGACAAGCAAAATTCTAGCGGATACAAAAATTAGCAATACATTGTGATGTCAAGAAACCTGTCTACATCAGTAAAAAACTTTTTTTATGAATAACACGAAGAGCAACGTAAAAATGTATAACGATACATCGATACGACAGTGCGTCGATTAATCGAACGGGCGATTCAATTTGTTGGGTAATATTCCTTCGGCAATAAACATTCCTAGAGTCAAAGTCACGAGGAGTCGCTGTTACGTAAACGGTCGGGCAAAATTATTTCGAAGTCGTGCGTAACGTAACTAGACTAGTCCGCTATCAATGTCATTAGAACGCGGCCGTGTACGAACGCGCGACACGTCGCTGTTATTAACGCAGGCGTCGACAGGACATTTTTTATCGGCCCCTATGGCAACGCGTTCGCTGCGGGCACAGCTGAAGGAAATGGGAGAATATTTTAACGAGAGCACACCACGGCAATCGCTTGTAGGAAGATCGGCACGGAGACTCTTCCGCCTGCACGCTCGGAGGGAAAAACGATTAGAAATACAATTTAAAACTGAAAGGAGTTATACCCATTGTCAACGAGACACCAATGAATCATTGAGGGATACCAAAAGGAAAAACATAAATATTACACGCTATTTTACGATAATGTGACATATTAGTTATTGCTGTTGCTGATTCATCTCGCGAATGAAAATTTCGTTTTCGAAGAGAAAAAAAAGGAATAGGAAGTAGACCAACGTCGAAAAAAATAATAAGAAACTCGGGGTCGGTTAATTTTATATTTTTTCTTAATTTTAAATTAAATTCAAGTTGATGGATTATAAAATTAATTTATTTTATACGTAAAAAGTTACACGAACAAAAAACTAATTCGGTTAAAAGTTATGTTACGATTAAATTAAGTTAAAAATTAAAAGTTTATTTTTGAAAACATTATATAATATTAAAATAGTATACGTTTTTTTTTTAACTTCGATTAATTTAAATATGACTAACAACTGCAATATGCATTAATCAAATAAAATTAATACTTCGTTCGTAAATCAAGTATATTCTGGCTCTAAAATAAAGTAACAAAGAAATATTGCTTTCGTGATAATGTATTTTTTTTCTTTTACAATTCTTTCGAGTAGGTAAATTTGTAACTCGGGGAGAAAGGTTTAAGTTCGTGTGCTTCGAAAATAATTCACTAAAATTAAAAGCCAACTCATTTAAAATTTAACTTTCAGTTAACTTAAAGTTATTAACCTTCCAACTTTATTACATATTTAAATTTCACAACTTCTTAATCAAATTACTACACCCTGAAGAAACTGCAGATCGTAATTGTATCTTCGCGAATATGTACAGCGCTATGTTAATGGCGTACCACCGATATTATTCTTCCGCACGTCCCTGAGGCGACCCTCTACAGGCTTTTACCCCTTCTACGGTCTCCTCTATCCCTCCAATAATTTTCTAGCGTCGTACTGCTTACGAAACCATGAAATTTCTAATTAATGAGATCGATTGCGGGATGCGGAGCGAGCGGCGCGGAAAAGAAACATAAAAGAATGTAAATTTGTATTAAAAAAAAAAAAAAAAAAAAGAAGAAGAAGAAAGAAACGAGCTCGACTAGCTATACGCGATAAAATAAATTGAGAACGAGCGGAGCGAGGGCGTCGAGGAACGCGAGGAACGCGATCGGCGAAATAACGAAATGACGAAATTCACCACTAACCTTGTAAGATTTGACACAGGAGACTTTTCGCGTCCGGCTTTTAACTTTATCGCACTTTATACGGCACACTTGGGCGAACTTTCGCGCAGGAGCCCTGACCCGGCCTGTATTTATAGCCAGCCGATCGCGAGGGTAGCCATAGCCACTATCGTGGCTGGAAAACCGTGCGCAACCCCCGAACCGGGGATACACTTATCGTTACACCTCGGAGCGTTATCGGCGGACAATGATAAAACTGGAGGGGGGGGGGGGGGAAGGGGATGGCGCGCGTCTGCCACTAAAACGAAAACGATCGATCCGTAATGCCGTTATTGTATCACGGGCGCGTTTCTCGCGTTTTCCCACGTCGAATCGAATTTATCCGCGAATGCGTAGACCAGGCTCCCATGTCCCGCGGATAAAGTCGACCCGATCACTCCGTGTCGTACCGTTGCAACACGTTACTCTATACATGTTATTTTATAGTACTTTGTGTCCCTTTTTTTTTCGCTTTGTTGGGAATCTCGCGCAGCTATCTCGTTACTCATTGTGTAAACGCAGCGGGGTGGGGGAGAGGGGGGGGAGGGAGGAGGAATGTCTCGGGCGCTCGTCGTCAATCGAATGTCATGTCTACATCGGGGAGCAAAAGGTGAAAAAAAACAAAGGTGGCGGAGGTTTCCTGGTCGTTTAAAAGTAAAATTAGAAGTAATATGTCGGGCAATTTTCTGAACTGATGCGCTCGTTTCGATATATACCAAGGATACCACTAATGCACTCACGTAACGACGCGCGGCCGATGAATCATCACATATCCTTCTTACCTTCTACCATTTTCTTTGCCATTGCGATATAAAGAAAAACCGAGAGACGTACGTGCGCCTGCCTCTCCCGTGCTTTCGGTCGCGATTATCGATTAGCGAGGGAACGAAGAACGGCGTGAACTTTAATGTACAAAGTTTAATGTACAACGTCGTTTCTCCAATTTGCAGCAATTGGCGGCTTCGAGCTCCTCGATCTCGCTCAAGGTCGATTTCACTTAACACAGTTCTCAAAGTAATAATATTAGACATCCGATAGTTGCTCCAATGCAAATATATATTTAAAAAAAAAAAAAAAACGAGTACGCGCAGGAAGGAAGGAAGGAAGGAAGGAAGGAAGAGAGGGGAAGAGATTGGGTCGGATACGCGCGCCGGACTTAAGTAAAAAGAAGTTCTCTTCCCGGAGAAATTCGTGACACATTCCACGGCAAGTGAGACCGATCCTTTGTTGATCCAAGATACGTAATAAAGTGTAAGAGCGCGCGGCGGGACGTGGTTACCTTCTTATCTTCCGCTCCTAACGCGCTACACGTTCTACAATGAAAGGTTGGGACACATAAAACAAATCTGTGGCATTTACCGGGCCGCAGGTATGTACCGATGCTGCTCGGGTCTCTCGCCGCGAGTACTTTTTAATTACATGTATCTTTTGTCGCCCTCCCATTTTCTTTTCTCTTGTTGTGCTTTTCTACGGGCGCACGTTCCTCTTTCCGTCGGGGTCAAAGTCCGTGTGTATGCGTGTGCGTGCGCGCGCGCGCGCGCGCGTGTGTGCGTCCGTTGTCGTGAAGACGATATATCGCGTGCGTGCGTGCGTGCGTGCGTGTGCGTAATTTCGGAAAATGTAAGGGAAATACGCGACGCGACGCATCGAATAATATTGCGAATAATATTGTTGTACGCGCCGACGTACAAGAACAAAAGTCCCTTATCTAGGCGCTGATAAGGAAAAAAAAAATGGTCTTTCCGCTATTAACAATTACTATCGGTATCTGTTAAATAATGCCAAACGGCTAGTTGTCGTTATCGCGAACGCATTTGCTTCTCGCTCCACACATACACACGTGCGCACGTACGAATACGCGCGCGCACACGCACGCACGCACGCACGCACATTATCGTACTTGCAACTTAATGAGCGGCGGCGGCGGCGGCGGCGGCAGCAAAAGTAACTTAAAGACAATGGATCGCTCTATTATTACAATGATGTAACAACAATGAATTATCGCGGTGATGTGGAGGCCCCGGGAGCCTCAACTGTTAACCAAGAGAGAGAGAGAGAGAGAGAGGGAGGGAGGGAGAGAGAGAGAGAGAGAGAGAGAGAGAGAGAGAGAGAGAGAGAGAGAGAGACGCACGGCGACACTCTGCGCGGTTTATAGGTCATCTAATCGCGAGTCGGTTCTTACGTTTGAAAAGGTGATAACCAACGGTGCGTCGAACGTTCGCGAAAAACCGCGTCGTCCGTTCGAAAGGAAACCGAGGAAAAATCGCGAGACGATCGGAGGAAGGGAGAGGAACGGGAGGGCGAACGCTACTATGGGCCGTTCTCTGTCGATTACATTCCGTGACCATCGACACATGCAGCGTCATATCTTTCAACCGACGACGACAAATAATTATGCCGAGACGCGTTTCCACACTCTGCCTCGAAATGTACCGCGAGGAGTACATGCCCAGTGCAAATAGTAACAAGGCGTTTTTCACTTTTTTCTTTTTACTCTCTGTCTCCCGACCGTTAGCACACATCTCGGCGATTATCGGAGTTATTTAATACAGAATTATGAGCTTCTTACCGATTCCTTGGACTTTGCGTTTATCTCGATGACGGTTCGCTGCAGCTCGCAATTCTGCCGGCGCAGGAGAGAAATCTGCGGCACACGCGACAAATGATTCTTACATAAGTTATATATAAATTAAGATCCTGTGTACAAAAAAAAAAAATTAATTGTACAAAGGTAATAACCGAAGGCCGTAATGCTATTGCATATATTAACACACGTGACAATTCCTCTTCGTTTTTCCCTCTCTGTAAGCGTGTCACCTTGGTGCCACGGTATTAAAAAAAAAAAGTAATTGTACGGGCATTAATATTTATTATTATTAATTTTTACTACCGATATACGTCAAAAGAATTTTTCATTAATTATAACAACTGAGCAAGTTGAAAAGTAAGAGCAAGTCGTTTGAAGAATCGGAATTAAAGAAGTTGGTAAATTTATTAAATTTATAGACCAATGTTATCGGTTTTCACCATTGTTATCGAGCGATTGGAAAGAAAGAACTTTGACGTTCGGTTCACTCGATTTGAGAAGGGATTTCCACAAAATTCGGAAAGAGTATCGCTATATAAATTCCGGGACGCTTAATCTGAGAACAATGAGATATTTTTTATATCCCAACATTGGAAAAATGAAGTTGACGTTGTAGTAATTTTCTTTTACTTTGATTCCAAATTCATATCTATCGCACTTGAAAAATTTGAGATATAACTTGAACAAGGGAAATAAATTATGACTCATATATTTGATCAAATTGTTAAAAATAGCTGGAGAGTATAGAAAACATTCCACGTAATTATTTACGTCATAAAATTAATCATAAGTATGATAAGAGTATATATGTTACGATATATATTTTGAAATGATAATAGTATAAATAAAGTTTGAGTAATATAATTTGAGTAATATAATTATAAAAACTATATTAATATTTTTACAATATAAAAAGTTCATATTATGTCTCTATAAATATTTATTTTTATTTTTGTTAAAAAATACTTTACATAGTTACGTATTTATATTAATACAATAATAAATATAATAATAATAATAAATTAATATAATAATATAATAATAAAAAATAAATTTTTTAATAATTGTGCAAGAGAAAATGCGATACAAATAACTTTATGCGATAGCGACTTAGCCTTAAATTGTTGTATTACAAATACAACAATTTAAGGCTAATATGAAATACATATTATATATTTTGTTTTTTTAAATAATCCTCTTCTTTAAAATTAATGTACAATCTTACAACAAAATCCCATAATATAAAAATGTATTTAACTAATTTCTTTATTTTTTACAAATATTATCGCCACAAGCTCCTTAGTTGCGCTTCTTCCATTTAATCCATTAATATTTTCTTCGCTTTTTTGTTTCCTCAGAAAACATTGTTGAAATATATACATGTCCTTAATAAACAATGTCCTTAAATATTAATAAACTATAAAGCAATGAATAATACACAAAATATAATTAATAATAATAAAAATCGTCCCCCCTCCTCCCTTTTTTTGCGTAATCGTTTACGCAAAAAAAGGGAGGTCATTAGTCCCGTAGTTAAAGCGATTACGACCCGGGTCCCCGACTTAAATATTAGGAAGCACACTTAGAAGGAAGTCCGGTGGTGCCGCGTGGATACAGGACGTGGATACGATGCGCGTTTACATTTGCCGCTCTTATCTTACGTTTGCATTGCGATAACGGTCCCCCACCTCTCACGATCCACGATGCGTTATCTCGCATGACCCCTGGGTACCGTCAAAACCCCCCTCCCGCTTCCCCCGCGGGGTTCCCTACAGGAGGTAGAAAAAGCCGTCTCGACGTAGGTATATAAAGTGCTTCACAATCGTACGCTCTTTCACACAATTCGGAAAATATCTTCGACAGGAGCTCGAAAGAAAAAAAAAAAGTTAAAAGAGAGCTTTCCTCTCCACTCTTCCCGGTGGAACCCACACACTTCCCCGCGCGCCACCCGCCGGATCCGTCGTCTTCGACCGATCCGAATAGATCCGTGATCGTGATATCGTTATAACGGATAAGGCGGGGTATGTGCGGTGTTTGCTCTACACTCGTTCGCGATTATTGGGGAACGCGACATCTGTTAAAATAATTTCTAATCACAACGTAGCCCCTTCCCCTTATCTGGACTAACAGACATCTGTGCGTATATCAAGTGTGTGACTTTTTTTAATATTTTTTTCAACATGGCAAATACGCCCGCAAAGGTTATCAGCGAAAATCGTATAGAAGAAAGTAGTCGATGTGTGTATCAAGTTATAAATTAATCACCTGTGTCTTCTTTTTCCATGACTACTTATATATGAAATTATATCACGATAAAAGAAGAAAGAACTGTTAGAAAGATTTAAACGCGCGCTTTCCAAACATTAAAAATAAAAATATAAATAAAAAATTATATATAATACAATTTACATATAATTACATATTTAATCCTCAGTACGCACACGTAAAAAAAACTCCCAATTTACGCATACACGGGTTTTTCTATCCTGGCGTCTTTATTTGCGTATATCTCTGATTCAAATGTATCAATTTTAAACCTTTTTTTTAATCTATATTTTGAAGTCCGAAGAAAAAGAATATGCCAATTAAAAAGCCAGAAAAGTTACAGTATAAGAGATATTTTGCAAAAACGGAAAGTAGATCGGTTAAATTGCAACTTCGAAAATTCTTCCGGGTTACGCGAACTCAGCATACGTATTAAGGGTTGATATAATATAAATATAAGATATAATCAATATAATTTATGTAATACAAAAATAATTTACCTCCGCATCTTTCGTAGTGAGCAGATCTTGCAATTGACTGCATCTTTCGTTTGCCTCTTTCAATGCATTTGATCGTTCATCTGGAAAGAAAGATTAGTCACAATTACATTCGATTATCAAATTTTATAAGCTGCACTAATCAATGTTACGAAATTTACATTATAAAATAACATTTTTAAAATACTTAATTCCTTTAAAAAGGAATCACAAAAATTAAATTAATAATATAAACACTCTAATAAACACTAATTTATAGCCGAAAAAAAAACAAAACAAATTTAAAAGAATAATGAAAATATTAATTGCTGTTTTCAAGTTTATTCAATGTGTAATATCTTAAAAAAATGAATCAACTCTTGATAAAGTTCTCAATTGCGTTATATTTTTATAGAAGTTTATATCTAATAAATAATTTTAAAAAGGTACTATTTCTTTTTATATCCATCAATAGTATATACTGTTTTGATTACAGTCGCTAAAAAAGTTTTACAAAGATCAGAGACAGTTTACGCCACGTGACTAAAGAGCCCAATCGGTAATAGTTTCTCGGTCGGCAAAGTGGAATCGTCATCTGACAGTAACCTAACCCACATCTGCTGGAATGATTCGCGTTACGAAAATATCGAGATCTGGAATCATATTAGTGCGCACCTATTTCGTCTACGACGATACTATCGGATAGAGCGTCCTTGAATCCTTCCGTCAAATTTGTGATCTGTCCCTTTAAACTGGAGAGGCTGGATAATCTGTCACCGAACCATGCCATTTTACGCGTTAATGATGTACGTCGCTTGTGTTATTCGATAAGTATACTGAAATTTGTCACTGCGGATGATCGTCGTGCGTATGACACATTGCAATGATGAAAAACTCGAATTCGTTATGCTTAGACGATTTACAAACATGCCAACACGTACACTTGACAGCAGACAGGTTGGAATGCGTCTTTCCCGATGACTTTTCGAACGCACCAGAATCATAAAGCGTGAATCACTTGTTCGCGAATCTACGCAGTGAATGTGCCAACTATCGAGGTTGGTTATATAGTTCGTTCTCTTTCCACATGACGGAACTTTTTATGTTTTATCTTTTTCTTTTTATTAAAGAGAAATTCTGTAGTGTAGAAAAAGGCTAAACCTTATGAGATACCCCCCAAAATTTAAATTAATATTTAATTTGATTTACTTAAGAATAAAAAATAAAAGAATAATACTTAAAATAATATTTAATTAATAATAATATAGGAGAATAACAATTACATTGAAAGCCGCTGTTCACGTGTAGATGGCTCTAGCTGCGTACACTTATGGGAATGATTTCCCTAATTTATCTTATACTTATGAAATAAATAGACTTTGTAAAGTTATACGTGTTTACTAATATCAAGCTTACAAAAGAATAAATAATTTCTTTTTTTAATAAACAACATTCCTTTTTTTAGTATCTAAGAAACATAAATTGCTTGAAATTAGTTTGATAACAAATAAATAAAGAAACTAGAAAATAACTAAAAATGGGGAATAAATCGCAAGGGCTGCCACAGTACTCCCTCCCCAGCGACGTTCTACGTTGCGAAACGAACTTTCTTCTTGGGACCACAGTATGTTCTTAAAGGTCGAGAAGGCAAAACTGAAGGAATGGATGAAGTGGCAGGAAAAGAAACAGCAAGATGATCCAGAGGAATTTCCTTGGGTAAAAAGGCTGGTTTGAGACGTTCCGTGGAGACGTTAACAATTTTACCTGCAATATCAATAGTAAAAAGGTATTCATTAACACGTTTAACAACACGAAAAGGGCCAGAATAAGGTGGTTGAAGTGATTTCTTTAAACAATCTTCTCTGAGCCAAACATGAGAACAATCAGACAAAGCAGGATGATGAAAAGGAGTAGTTTTACAATGATGAGCAGTAGGTCTGGATTTAATCAATCTCATATGTTCTCTATGTTTTTCAATAAAAATTTCAGGATCCGCAGGCAAATCTTCATCAATGAAAAATTCTCCAGGTAAACGAAGAGTAGATCCATAAAGCATTTCAGCAGGAGAAGCTTGTAAATCTTCTTTAAAACAAGTCCGAAGTCCAAGTAAAACGGAGGGTAAAACTTCAATCCAATTATTCTTAGCATGACACATGATAGCACTCTTCAAGGTACGATGCCATCTTTCCAGAATTCCATTAGAAGCAGGATGATAAGCAGAAGTTCTGACACGCTCACAGCCAATAAGATTAGTAAGAGCTTTAAATAAAGCAGCTTCAAATTGAGGACCTTGGTCCGTAGTGACTGTAAATGGAGCACCGTATCTTGCAACCCAGTGTGAATAAAAGGCCGTAGAAACAATATCAGCAGTGACTTCAGATAAAGGAACAGCTTCAGGCCATCTGGAGAACCGATCAATCATAGTAAGACAATACCGAAAACCTTGACAGACAGGAAGAGGTCCAATTAAATCAAGATGTATATGTTGAAAACGTTGATCTGGAACAGAAATCTTGACAGGTAAATTTTTGTTATGTCTTGAAATCTTGGAACGCTGACAAGAAAGACAAGATCTTGACCATTCTTTAATGTCTTTTTTAATTGAAGGCCAAACAAATTTTTGTTGAATTTGTTTTAAAGTCGCTCTACCACTAGGATGAGCCAAACCGTGAACAATATCAAAAATTCTTCTTCGTAAACGTAAAGGAACATAAGGACGAATATTCTCAGTGGAACAATCACAAAATATAGGTGAAATTGAACCAGTAAGAATTAATTTTTGTAGCTTAAGAGAAGAATTGTTAAAAAGAGATTTAAGTTCTTCATCTTCCTTTTGACAGTTAGCAAGATCTTCAAGAGAAACAATGACAGGCAAAGAAATAGCATTAATTCTTGAAAATAAATCAGCAACAATATTATCTCTTCCAGAAATATGTCTGATGTCAGTGGAAAATTGTGCAATAAAATCCAGTTGACGAATTTGCCGAGGAGAAGCTTTATCCATCTTCTGATGAAAGGCAAATATTAAAGGTTTATGATCTGTTTGAATAATAAATTCACGTCCTTCAAGAAGATATCTGAAATGTTTAATAGCAGAATAAATACTAAGAAGCTCTCTATCATAAGTGCTATAATTACATTGAGTATCATTTAATTTTTTAGAGAAAAAGGCAATCGGTTTGGAAATCCCATCAATAATTTGTTCCAAGGCCGCTCCAATAGCAAAATCAGAAGCATCACAAGAAAGAATAAGAGGAACTGCAGGAACAGGATGAGTCAAAGTAGTAATCTTGGTAAGTTCTTCTTTACAAAAACGAAAAGCTTCCTCCGCTTCAGGTGTCCAAATAATTAGTCTTCTATCACGCTTCTTACTGTCCTTTAAATAATCTGTCAAAATAGCTTGATGTTTAGCAGCATCTTTTAAACACCGGCGATAGAAATTAATGACTCCTAAAAATCTTCGTAAATCTAGAAATGTTTTAGGCTTTTTAAAATCAATAATAGCTTTAATTTTCTCTGTTGTAGGCTTGATTCCTTGATTAGAAATTAAAAAGCCAAGAAAGGAAATTTCAGACTGGCCAAAAAGACTTTTTGATAAATTAATAGTCATACCAAACTGTTTAAGACGAGAGAAAAGAATTTCAAGATGTTCAAAGTGTTCTTCAACATTATTAGAGGCTATTAAAATGTCATCTAAATAGCAAAAACAGAAGTCTAAGCCAGCAAGAATAATATTCATAAGACGTTGAAAAGTCTGAGCAGCATTACATAGTCCGAAAGGCATGACAAGAAATTCAAAAAGACCGAAAGGAGTGGTTACAGCCGTCTTAGGTATATCTTCAGCAGCAACAGGAACTTGATAATAAGCCTTGACCAAGTCAATTTTAGAAAATATATTCTTACCATGTAATCCCATTGTTAAATCTTGAATATGTGGGAGAGGGTAACGGTCAGGAACAGTAATAGCATTAAGAGCACGATAATCTCCACAAAGTCTCCAGGAATTATCATTTTTAGGGACCATGTGCAGTGGAGAAGACCAACAGCTACTAGAAGGCCTACAAATACCTTGCTCAATCATAAGGTTAAATTCTTCACGAGCAAATTTAAGCTTCTCAGGAGAAAGTCTTCGTGGAGTAACAGAAATAGGAGGTCCTCTTGTAACAATATGATGTTCAACTTGATGTAACTTGTTGGAAGTCAAAGGTGCAAAATGCGTTAATTCAGGAAATCTTGCAAGGATTTTATGGTAAGGTGAGTCAGGAGAAGTAGTGCAAATCGACAAGTGATTAACATTAGACAGTTTCCCTTTAAATGACAATCCAGTAACACTGTCTAAAAGTTTTTTATTCTTGATGTCGATTAAAATCCCGTAATGACTCAAAAAGTCAGCTCCTAAAATAGGACGTTGAATATCCGCGACACAAAATTTCCATTTAAAATTTCTGCGCAGTCCAAGATTTAAAACTAAGGTTTTAACTCCATAGGTATTAATCCTGGATCCATTAGCAGCAAACAGTTTAAAAGATAAAGAAGATTGAGAAAACTGAGCTAATCTTTTAGGAATCAATGAAATGTCAGCTCCGGTATCGACAAGAAAATTGAGTAATGAAGTTTTATCAGTAACAATGAGGCGACTACAAGGTAAACCGTCACAATCTGCCTCATGACTCAACGGCAAAATCAGTTTTCCGGATTTGCAGTAAAAGCTTTAGACATAGCACAAGGTATTGTACATTTTTGAGCTTTATCACCAAATTTCTTATGATAAAAACAAGTAGGCACTTTATCAGATTTATCAGATTTATCAGATTTATCAGATTTATCATTCTTGAAATACTTATTCCGAGAATTTGATCTAAATCTCTTGTTATAATTAAATCTAGATCTCGATCTGCTTCTATAGCGTTTAACTTCTAAAGCGGAAATTCTACGCTCCAAATCAGCTAAACTAGAGGAACCAGATTCAGGTGTAGAAGTTACAGCGGCAATTTGTAAGCCCGAATCTCTCTCCAAAATTTTATCAGCTAATTCAGCAAGCTTGATTAAAGGAGCTTCATCAACAACAGCTAAAGTAGCTTGAACTCTAAGAGGTAATCTTTGAAGCCAGATCGAATGGAGAATATTCTCAGAAATAGCATTTCCAGCTAATTGTTTAAGTTCTCGAAGCAATTCCGTCGGCTTTTTATCATTTAATTCAATTCCAGCTAATAATTGACGTAACCTTTTCTCCTCAGAATCAGAAAATCGATTTATAAGTACATTTTTTAAATAAAGATATTTATCTCGCTCTGGAGGATTTTCAACGATCTCAGCAACAGCTACTAAAGCTTGTTCATCAAGGTGACGTATAACCGAATTATATTTAACATCATCAGAACGAATTCTATATATTAAAAATTCACTTTCCAATTGAGCAAACCAAAGTTTCGGTTGTTTATGCCAAAAAGATGGCAATTTCAAAAGACGGAATTCATTCGAGTGAATTTCTTGGGTGTCACCTCGTATAGCTGATGAATGTTGATCAGAAAAGAGAGTCCGGTTAACATCATGTTGATCCTTCGTTTCCAGAAGCAGATGTTCTTGAGGTTGTTCAGTCGATGTCCCAGGAGAAGACACAGGAGAACGTTCAACAGGCATCTCGAAGAAAGATTTCAAATTTCGTGCACGACAATCGTCAGGAGAGCCAAAACGTAAACTCGATTCTTTGACAGGCTTGTCTTTTCTATCACGTCGGGGTCACCAGTTATGGGAATGATTTCCCTAATTTATCTTATACTTATGAAATAAATAGACTTTGTAAAGTTATACGTGTTTACTAATATCAAGCTTACAAAAGAATAAATAATTTCTTTTTTTAATAAACAACATTCCTTTTTTTAGTATCTAAGAAACATAAATTGCTTGAAATTAGTTTGATAACAAATAAATAAAGAAACTAGAAAATAACTAAAAATGGGGAATAAATCGCAAGGGCTGCCACACACTGTGGGAGCAGCGACAGATGTCTCTTATGTCATTTAAAAATATAAACATTTCCGACTAAAATTTATACGCGTCGAAGTGTGGTCGTTGAGTGTGAATTAACAGGTGGAAAAAGGATCACTTTTGGTGCACAGGTAGCGAAAAATATTTTGTGATATAAAATATAACGAAAAGTTGAAGTATCTTTCTGAGAAATTTAGGTGCGTTCCGAAATTCGTTGAGAAGTGTACGTTTAATCTTATCGCTGTTAAACTAAATATAGTATACATATATTAAACATTATATCGACGTACAACTAGTTTTAACGAGCATTATTATATTTTTTAAACATAAACTATTTTTAAATATACAGAATTAATATGCAAAAAGTGAGTAACGATCAAAAACCGAGAAATATTTTTTAGTGTATAAAATAAATAAAATTTAGTCAAATAATAAATAATTCAAATTTTACAATGTCAAAAATAGACAATTTAATAATAATAATGTTGAATAATTTCAGTTTAAAAATGTCAGAAGTGATAAATTTTTAATCAATGCGAGATTTTTATATTTTTATTTTAATATAAATGTTTTTAAACTTAACTTTTAAGTTACGTTTATTTAATATTAACTTTCGTACCTTTAACTAATTTGATTATTTGTTCACGTAACTTTTAACGTAACTAAATTATTTTTATTAACTTTAATTTAGATAAAAGTATTTTAATTTATCCAATCTTATTTTTTATGTATTAAAATTTGTCTTTAAAGAAATATATAATATTTATAATTTTATACCAATGAGCGCCTTCGCTATGATTTCCATTTAGTCAATAAAATATATCTAACTATATAAATTTCTAATTTATATTTAAATATAAATTGGAGTTTAAATATCTTAGTTAAATATTTTAAACATTTAGTTTTATTTATTTAAAAAGACAGAAATTATTGCTGAATATTATTTATTATTTTATATTTTATTTATTATTAAAAATTCTAATGATTGAAATTTTTATAGTTAAAAATTTAAATTTGATCTGTACTGTATATATGAATATTGACAAGAAATATGGTGGTTTTATTTTATATTTTAAAAAATATAAAATAAAACCACCGTATTCTGTTTATAAAGATATAGATTATCAATAAAATATGTAGATTTTTTACATTTGCCAATTTCATTTTAAATTTTTATTTTAATGACAACTTCAATAATTTGCTAAATATTAGATATATATAGAAACCGTTTATCTCTTCTTGCTCTTATATTTCATTTATGTCAACATTACATTATTTTGTCTCGATGATAATTACGAGGTTATTACTTTGAAATTGCATCATTCGGAAGAGGAAACATAATTGTGACTGCAATTTTGGAAATGTTATCGCGAATTATCGATTTTTGCCGCGAGTGCGGCGTCCGCGCGTTGCTAATTTATTTTTACTGAAAATACCCTCGCCGCGCATGGAAACCAATGTTATTTCTGTCGTTAGTCGTTACGTTTCCCTCGTTATGTCGAAAACTAGAGAGTTTTGATGAAACGCATACAAACCGCGTTTAGGAAGCGCGAGAAGAACCACCTGAGGCATACGATTTGGCTTCCGTTACTGCTGAAGGGGTCCGTGCTTCTAAGGAGAAGTTGGAAGAAACGTATAAAAAATTTAGTCATACATAAATAACAAATGGATAGAATTAATTTTTTGTTTGCTCTGTATTTTTATGTAAAATACGTTTTGCAGTTAATATATGCAAATTTTATGAAGAATTCAAACTGCGAATTAAATCAAAATTTTTAAATTTATTAAATTTTACATATACTTGATAAATTTAATAAATATTCGTGCAAAAGTTTATTTGGATTCTTACTCGTTTAAAAGTTATTTATTTAAAACTGTATAGCAAACTGTAGCAAAATGTGTTATTTTGAGTGCGAAGGGATGTTTTGCATATTTCGATGCAGCACAAAAAATATACCGGACAATCAATAGGCGCGCGGAATCCGTGAACGCTCAATGATTCTCTAATATGATTGGTTCTTGCCTTTAATCCTTCGCTGGATTTGAAACCAGAATCCAATCATAGTAAAGAATCACTGAGCGCTCAATGACTCGCTCTGTCTGCTGAACGTGCCCAGTTATCGTGTGCAGCTCGAAAAGTAATCTTGAAAAGCGAAAACGCGAGTAATCGACCTGCTACGCGGAATACAAATTTTATCGCGTGTCCTTCGCGCCATTCTCTATATAGATAAAGCGATAGAACGAAGTTGCAACGCTTACAACTCGTAAACACCAGTCTTGCTTACGCTTATATTGATCCATTAAAAAATATTTCTCCACGTGCGAATTC
Source organism: Monomorium pharaonis (assembly GCF_013373865.1). Taxonomy (NCBI): domain Eukaryota; kingdom Metazoa; phylum Arthropoda; class Insecta; order Hymenoptera; family Formicidae; genus Monomorium; species Monomorium pharaonis. The sequence goes on along the minus strand of NC_050469.1, from coordinate 13,464,536 downwards.
AGACGGAACAACAGAATACAAAGTACTATAAACAGAAGCGTCGATAAGAGTTTTACTTTTAGATCGGCGTAAATTTTGAGAGATCACAATTTTACTGTTATATCCCGCTATCTACTGAAAAACAGATAAGCATCGTTTCGCACCATGTAAGTATGGTTCACGTGACACATTTGCCGAGCGATAATGCGCCTCGACGTCGCTCTTTAAGAGCTCCCTTTTATTTGCGGCAGTTTTACATTTACGTCAATTATGCTGACGTAAATGCTATTTCGACGTGATAAAATTGCACAGCGGGATTTTTAAATAGCGCGAGGTCAATAGCACAAAACCCCAAAGTCATTGGCTGCTTTCAGCAGAAAAAGCGACTGTTGTTAAGCTTCTTTAACACTGATTGGTTTGTACGCTTAGATCTCGCGGGAACCAAGGGCAAGGACCAATCATATTAAAGAATCGTACATCAATTGCGAAGCTGTTTTTTTTTTCTCTCCTCTTTGTTGCGCCGCTATTTGTCATCATTATTGGCACTTTACACGCGAATTTTGTCATAAAATTCGGAACGAGCGCAAGCTTCGGATTTTTTGATGTTAATCATAATAACAGTATCCCCCTGAAAAAAAAAAAAAAGAAACGCGCGCACGTGGTCCCACGAAAATTTCTGTCAGTGCCCACGGAAACAGGGACGATGTCGAGCGCCCCCTCCATTGTGGTGGACGCGACGGGGGTGGCAGGGGGGGGGGAGGAGTGAAAACGAGGGAGACGTACGTGTAGTAGGGGGCGGCGCAGCGGCGGTGGTTTTTCGACGACAGGGGTGGCGCGCACGGGCGCGAGCGCCATCTGGCCGTTCAGTGCCCGGCCACCCTCGGTACACCCCGTGCGTGTGTGCGAGACTCGCGTTCGCGGCTCCCGGATTTATATCGCGGCGGCTGGTTTTTGCGGGCCCCGTGGATTGGGACACCGAGTAGTAGTGCACCGTGCCTTAAATACAGTGACCAGTGTATGCCTTGAACGCGACGCGGCAAAAAGGTAAATTCATCGCCCGGTGTTGGTGAGTCCTCTCCTGTTTGTCGTTCTCTCTTCCTTTCGGACGCGAGAGACGGATGCGTGGAGTAGCGAGAGAGAGAGAGAGTGAGAGAGAGAGAGACGGGGAGAACGACGGCGACGGCGACGACGGAGGTGGCGGTGGTCGCGGCGTAGGGAGAAGGTGGAGCGCGAGCAAGGTGGTGGCGGCAGCGTTGCACGGACGGACGTCGGTCACGAGAATAACTCGAGCTCCTCGCGATGCCAAGAAGAGGCGCACGCGAATCGATCCGCCCGCCTGCCGCCCCGATACCACAACGGTACTCGCGCGACCCTTGCGCGAGTACGAGAGTTAGAGGAGAAGAACGATCGCGAGAGAAGGAAAGACTCGGCACGGGGATGTTCCCCGGAGTCCCTCTCGCCCCTCGGGCGTCTCTCTCCCCCTCGCCCTCGTGGGGATTGGCTGATATATCGGCGACGTAGTATCGAGGGTCGAAGGAAGACGAAGGCGAAGGCGAAGAAAGACGGGCACGAGGGCGGGAGGGAGGTAGGGAGGGAGGGAGAAAGAGAGAGAGAGAGAGAGAGAGAGAGAGGAAAGAGAGAGAGAGAGAGAGAGAGAGAGAGGACTCCTCGAGGTTCGCTTACCGAGAAGAGATAACGGGGCGCTCGGTCACCCACGGTGAAAACGTGGGCCGCTGCCGCCACCCTCCTCGTCGACGCTCGGCCGCGTCCGTCGGGTCTGCCTCCCGCGCGCGATTGATCGTCGGCGGCGGCGCGGCGCGCGTCATCGCTCGGCGGCGGGTAGTAGTCGCGTGTCCGGACGACGACGACGACGTCGACGACGCGGAAACGGTCCCGGCGAGGCTGAAAGGTCGGGTGATCGGGTAGGCGCGAACTGGTGTGTTTTTTCTCTCTCTCTTTCTCTCTCTCTCTCTCTCTCTCTCTCTCTGTTGTGCGCGCATTCCCGTGTGCGTCCGTCGTGTCGTCGCGGGGATACACCAGGGAAGAGCGAAGTTTGAATCTTCGCTGGTTTCCCTCGTGATCATCCTCTCTGACGTGTCTTTCTCTCCCCTCTCCCCTTCCTCCTCTTTACGAACGGAAGAGAACCCTCCAGCGCGCGCGACAGCCTGATTTAATCTCTCTCCATTATCGGCGCGTTTAATTATCGCGACAATGTCTCGCTCTCCCTCTCGCCTCCGCGAGAGACGTTTGTCGACGTTTTTCCAAGGGTAGTTCTCCCCTCCTCCCCGCGTCCGACGTGACTTGGATCGGTCATCTCCTCCGTCTCGACAATTAAGCACGAAAACGTGACTTCGTCCGAACGCCACGTTCCGTCACGGTGCCAAAATTTATGCGGAGCCAGCGGGGCGCGGGGACGAGTCAGACGGCGGGTTATTTGCTCTAGCTTCCGACGAGTGAGAGATAAGAGCGGAGGTAAGCGAACGATTTGCCGCTCAGTTATGCATAATGCCTGGGCCCCTCTTACACGGTTCCGCGTACAGATCGTCACGCGGAACGCCCGCTGGACAGAATCGAGTTGAGAGAATAAACGCGACTCGCTCGTTTTACCCCCGAGAAAATGTAATGGGGAGGATAACTCGCGCATTCCCGCGTTTGACATCGAGCTCTTTTTTTTCTAACAAAGTCAACAGGCAAGCAAATTTGGATAGAGCGAGATACTCGTTCACCCTGTTGAAAGGGGGTTAATGCAGTAGCCGTGAAGCTCGCTCCCTCGTCTGCACGCTGGACTTTTAATTCGATATTACACGGAAAGACTGTTGCTCTTGCTGAAGTATCTAAAAAATTAGTTACATACAGATTTGTGAAGATAATTTTGTTAGATCGTCAAAATAATTCCGAAGTATCGAAATTTTTGCATCATTTTATCATTTCACTTGTTAATAATGTGTTTTGATGGTCGAATCGAATTATTTTCAGATCTGCATTTGACTAAATTTTTTAACAAGTTCGTTCTTTCCCCGCGGGTGTCACCCACGGATTAATTCGAGTGATGCGTTATCGGTTTGCCTTTAACTCTTTCCTGTTACTTCTTATCGTTCAAGATAGGCGACTTAACTCGCCATTCGAGTTACCTGCCGTCTCTCACTGGCCACGAGCCCAAGTTTGGTTCATTAACGTTCGCGCAATATCGAGATCGAGAAAGGGACAAGTCGATGCCAGGAAGTAACGTTCGCTTCGTTCGCTTTTCGATTTTCTTTCCCCCCCTCCCGCGAACTTGCCACCCGACTCGCCTTCTCCTCGCGTTCCGTGCAAATTCGACGTTACGCTCAATGTGAATACGCGACGTTAATAGAGAGGCGAATCGCAGGCGATATTTCAGTCAATTTATCTAATCTCTTTCGCAAACACCCTCGCAGCGCGAGAGACAGGCGAATCGCTCCGCTCTATCCGCGATATTTCCTCGTCCTCCCTCCCTCCATCCAGCTTCTTATACATTCCACTTCTCGGCGACGACTCCGCGCGTCCGACGCTGCCGGTGCGAATGCAAATACATACGCGCGCGCACAGGTAGACGTTGTACATCATATAGACGCACGCAATGCACAAACGCACACGTACACACGCGTACAACGTAACCGATCGATTTTCCGTTCCCGATTCCGCGGCGGCCGCGACGTGCAACGATCGGCAGAGTCGAACACGCACGCACGCACAACGTAGGCACGTACACACGCACGCACACACACACACATACATACGGGGGATTTACCCGAGGGTTTTCTGTGTCGTTTCTCACACAGGTCTCAGGTCTCGACGAGCATTCTGCGATAGTTCACCGCGATGCGATCGTTCCTAGCTATAGACACGAGCGGCGACGAATGAGTCGCCCGCCGCGACTCCAGGGGAGAGTTCGAAGATTTTAGGTACGTAGCAGTTTCTCTATCTCTCTCTCTCTCTGTCTCTGTCTCTGTCTCGCTTTGCGTTTCCTTCCCTCGCCAGCAATCCGGATCGTCTCGCCGAACGGAAGGTCGCTTTAATTAACGGGAGGAGTTCGACGCGAACTTTGTACAAGATAACGAGAAGTACGTACAGCTTGACGTTTCTCTTTTTTTTTCGCCGATTTTCTTTTTTTTTTTTTTAGATTATCAATCGTGCAACGAAACCTGATTTCGGGACAATTCAGTTTCACATTGTCCTTTTGCGCACTGAGGAGAAAATATTGCATAAAAATACATTTGCGGGATAAAAATTTATTTTGCTGAAATAAAAATCTTCGTTTAAATACGACGAGATAAAATTATATTTCTAGCAGATAAATCAATTAACGAGAGAAATGAGACGTGTTTCACGGAAATATGTATTCCGTCATCGAAAATGTCACGAGTAATATTTGCCCGCTGTTATTTCGACTATTATTTTTTTCCTCAATGCGTATTATACGTGTTCCCAATGAAAATGCTCGGTCCGCTTGTAAGGGTGTTTGGCGCGTGTTTTTCTTTTTTTTTTTATTTTATCATTCTATCTTTACCAATCATACAGACGTAAAACAAGAATAGAACGACGGAAAAAGCGCGCTAATGTCTTTACAAAGCGCTCTCTGAATACGGGCCGTAATATCTCCGTGAAGCAGCTGATTCGATTGCAACTGCACACGGGGAATGACGCAAAACGGCGAGAGTCTCTTTCTCCCCTGCGTGACTGTCACGTGCGCGTGGTTAATTAAACGCGCGCTCGTAAAAACTGTTGCCAGAGCGGCCCCGGATTGCTTCAATCGAGAATGCACTCCCTCCACCCTTCTTCATCATCCCCCGCCTTTCTTTCCCCTCTCTTTCGGGCGCACGCTGATTTCTCCACCCCCCCCCCCTCTCCACCCTCCCCAAAGTGTTCACGGCACCGCGTTTAGTGCCATCGTTCCCTCCCCGTCCGCGCGAAGTGCTGTTTCGTTGATCTCCCAATCTTGATAGTGGCAAGACGCATCCCCCAGGATGTGCAATCAAGTTTGATTAATCCTCCGTGGCGCACAATCTTGTTTAACATAAAGAAGGCGGACGCGGCAGATGGGAGTCTGTAGCAGCTTAATGTTGTAACGAACGAAATAAAAGTTTCCCGCGTTATTAAAAAGTTTTGCTTTTCCCGAGCACATGTGAGCCGTTCCATTTTCTATCCAATCTTGCGAATTATCCAGGAAGGTCTAGGTCCTGTCTGCATATTTACATGAGAGATAAAACGGAATTCTTGTAGAGAATCAAGTTATACCAATTTATATGATTTCAAACATGAAGTGGTTTTCGATGCATCCACGATTTTTTCCGCGTGACTTGTGCGAGTCTCTCTCAGATTAGATGTTATTTGCCACAGCAGCCGCGGTAATTATGCGGCAGATAAATTTAGCGGTTGATCCAAATTGCCTCAATTATTGGCTTTATAACGTTAAGTTGTTGACGTGACGCGTCAACTTTTGCGATCCGCCTCTGATACAATTGCTTGACTAATTATGCTGCGTTTTTGGTTATCAGCTTGTATACTTAGGATTTAACTCTGTGTAAATGAAATTAAATTCACATACACACGCACGCATGCCCACACGTAGAAAGAGAGAGAAAGAGAGAGAGATACGGAGAAAGAGAGAGAGAGATTTTCAGAGACTAAAATTCGCAAATGTTGCGTCCGCTGGAGAATTTTAATCGGAGAACAGAAATCCGTCAGTGAGATTAACGAGAATCACTGTCAGAGAACGAAATCCTGCCGCGTGATTCGGTTAACAATGGCGGTGGGAGAGCACGGATTTATGTTTTTTTTTTTTCCGAGGCTCCTATTTCGTCGAAAACTATAAATGTGCAGAGAATATAATTTCACAATCGCCGTAAACGAGGTGTAATGTCCCGCACAGCGTCGGCGTTGTAACGTCATTACAAATACACGGGACGGGGGAGGGGGGGGGGAGCGTAATGTATGTCGACGTGGAGGAATTTCGGAAATCCGCTTTCGCCGGACCCGACGCAAAAAGCGTAGAAGCGGGAGGGTGGAAGGAAAACCCTCCCCAAGCACAATTCACCAGGATCGCCCGGTGATATGAAATGATCCGCCGGAGTGACTCCCTGTCGATTTCGTTTTGGCGTGCGTGTTTTTTGCGGCCTGCTGCCGACAGGTGCTCGCGGAATATCGGGCGTCTCCCCGTTCTCGTGAATTTTCCAGCAAGTGTATATATATATATATATATACGTAACGTCGTGCCGTACGTCGTAACGGTGCCGTTCACCTCGCCCAGTCGTACGTCTCTAATCATCGTGTTGATCTTAACGCCCGCGCGGAAAAAAGGGCTCGATCTTAACGAGCGAGTTCCCTCCTTCCGCAGTATCGCGGTACCTTTATCTTCGCGGGGCAATCCGTATTTCAGAATCAAGTGAAACAAATGGTCTCGCTCGCTCTCCTACCGTGTTTTTCCCACCTTCCCGGGGTTTCCAACGCCCGTGAGTTCCCTTCCATTAATTTCTCACTCGCCCGCTGGAGGACCCGCCGGACATAAAACGACAGTAGATTTCGGAATGAAAATGTTGACAGTCTGCGCTCCTTATCGCGCGTAATAGTCTTTTATCCGCGACGAAGGGTTTTGCAAAGGTTCTTCATTGCCTAATGCGCTCTCCACTCGATTCAAGACGGTCTAGATCATCATGTGCATGATTTTTCTGTCAGTATTAAAACAAAAGGGAAACGAAATAAAAATGACGAAACACAAGTCGTTACGCCGTTTCATTAACGCGCTGTAAGCAGAAATTTTTATCTCTGCAATGACCTGGGGTCTTTAATAGTTCTTTATTTGAAAACTTTTGCAATCCTTCATCGTGGCAGGAGGGATGTAGAAAGATCCTTGTACGGATAAATATAAACCCAGAAAACAAACTATTGAAAAAAATGCAATTTCGCCCGACATCACGTATCCGAAACGTATACGCGAACGTGTTGCTTTGTACATACGAGTGTTGGTACACGGCTGTCGTAAAAATCTCGTACTCCTGATTTGACCCCGACCTGAATCGAAGTGGCGGACAAGTATATAGCTGCGGGTATACTCCCCGCATCTAGTTTGCATCGGTTTTGCATTTCTTCGCGAGGAGGGGCGGAAGGAGAGCGGAGGAGACGGGGCGGGGGGGTGGGGAAGGGGAGGATGCATCGTTAGAAGCGTGCCGCGTTAAAAAAAACATGGCGAAAGGGAGAGATCAGGCTGCACTTTGTACGTTACCGCTAAAAATACGCGACGGCGGGGGTGGGAGAGGGGCCGTTGGGGGATGACGATGCGCTCGCTCGCTTGCATCGCGCCGCTAAAGCGGTTGTGCCGCATCTGCATCGGGCATTGTCAATAACGCCGGCAAGATGCGACGGACGTTAACAATACGTTAACGACGTGCACGCGCGCAGAAACGGCCGCGTTTAATCCGCGAGCTCATCGCTAATCTCTCGCCGAGCCGGGTTTGCAATATGAAGGAAATATCAAATGTAAGAGAGAATCAACGCGGTGGAACGGGAGGGAAACAAAAATCAATGAATAAAAATAGTTCCGTTTCGAGTCGGGCTTTTCCTTATTTCTCAGAAAATCTGCACGTCTTGAGAGGCAAAGTCGAAAGGTAGAATTGAAGGAATTGATTTCCTTCAGATGCGAAACAAGGGGGCGCGTTTCCCTCATAATGTATTCGAGATCGGTTTCCTTTTCGTGCCTGTAATAATATTATATATTATGTTATTTAGGACGCGAGACTTCGCGACGTTCTTAATTCTCGAACGATATATTCGTGCAATTTATTAAAAATTACGGGACCGTCATGACGTATATTACATTCTTCTAACTTGCTCAGCGCCTGCGAAATCCGTTCCCGCCGCCGTTCCGAGAGCTTAAGCGCGGAAATCACAATACCGCGGAAAAATACTCTCGACGGAATTAATCGCGTCGTTAATACCTTACCCTTTGTTTCAACGAGTTTATTCGCATGCTTCCCCCGTTCCGCCCGGACATAAATAATCGCCGGCGGCGCGGTTTTTTTTTTTTTTACGTACAGATTACGCGGGACGTGAGCAGAGCTACCGTGGAGAGAAGAGCTACCGTGCAAAACAAATGTATAATTTCAGCAGGTTCAATTCTCAATTAAAAATTCTCATCGAGAATCGAACGCGTACTCTGCGTGATAAACACCGCGTAATTTATTTCTGCGGAGAGAGCCGAACGAGACTCAAACGTTTCAGCACCTCCGCGCCGTTTGTATCCGTCCATATGTATCGGGTTCTTCTCAAACTGTACACCGGAAAAAAAAGAATATTCTCGAGAAACATCCTTATTTTCGAAATATTAAATATCAAAATAAGATAAGGCGTAGAAGGGCACTGCTCGCTTGCGTGGAGAGTCTTGTAAAATTTTAGATCACAATATTTGAATAATACACAGAAAAAAAAGAATATTCCTGTTATCCATCTACATTACGTTTCTTAAACGACTATTATAATATTGCAATAAAAATATAATAATAATGATATTTTGTTGAAATTTAAAACTCAAGTTTTTTAAAGAGGAAAATTATACACATTTACTTATATGTAATTTAATCTTCTTTAAAGAACTTGAATCTTAAATTTCAACAAATTATTATTATAAAAGATTGTCATTGTTTCATATATAAACAAAAATGTGTGTATTCTTGCTTATATATGAAACAATGACAATCTTTTATAATAATATTTAAATTACATATAAATAAATGTATAATAATTTAATTTTCTTTTTTAACCCTTTGCGGCACATATTTTTTTATTAATCGGATTTTTATGAAAATTGGTATAGAAAGGTTTTATAAAAAAAAAAGATAGATAACAGGAAAATCTTTTTTTTCTGTGTATCATTCAAATATAAGAAACGGCTGACGGCGTACGGCCAGCCAAGTGATTAAAATCCTCTTTCTTTCTTTTTACTTCGATTATATTCGAGATGTATTTCCGCTCGCCGGAGCGTAAATGCGGAATGAGAATAGGACTACAGGGGGATGTCTCGCGTCGCGTCTTCTCCATGCGATTCGCAGACGTGAATCATCGGCTTGGTATCGACGTTCGATACGGCTGGAGACGTACGATATTGACACGTGAGCGCTCTCTCTCTCTCTCTCTCTCTCTCTCTCTCTCTCTCTCTCTCTCTCTCTCTCTCTCTCTCTCTCTCTATATATATATATATATATATATATATATATATATATATATATATATATATAATCACGGAGATGCGGACGTCAGAGAGGATGCGTCGCAAAATGTTGAGAATCGGCTAACAAACGTTAATGACGCGCGTAACGTAACGAGTAACGAGTAGGGCCGGGGTTTTGTTGCGCCTGGCAATTGGGCGCTTCAGCTACGCCAATGCAGAATTTGCAAATGCGACATTTGTGTAATTGGACAGAATTGATTGCAGCGGAGTGACTGAATAGCGCCGTCTTCCCCGCCTTCCGGTGGCCTAATGCGAGGCCCCTCTTGTCAAAATCAATTCTAACGTGAAACACCGGCATACAAATTCTATTAATAAACTCGGCACACATTTGCGAAAGTAAACGAGATTATGGAAATAATATATATATATATATAATTATTATCGAGATATCAGTTATCGATACTAATTTATCGTATCCCAAGGATAAGAAATCGGTCATTCCGGTAAGAAATCCAATCTTGTATTTCCGGATCGGGATAAGGGGTCCAGTTTCAAATCGTTATATTCCTGTAACGAGGGAGAAACCAGAGAGGGAGAGAGAGAGAGAGGAGGGGCAATACGAGCCGTAACGAGAGTCGCTATGTCGACGTGTGCACGACAATTAGGTGGCAAGTAGTTCGTTTGATGATAACGTGTCGGCTCGACCTGAAATCCAGCGCGCGCGACATTCGACCGCTAAAAATAGGAAGCGTTTACCCGTCCATTGAGATTCCGAATCGATCGATCGCGCATCCTGGCGTGTAACATCGACAGAGTAACCGACATCGTTTGAATTTCGTTTTTCCAAAGGGACCGCCGGTCGTATCGATCTGTTGACTGTCGACGATGGCGGCGGCAGGCCGAATGACAAGCGGATAATGTAAGGAGAGGTATTGTTAAACTCCCACACACCGCTCCACCGTGCGTTATTATTACGAGATTACGCGAGTGGGTGATGTACATCAGGTTGTCTTTTAAATTCGAGGAGCTCGCGTTACGCCGTTTCCGCTCGGCGTTGCTTCAAATGGCGGGATCGATATGGACGAGGTAGATTTTCTAAATCGGGACGTATCCTGGAAAAGAAGATAAAGTTATAATACCTCCGCAATAATGATTTCAATCACAATTTCAATGACACTGATGTCAGTTTGACATAAATATGGAAAGAAAAATACGCTTCACGTTTTATCCGATTTTTAGAAAGATTTGATTTGCGTTTGATTTCGACAATAATCCGTTCAAAAGTCAAATGTGATTTGACGTGCCATTGATTAGCTCCATTTTCGTAGCACGTTCATTAATTTATTTCGTTCGGTTATTATTTTACTGTATCTCGAATAACAATTGTGATATTTCATTATATTTCTCGACACTTTTTTTTTTGCAATTTTCTGTTCAGTGACCTTATTCAGAAGGTATGAGTTATTATTTTCTCAAATACCTTTTTACCTCGGTAGCACAGTAGCATCTTCCATCCGAGAGCTATGTGTATGTAATTTTCACGGGATTTCTTTACCGTGCATATACCTGATAAATACACGATGATACCTATACTTATACAATGGTTCGTGTACATGTGTTTGTGTAAATATTCAATACGTGTACATACACAACTTTGTCAATGTGTACACAATTTCTAAGGTGAAACAGAAATCTGATACTTCGCTGGTTTACATTAAAAAGTCGTGTTATTAATGCACGAAACGGTGAAAATATACGTGTACTCAAGATTAATTTTAAGCGTTATAAAATACGTTCTCTGTGAAAAATGAAAATGCGCTCCTACAAAATTGTCTTACTTCTCCAGAATTTTTAAATATTTCCCGAGAAAAGGATAAAATAGATTTAAGCCGAGTAAAAAGAGCGTGTGCCTCGCCACATTTCTCTTTAAAATTAGATTACCCAATATACCCTTGTACGCCCATATGATTTAATGAAAATTAGATGTTGATGTAAACTACAGCGCCGACTCGCCGTATTTTCCTTGTATAAACATTTCTTCGTGTTCAAGAAAGCTGTAAATTGCATCATTAGAGCGATGTTCCTTCGGGTTTCAGCAGAAGGAAATGAAAAAGTCAGGCGGAGTCGTCATTACCGAAATTCTCTTCCTTTCCTCTTTTATTATTATTTATCCCTTTAATTTGCGCCCGACCGTCGGCGATATCTCACGGCGAGACGTGCCCGCGTATGAAGCGTGCCCCCATAACTCGTCGCGATCCGACAATATAGCGCCGGGCTCGAGCACGATCTTTTAAATTAAAGCCATTAGATCCGTAGCATTATTACCAGAGGCCTGATACTCCACGTGAGACTCCATAAAATCCCACAAGTTGACTCAGTGACGCCGTCGTCGCCACGAAAGAAGACGAGAGAGAGAGAGAGAGAGAGAGAAAGGGAGGACCGTTGTGCCCGCGTCGATATACGTTTAATGGGGGACTACGACACCACGCAATAAGTCTTAATTAGATTCTATTCTGACGGAAATTTTATTTACGCGCGATGACCGAAATACTCGACGCGTTGGGCAACAAATTAGACGAGGCTTATTAACTTCGTGATTTAATCGCGGAGGGATTAAAACTGAAAATTGAAATTAGAGGAGCTTTCTCCGGGACAACTTTGCGTTGTCACGTAATCTGTGACTCGAAGGGATGTCCGCTGATTTCATAATAATTCATCTTTTATTCATACACCGTTTAATATATTCGTTTAGATGAGATATATATAGGCGTGCGAAATTCGTCGCGGGCGGGAATGGGGCCAGAATTCGGCGAGCGGCGCAAACGGGTTATTAAATCCCATGTGTCAACGGGCGAGTGCCACGTCACCGAATTAACACCGATAAAACTAGTCCGAAGTTGATTATCCGGAGTTGACTAATTATGATATCCTTTTTTTCCTCTTTTTCTCGCAAACTCTCCCTTTTGACGAATCAAAGTCCCTCTCCTCCCCCCCCCCACCCCTCCTCTCTTCCCCTCCAGCGGAATAACGAGCATAAAATTATGGGCCGTTCGCCTCACGCGATCACAGAATTGATCTAATTCTCCCGCGTTCTCCTTCCTCTCTTCCATCCTTCTCGAGAGCGCGTCCCTCTTTTTTAATTGAATCGGATTATGGAAACGCGTCGGGCATTTCAGACGTCGCCTGTGGCGAATGTCAATAATCTTAAGTGGCCATGAGAAGTGGGATTATTTGAAATTCATTGGATTTGCAGAAATCCCGGCTTTTTACGGAATCGCGAGATACGGAGAATCGAGATCGAGATCTCGTGATAAAAGGGCTTTAGATGTACGGTGCATCCGTACATCTTGCGCGGCGCACCGTCTACTAATAAATTTACCTTGCCGACATTGTACATACGTATTCGGCTTTTGTAAAAAGGCAGCGATATATTCGGATCGCTATCGCGAACGAATAAAAAGGATATGCCACGGTATTCTGGTTTTCCACAAAAAGAGTACGAACGTGTGTTCGAAATTCCGCTCCTGTAACGGAAAATTTTAGTTTTTCTCAAAAGAGGTACGATAGTCCCGTTGTCCTAAATTTTATCCGTTAGCCGATAGCTTTTTTAAAGGAGCAGAAATATAGGAATGTTATATACGGGAATATTATAGGAATATCGGTGAAGGCAGAAATAGGTAAATAAAAATGAGCACGTTTGACAAGTCAGTTGATTGTCAGATGGCTAATATTAACCTTTCAGGCACAATCGTGTATTCCGTGTCCGCCTGATTTATATCCGTGGAAATTTCTCGAAATTTCAAAGGTAATTAAATTGAAAAAATTTTTTTTATCAATTATTGTACTATACAAGAACAAAAAAACCTTTTTTTTTTAAACTTCTCATCTTTAAACTATTAATGTAGCAATTTTTCTCCGAACATATAACAGAACAAAATTGAATACTTAATTAATATTTGGAGAGTTTATTTCAAAGAGAAAAATAAAAAAGACATGAATTCTTTGCGGCTTTTGCGGGTATTTTATATTTATTATTTATTTATCTTATAATACTTTAATTTTATACCTTGTTTTATAACATTAATATAACGTTAAGAGATACAGAAGGAAACATTATTTAAAGTTTAAAGTAATCATTTTCTTCACTTTTTATTTATAAATATTTTGATAAATTTTTGAAAAAAATTTTCTGAACTTGTTCGGTTGGCAAAATATTATATTTACTTAAAATTTATGTTAATATTTTCCGTTTTCTGTTTTGATTCTTGTCAGAAAAAAGCTTGTCGCGATGTGACGCTATTGATAGAGTCTGATCGGACTGCAGTCCAGATTAAAAAAAAAAAAAGATTTGTTTGTGTAGGAAATCCTTCTATCATATTGCATTTTATTTTTCACAAAAAGAAGTACAGACATTGGTTCTAGAAACTTGAATATATATTTATGATTTTTTTTAACTTTAAGAGAAAAAATTTTTTTTATGAATGGACGCCAAACCCTCATGACTGATGAAGCAACAATAACGATGCTTTTTTATATTATACCGTAACATATTTTAATTTATTAAAAAGTACCAGTCAAGTTCAACTGTTGCAACCATTATTCTTGCTGAACTCAATGATGTCATGTGCATTTCACTATTTGCGACATATAAAAAATCAAACTTACGTTAGAAATTCCGTTTGAAGGATTGATACATTTAAATATCTCAATTTTAAGATAAAATCAACGTGTTTCGTTTCAAGAATTAAAGTGCCGTAGCGGATAATAACTACACGCTTATGCCGAAGCAAATCGATCTCCGAGTCTGGCAAGGGATCTCTGCGACGATGGTGCGCGTGCACGATAGACTATACGTACGGACTCAATGACGTCGCGCTTCGGTGAAAAACCCATTGTACACACATACCCCGTTCATAATTCACTATATACGACAAAGCCGAAAACAAGGCTAATGCGATGGCTCGTAATTGCAGCGCGCCTCGCGCGGGCAGCAACTGCGGTGGGAATTCTTCGCAGGCTGAAGCGCACATAAATTGAAGCATGTTGTACATTGGCTCGAGCCCAAACACTTAAGAGTTTGCATCATTCCCGGGCAGTATTCATATATATACGTCGGGTATACGTCGAACGTACATCGATACACCCAGGAAATGTCAGTATTTCAGTCGACTGACGTCTTGGAAGTGCCAGTACTTTACATCCGCATAGGTGGTCGATACTTTTAATAACCATCAATGTTTTAACAGCGCCACGCCGCGTATTGAAAACGGCGCTTCATTGCCGTGACGCGATCTGCATAACGCGCGCGGCGGACAAACTCGCCGATCGCGGGGATCGATTTTACGAAATTATCCGCTCGACGAGATTACGAAAGTTGCGATATCGGATCGTGACTTAATAATACTTTAACGGCGCCGTAAGTCTCTAATATACCGGGCTATTTATGAGCTCGCTGCTCGACGGGCTTTCAAATCGAATCGAAGTGCGAAAATTGCTGTTTATCGATTAGACCGAAAAGCCGCGGCGATCGTCAATTTGCGCTCTTTTCGTCTCATCACTGGCCCGATATTAAAACCCCTCGCGGCTCTACGAGGCGGCGAGACGACGCAATGGCCAGAGACGCGCGGGTCGCCACCGTCTGAGAGAGTCGGCGTTTCTCCTCCCCCCCTCCCCCCCCCGATCGACGACTGTGGATCCGCTGCTGGTCGGCGCGAAGCTCGCTCGAGGAAAACGCGCGGAAAACGCGCGGCGGACTCGCGGCGCGAGTCCGCGACGAATCGATCGCCAGGACGGCGCACGGCACTCCGCTCGGGCGCGTTCCTTTTCGCGCGCGCCAAAAAAAAAAAAGGTAATCAGCCGAGGAGAATCGCGTCCAGACCGTCTCAAAAACAGCCGTCCGTCGGTTTTTTTTCGCGCCCTCGCGAAAGCAGGAGGAGAACGCGGTACGAACACGACGCTCGACGTGTTGAGCGTCGCGGCGCGGCGCGACGCGGCGGGATTCAAAATGTGCCGATTGTATCTGTTGGTGCCAGTGACCCCCTATTGATTCCACGCTCAGCGAAGCACAGACCAGACCCTCTCGTTCCTACCCTCTCGCCACTCTCTCGTCCTCCACCTCTTTCTCTCCCTCTCGCTTTCTCCTTCCCTATCTCTTCTTTCTCGCTTCGTCTCTTTCCCTCCCTCTCTCTCTCTCTCTCTCTCTCGCTGCCGGCTCCCTTTCGCCTCCTCGTCGCCCACTCGCCTCCTCGTGTTCGACTACCCTCTGTGCGCCCACCCACCCTGCCCTCTCGCTCTCTTACACGGTTACGCGCGATATATACCGACCGCTCACAGCAGTGTCCCACGCCAGCGAGCGCCCGACATCGGTTTCACCCTGTAGTAACTGCCAGCCAACTAACCGACCAGCCAGCCTGGGCGAAAATTTTAACTCCGTCACGAAGGCCGCGCAAAATCCGCCGTTTCCTGCGGCTGCCCGTGCGAACTGCTATCTCGCACGTTTGGGGCTAAGTCAGCCGCTTTTCTCCCCGCGGGACACAACAAAGGCGGGATTATTAACGGGGCTAAACGTTTCGCGTTACCTTCGTTGTCTCCTTCTGAAACACCTGGTGAGCCAGGAGAGACTGGATTGAAGAAGTGAAAAAACTTCAGAGATTGCGGGGACCCTTGAAAAATCTGTAGAAAAACACGCCTCCCCTTTCGGGACTTTCAATTCTGCTTTCAATCAGACTTCTTGCGCGTCTATTGTGCCATGGAAGTCATTAATTTTGTTACCGGGTTGCAGTATTTTGCAGTTACCTTTGAAGTAAATAATTGGCTTAAAGCGTACTCTTTGATCGAATACTTTCTCTCACGGTTTCTCGGTATTTAATATTAAATATCACCGTCAGATCAGATTAACATTCTGTTAAAGTCCGTTTGATAACAATGAGAATTAAAAAGACCCGTTATTTATACATACTTCTGAAAATTTTGTAAAAATAAGTATTTACTTCCAGGAAAAATCTGGAAAACCTCCAATTTTTTAGAAATTTACTTTTTCTACTTGAAAATTACAAACACACACACACCCACAGAGAGAGAGAGAGAGAGAGAGAGAGAGAGAGAGAGAGAGAGAGAATCGATTAGTAATAAAAAGATAAAATGTGGCACATTTACATACGTTCTTGTGCGATCCGTAAATTTTTATAAAAGTGTTATTGATAATAGAAGACACATCGTTTTATTATAATTTAATACTGTTTAACCACTTTTCGATTTTATACCTTCGATAAGCTACATACAGTTCATTCTTCTTTTTAGTACTCTTTTAAAAATTTTATTTTTAATATTTTTAACTTAAATGGCTTTTCTTTGTAATTGTATTATTAAACGTTTTAAAAAATATAATAAAATGTATTTATTTCGTAACTGCATTAAAAAATTCTTTAATTTTACCTGGGAATTTTAAATAAAATATCTGGTAAAAATCCAAAAAAGTCAAGGAATTATTTTGTAAAATTTATCAGAGAATTTCATAAAATTCGAGTAAAAATGAGTTAGAGCTTTGATGAAGCAGGTTCTGCTACATTGAATTTCACGTGTAAAAACTACGGTCGCGCGCAGTTTAAACAAGGTTCGATCAATCATAATTTTTTTTCTAAATAAACAACGGATTAGTTTTACATGTGAGACTCGCGGGCGACATATTCCACAATCTTTATATCGGCGGCTTCCGCGGAGGGACGGTTATTTTTGCTGTTCCGAGCAGACCCCTTTAAGCTCTTTAAGAGCCACGGGAGAAATTTGTTTGTGTCCAGTAGGAGGCGCCTGTGATAGAGTTCGAAAACAGGAGCAAGTCGATAGTAGTAGCCGCTGGTAGTTTCACTGGAAATCGCACGACGAAGAGTTACTGGGACAGGTCTATACATATGCCATTGTCCCCTCTTCCCTCTCCCCATCCCTCTCCGCGCTTCGGAACCTGCGTTAAACTGTAGATCGTAGATTAATGGCTAGTAGACTATGTTCGAAAATGGGGGGGAGTGAAACCGTTTATAGAGCGTATTCCCATATTTTCCAAGGAAGCCGCCGCGCCTCGCCGCTGTTTTCGATCTTTATTACGGGCAGCTATCGGCCCATAAATTTGTGAGAATACTCGCGCGACCGCACGAGTTTACTTTATTAGTACTTCTACCTTTTTATATACGACTCTACGAGGAGCGATCGCTGGATTTGTATTGCAAAAGGCGAGACGCGGAAACTGAAGTATTTTATGTAAGCGCAACAGTTCCGCGAGTGAATAAAATGCAGACCGCCAAACGGGCAGGCGATGATCGGACACATCTGTGTTTCGCGCTGGGAACACGCGGCGAGAGAATTACGGACATCTCTCTTCGGGTTAAAATTAGCTTCTCCACGCTAGTGCAATCTTCCTCCCATTCCAGCGGGTGATCACACGTGCCGTCATACGTGATGGAAGATTCATGGAGGTTACCCATTGTTACATAGGCGGGGAGAGGAGCCTGGCTTGGCTGCGCCGCCGTTGTCGTCGTCTTCGTCCCGTTCGTTCATCTCCCGTTCGTTCCGCGCGCCAAGTAGGCGAAAGCCGTACTTTTATCACTGTCGAGGAACGGAATTTCCCCGTTTCTAAGTTTCCACGTGCATAAGGTGCGGGATTCTAGACGGCACGAATTATACGCTATTTGGGGCAACGTAATATGTGGTGCGTCTGACGGCGGCGGCGGCTCGCTTTTCGCGTGTTTCCGTAATTCCAGAAGCGCCGTTTCGCATTCGCGCACCCCTCTCTCCTCGTCGTCGTCGTCGTCATCGTTCTTCTTTCGTAATTCTTCCCACCGGATCACGAAGACCACCAGATATCGCGTGTGACGAACTGCTACTTTTCGTTCTCCTCCTTCCTTCCCCTCCCCTCCTCCCGCGCGTGAACGTACGTACTTTTGCACGTTACGCCTTCGTATTACGTAAAGTTATGCCGCCGTTTGCGGAATAAATCGCGCTTTCTTCAACAGCCACGCTTGCGTTATTACGCAAACTTTTACTCCTCGCCTTCCCTCCGTTTCTCCTGCTTTCAATGGGGAAAATTCTCGAACGTGAGGGAGAGACTGGGGTAACAGAGCGCGGATCCCACAGTCACTCTTTCTCTCCTGTCTGGAGAATGCCATGTAAAACGAGCGACGGGAATACGTTACCTGTCGGACGCCGAGTTGCGGCGGACGCGAAAGGATAAATCGAGTTCAGCTATGCGAAACTAATAATGCCGCGTGCCTGTCCGGCATTTTCCCTCGAAACGCCGCGACGCGGCGCCTCGTTCGCTCGCCCGGCTTTAACGCCCGGCTTCCGCAAGTGAAGTCGATGTACATAACGCGGGAGGCGTATAATACAAATTAACGAATGCACGGGTGTTTGCTCGCTCGCTCACTCCTCGTCCACGTCGCTCGCCTTGCAATTCGGTTAGGCGCTGACTCACACACGCCACGCACGATGACTCATGCACGCGCGTACGGTATACTCATCCCCTGCAGTATGACGAATAGGGGGTACGTCCACGAAAAAGAGAAGAAGAAAAATTGGAACGTCCATCTCGACACGCTCGAGAACTGAACTCCGGCGTGCACTTCCGGCGTGTTCAATTTCCGACAGGTAGTACGTACGGGCAAGCAATCCCTTTTCCCTCGGAGAGCTAAATATTCATTTGCAAGCGCGACTGCGTCGAGAATTATTTCGCCACTGAAAAGGAATTGTCGGAATGGAAATTTGGTGGAATGGTAATTTGATTGAGATATAATCGACTGAATGTTTAGAAATTGCAAAAATTGGCCATGTCAACGAATTCCTGTGTTTTGCTTTCTCACATTTACTTGGCACAAATAAGAACAGTATAACGCCAATCAAATCTTTTATTTATTTCCAAGTAAAAGAAATATCCCAGTGAGAAATGGTACATCGAATCGACATCGATTCAACATCGAAATCATCATTTCGATGTCGATTCGACGTCGAATTGATGTCGAATTAATTACCCGTTTCTCGCTGGGTAACGTTTTAACCTCTTCCCATTTGCCGTCTATCCCTCAAACTGCAATTTTGCGGTTACCTTACACCCGAACACCTAACCGCGTGCACCGTTTCTTCCGTAGAATTTTGGAGAATTTTTTCGAAGCGAGTTGAACAGCTAACGGCACCCACCGCGGTTGAGCAGTACGTTGGGGGGCGTCGACCGCGGAATTTTCGCAAGTCCCGCGCGGGAAAAGTGCTGTTAATTAAAAGCGTTAAAGTTCCTCGGGAATAAGGCGCGTTGAACCCCGGCGACGGGACTTTGCCTTGCATCCAAGTTGCCGGCATAACAATAAATTCGGCGCGGAAAGTTCGCGACTGCGAGGGTCGGTCGGTCGGTCGGCTGTGCATAACAGGCTCTCGAGGTAATAACTCGAGTTTCGGAATAACTGTTTGCCCTCGCGAATTTCTCTCTCGCGCGAGGAGAGGAAACTTCCGGTGCCCGTCCCGGCGAAGTATATGTATGTATGTACACCTACGCGCGAGTCCCCCATTGTGAAACGAAAGAAACTCCCGACGGGTAATTATTGTCGCGTAATTAGGGATGATTTACCCCCTTCTTGCAGTCTCGTGCGAGGTTCTCTCCGAAACTCGCTAGTGATTTAATATACTCGCGATGTACGTATATTTAAAGAAGGAGCTTTTATTATTCAGAGAAAATGGAAAGAATCGTTTTTTCGCGTATGGAATTTAAGAGTTGTGAGTTTTATTAAAATGCCTCAATGAAAATAGCTTGCAGTGAAAGCGCGTTAAAATACTGTTTATTATTTATGAAACTCAGAGAAGCTGTTTCTGTGTACTCCACAGATTGAAAGAATATCAAAATGTATCTCGATGAAAACAATTTAGCGGGAGTGTGTTAATGCTGTTTATTGATTGTAGAAATTGGAAGAGAGCTGTTTTTGTACATCAGATTGCGGGAGCTTCCGAATGCATCAATGAAAATAATTTATCGGAAGATGTGTCTGTTAATACCTTTCCCCAAAAGGTCCGATTCGAGTTGAGTAATTTCGAGACCAACGGCGACGTATCTATAATTAATATTTTCGCAATAATCTCCTTTTCGAATATCTATCCCCGAGAAATATATCTATCTATATCTATCTATTATAACTTCGGACACGCGCGAGAGGGGCTTCGACCGGCGCTCGCTCGCTCGCTCGCTCGTTCGTTCATATCACGGTCTCTGTGTCTCACCCCGTATACACCAGTGACCCAACCCTACCGCACGCGGTGCTCCAATCCCCTTTGAACACCGGCGGCTCTGTATGAAGTATAACACTTTCGCGGTGTCGCGCACACGAGTGGCACACGGCGCGGGGGTTGAGTGGCGCGTTGTTCCCCGGCGCGAATACGACCTCGTTAGAGTAAGGGGAAGAGCGAGATTTTTCGTTTCGTATATGTACACGGGGCGGCTCGAAAACTGCAGCGATATACACACGTTTCGATGGCCTTTTTAGATAACTCGAAAACTCTTTCGGCGGATTTAAAGCTTTCTAGCGGCGCGAATCGGCGTGTTAAGTACGTTAGATGTTCTCGATTTTCGGAACCTTTTTCGAGGGAAATGTTATTTCGCGAGCTCCGAGAAAAGAAAGATGAAAAAGCGCATAGGGGAAGGTAATCTTCTTTTGACCTATTGTAACCTTTGACCTGTAAAATTATTGGATATTTGTAAGTGTAAAAATATATACTTGTAATTTGACAGCTAAAAGTAAAGTGTATATACAAGTAATAATAAGAGAATGTAGATCCATTTGAAAAATGCGATTGATTAATTTATAGTGTACTTTCATATTTAAATTGCTTATGTCGTCAAGTAGTTAAATAAAATTGCAAAATTTAATCTCAATATGTTAATCTTAATAAACAATTTATTAAAATTGATGTTAAGTAAAGAAACGTTAAAAATATAAATATAAAAAGCATTTAATTACCTTAATTTCTCTTTGAACACACCTTATATATGTATATTGATCAGAGGTGCGTCATAGATGTCGTATCTTTAACTAGAGTTCCATTTTTTTCTTCAACATAAAAAAAATAGATAAAAAGTGACACATATATAAAGCTACAAAACATATCAATGTCAATACTTGAAGGAATATTGTACAACTGCTTTTTGTATTTTTAGATATCAAAGATAAACTTGCACAACGGAAACAAATGTCAAAATCGGTCAATAGTACAGCGCTTTCCCTTATCGGACGTGACACACGGTGCAGGCGGATAAGGACATTCGCGAGACATTGAGGAATAGAATACGAGGCGAGATCGCGCGGGAAGATTCCCGGCCCTGGCTTAACCCCCTATATATAGTACATACATAATATCGTCCAGCATATCGTCTAAATGCGCGGGCAGCCCGCGAGCGTAGTCGCGTCTCTCATCCACGTTGCATTTAACGCTACGAATCTCCTTTCTCTCTTCCTGCCCGCAGAATGGACATCCTGCTGCGAGACATGAACGCGCCGTGGCGATGACAAGCCTGATCTTGGAGAACGCCGACTTGAATCGACTCTTTCCGAAATGCCGGCCTAGGGGCGGCCCACCCCCGGCCCCGGGGGCCTCCACGCAGAGCAGCCAGCAGCCGCATGACAGCCCCTGCCAGACGGAGGCCGCCGCTATCGCCACCATCGCCACCGCCGCGACCGCCGCAACAGCCGCTGTCACCATCGCCTCTACGAACACGTCGACGAGCGCCTCCGCGATATCGGACGACATGATCGACCTCGAGCGCGACACCTCCGACAGGCAAGTTGAACCGATTTACCGAACGGGGGAAGGAAGGAGGAAGGGAGGTGGGTTCGCGATCGGATTAATCGGGGAATGGGGAGGGAGGGGGGTAACTTCGGAAGTTACCAGCGCGAAGAAAAGCCGATGGGTAACGGTGATTTGGACCTGATACTCCAATACTATCTGAGAAATTGACGTAGTTTGACGACTCGTTTTTGTGAGGGAGGACGCGGTACACAAAATTTGTATACATAAAACACTACGAAATGTTATATAGTGGCAGCTTTTAATAGTAATTTTATATCATAATATCGCTTTTTGATGATCTCGATTGGGATGTTAACGATGTGCGGAAAAGAATTTATTTCAGCGCATATTTTTATTACGCAATTATTACGCTTAATGTGTCTGTCACGCAAAATTGTAGAATGGTTAATTACGTAATTGAGGAGCAAGATGGGGCACGGGCGGAATGAAGATGAAAAGCTGCATCGCTCTTGAGAAGTGTACAAAATAATTAGATTTGCACGACGAATTTATACGTCGCACATTTTTTATTACTCTTATGATTTATAAGTAAAACCCGGAGAAAAATACAAGTACATTTGGCAGTAACTTTTTTCATTTATTTTTTCGCCGTACGCACATAAACGAAAAGTGCCAACTTGTCTCTTGTGCCAACGAGTCTTGGTCCCTCTTAAATTTTGTTTTTTCCGCAAAGAAACTTGAGATAATTTTAAAGTTTTTCGGAAAGGGGATGAAGTCTCGTTAAAAGAATATTGGAGAAACGGTCAAACTTGATCGGGGGATCGATAATGAATCATTAGTGCATATCATTAATAAGACTTCGTATGTATTTCTTTTATAGATTTGGAAAGCAAATTTTTCAGAATTTAAAGTATACGTATCAATATTAATCTGTGAGTTGGATTTTATATCGAGAACAAATTTTTTGTTACGTTGCTCTATGTATCAACTTTTCATACACACTAAAAAACATTTTGTATTTATATTAAAATCGATCCTTGTCAAAATTTTTGTGTTAAAATTTAACACATTTGCTTGTTACTTTAACATATTGATGTCACGTTAATTCAAGTGAAGGATTAAATTATTAGAATTTATCAGAAATACGGGGAAAAAAGTGTAAAAGTAACACAATGTGCACGTATTTTTAATTTTACACAATATGTTCCCTGTTATCAGTGACAGAATATATCTATTAAAATTGCAAAAGAAATGTTGAGTTTATTCCATAATAAGAGCGACTGTTACTTTTCTACGTGATCTCGTTATATATGTTACATTAATATTATAATAGTTTTAAAGTTATATATGTTATATGTGTTACTTTGATAGAATTTTCTCATTAAATTGTTATATAAAAATTACGTCAAGTTATAAAATTTACATTTATTTTTATGTGAAAATATAATACTTATATTGCTATTTAACATATGCTTAATATGTTAAATTAACAAAAAAATTTCTGTGGATTGTTTGGGACATGTGACAGCTGTTAAATTTAACACAAATTTTTTTACTATGCACGCATGTGCAATATGTCTAAATTTTCGTAAAACGTTTTCATCTCAATTAGGTATCATAGTCTAACGTCAAGAACTTGATATTGTTTGTTCCTGTCATTTACTTGTTTGGAATCTCGAATTTCGTGAGTATAAATTGCAGATTTTTTTATGAAGCAAATATTATTACGTGACAGCTCTACACACTACATTTGACTAACAAGAAATGGTAAGAAATGATAAAAAGTACCGTGAATTAGAATTTTTTTTGTTTTTGGCATGAACCCCACAATCCAGACTGGTAGTAATGCTTTCGTTCTGGAAAAGAATTTCCAAATCTATAAAAACAATAAGACGAATTCTTGCGAGAAAAATCATTGCGTTTAGTCGATAAAACAGACCTGTCTGTAGCATTCTCTCAACTCCCTTGTTCCATCAAACTCCTCAATTAACAATAAACATGTTGAGTCCCACCATGAAGCGATGGTCCGGGATCTTATTCTTTTCTCTCTTTTTGTTCTCTCCTTTTTTAAGTTACTTATAGTTATTCCCTCTAACCGATTGTTAAGAGTGCCAAGTTACGTTCGTAGGTATAGGAAACGAGCGAATGGCAGAAAAAAATCAGGTTCGCTGTCCCGTAGGACGGCGAGCGTGGTGCCCGGTTTCACCGTCGAGGGCCAGCTGCCGCCGCACGCCACGAAGCCGCTTTCGTCGAGCTCCTCCTCTGCATCCGGGCGCAGCGAGGACGCGCCGCAATACGGTAGCCTGCCGGGTAGCGATCATCAGGGACAATCGCAGCAGGATGACAGCGGACCCGAGGGAAGCCCTGTGTACATTTTGACCTCGGCCAAGGGTGGCCCCAGCTATAAGCTTCGGGATTCGAGGTAATTAAGAGAGAAAGAGAGAGAGAGTCGCGTAATGTGTTCAGTGGAAATGTAATTGACTCTAAAAATACCGGTGGTTTTATTTAAATTATCAACGGAAGGATAGATATTACTTTGCGCACGCTATATACGAGTACAGAGCAAATCGCCACTACTTTAATTGACGTGCTTCTCGAGGGGCGTCGTGCAAAAGTACTTTGTCGTTGCTTACAATTCTGTTTTCTCAATATTTCAAGAAAAAAAAACCGAGAGTTTAAATTAAAATATTTACTTATCTTTATGGTCACTGCGATTATAAACATTTTAGGTATCAGAGAATCGAGTTAAAAAATGTCACATTCTACTCGTATCATGCAATGTACCCAACATTTTGTTATTGAGGGATATCTTTCGATACACGAGAATACAAGGCTATCGTTGTTATAAAACAAAATTCGCGACCCAGGCTGCGCCGTTCACAATCAGTAAATCTACTTGTTTATCGGTAAACCTCATCAAAACCTGTTCGGTTTGGTCAACATCTTTCAAAAAATGAATGACTGAGAATGAGAATCAAGAGGAAAAGCGCGAACGGTAGCAAACGCGAAAACGTGAAAAGTGCGACCCAAAGGTCACGGCTCCAGTATTTAAAAACGAAATGAATTAGAATAGAAATTAAAGTTAATTGAGAGGCGTTCGAATTACCGAGTTTGAACGGTTAAATCGCGTGGAGGAAATCGATAATCGGGGAGGGGAGGGGGGGGGAGAGAAGGGGGCGAAAGGGGATGGCAGAACCCGACGTGTGTGAACACTTGTGTACACGCGGCAAAAGTGTGTTACGTGTCGCGATACGTTAAATTCGAGCGTACGCTCGCGATGAAACGTGTCCGTCGTCACGATGAAAGTCCATTTGACGTACGGTCTTTGTGTATCTATAACGTGGACACGAGCGCCCGGTTTCGATAGCCGATACAGAGCCTCTACAGAGGTTTCCATACACACAGAGCCCGCACGGCGACGATTCCCGGCGCGCCATGTCCATGTATATTCAACGAGGCGTTAATTTCCAGCTTAATACCCGACGATATACCCGGGCGGAAATGTCATTCAAATATCAAGCCTCTCTTTCGCACGCGCGCACGCCTCGCGTTAATGTGTGTCGCGCACGCGGCTGTCCCGATGTATAGCAAACAAGTCAATATGCTCCGCGACAGCGTAATCCGTCCGGCAAACATTTTTTCCTCCATTCTTTTTCCGCTCTCTCATGATGGAATGTTTCCGCGATAACGACGCGCGATTCGCGGCCGAAGTCGCGCCAGTTTCTTACCGAGGGAATCGGCTTCAAACCGAGAGAGTCGCATCTGCGGTAAATGTTGTGCCACTAGGTTGAATTTAATTAAAGACAATTGTCTGAACACTGTATAGTACACACAGAAAAATATGTGAATTCTACTGCTAAGAAAAAAAAAAAACGATTTAATTTACTCTTTTTCTTTCGGTGAGTAACGGTTCTCTTTAACAAAGAATACTTCCTTGATTGTCTTAAAATATATTCGACATAAGTTTCAGGGAAACTCGTTACCGTGTACTCAAAAAGAATTTATACTCTTTCAAGGAATATCGTAAAATTTTATCGAGGAAAAGTCAGAAGTAAATCAAATTTTTTCTTTTAACTTGGTATTCTCGATTGGAATATTAAAAATTACTGAGATTCAGTATATATTTCAAATCAATTGGATGCTTGTGATAAACTCATGAAATATTTGAAATAAGTAATATTTATACTTGGTTCAAGTGATTTACAGTATTTTTCCGTGTGCACACATAAGTTTATTTTAAATATTATTTGTTTCAAGTAAACGATGAATGTGTCTATTTTAATATTATTATCAAGAAAATATTCTTTGTAGAGATAAACATTACTTAAAAGAAGGAAACTTGAGTGATCGCTTTTCTTAGCACGTAATTGATATTGTACTGCGTGTGTGTTATAAAAATCACTATTATAATATACATGAAGTATAACAAGTTATTTAATTCGTTATCTCAGATGAGTTATAACAAAGGTTTGGAATAAAACGTTATATGTATTATATGTATTATGTATTGTAAATTTCGCGTGATGATTATTCAAATGCTCGAATATTATAAATTTCTGATGATATTTATACCGTGGAATAAATTCATAACGTATAAATGAAATATTTATATTACCATAGTAAAGGAACATAGCAGTTTTGCATTAGTTAGAATTGCAATAGTGATTATTTAAGGAAAACTTTTGGCTCTTACTACGTAATTTTTATACGTATAGTTCATTGTATTTTTTATTTTATTTTATAAATTTTTATTTCGTAAATATAACGTTTCTATATAATTTTGTTGGAATTCAGAGATACTTTGTTTTTCTCTAACGGTGATTTATCATTTCAGATTTTTTTATGATTGGGCACTATTTTCATATTCACCGTCAAAAAGCCGCTGTCGCGCACAATTCGGAATTCGAAAATGTTTTATTTCTCGTATCTGCCATTTTGTATCTCTTGATCCCATTTTCGTGTCCGAAAATCTCTGAAAATAATCAAACTCGATGTGGAAAAAGATAGAATGTGAAGGGGTTAAGGCCGCCCTACATTTATGACGCGCACGGACGTCTAATATGTCTTCTCGAATTTTGTTCTACCATCCCCGAAGGTGCTCGGCAGTCAGATAACTTTTCCGCGAAACGAAATGTCGTAAGGAATCTCTTGGCGTGGTATTGGTTTGTCATTACTAATCGATTGGCACTCAAAGCAACTCGCTTATCGACAATGATAATCTGTATGTAGATAGACGTACGAGTACCACCTTTTTATTCTCTCCCCGATATTTTCATCGTTCGATCCGTATTTGCGCAGTCGGCGCGAGCGTGGATACCCGATAATTTTAAATTATCCCGTGAAGATGTCGATTATTGGTGAAACTTCACATGCGCAACATAAGTTTTTTTTTCCCCCGTACGTAGATAAGTGAAGTTATCGATATCCGACGAACTCTTAACCCCCTTTGTGGATTATGGATTTACTCTCAATTATAAATTGTAAATTATTATCATTAAAATTTGACATTTACTTATTTGTAAGATCTTCGTATTTTACAATATTCGTTGACATTAAAGTAATTTAATGATTTTCCCATAATAGCTTTTTAAATTCTCTTTAATTATTCCTTAAAATTATGATAAAGTATAATTTATAATATTCTCTTTGTTTTCTATTTTTTGCTTTTCGCCTCCTATCGGCAAATTATGTTTCTTGTCACATGTCTCTCATCTCTTTCGGAATTTGTATTCTTTCTATCTCACCTCTTTTGATAAAACATGTATGAGGAAAGGCAAAAGTATAATAAGCAAAAAGTAAAAAAAAAACAGAAAACAAGAAGCACATTGTAGATTAGCTTTTAGTAGATTGTTACTTAGTATACTGAACATGTAATAATATACATTAAAAATACATGTATATGTATACTAACGTACATTAACATACATTAACAAACATGTAATTATGCCGACCTTAATTACTTATACATAAACATTTTAAATGTTTTTCTAAAATTTACAATGAGATTATTGAATATATATAATAATAATTTTCATATTAAAATTATAATATCGACTGCTCGATATTTACAACTTTTTTCAAATGTTTGATTATTAAAACGAATTAATTAATGAAAGTTATTTTAATCTTAAGCGACCTATATAACTGAAACTGTTGCCGTATTGTTCATAAAATAAATACAAAAAATATCTTTACAAATAATACACACATCAAAATGTTAAAAACTTTTAAGAACGTTAAACTATAAATTCTAATGTAGTTGCGTAACGAATTAATTTTTTAACGTTAATTTTTACATTTAAAATGAAATATATTGTCGGTCTCGATCCATCGCGTAGATCTCTTCCCGACATCGGTACTCCGTAAATCGTCTCGAGAGATAAGACCCCGAGTTGCTCGCGAAGGCGACGGGAGCGCATCCAGATGGGCGTCACGGGAGTTACGGGCTTAAAAGTCGCGCCCGTTTTCTCCTACGTGACAACACACACACACAACACACACACGCACATACACGCACACACTACACACGTTTCTCCGTGATCCCCGCCGCCGCGCCAACCCGATGAACACTTTTTCAATAAAGCATTCCAGGTGGCCGACCCAGGTGCTCGCGTCACTCCCAAGACACCGACACATTGTGTTCGTGTGAGGCCGGGATCCTCGGTCCGATTGCGTCAAATATTAAATGCGAATCACGCGTCGGTTTTGGGGTTAACTCCGTCTGTCAAACGTGGAGTTTCGTCGAAGGGGAGGGGGGAGGAGGAGGAGGAGGAGGAATCGCCGCTCGCCACCTACCTGTGTCCACCACGTGCGCAAACTGACGACGACCCGTCGACTCGTCGAGCGTTGTCGGGACACACGGGTATGGTACGTAACGTCGCACGAGCGTCGCCCTCTTCGCATCCGCCTCGTCGGGTCGTCGTTTGACGTCGAGATTTATAACTCGCCCGCTCCGTGTACCCGTGAGCCTGGCGTGATGATTTATAGGAATGAGAATTCCGCGCGTAGAAATATTTTCATACGGAGTACACAGTACACACCGGAGTATGATCCGTGAGTCATCTGTTTTGAAAGCGGCTTTAGGTTGAAATACCCTGGAATACGTTCGGTCGAGGAGGTCGAAGCAAAATAGGAGAAAGGCGAGCGAGTCTCCGGGCGGAGTATTAATTTTTTTACATTTTTGGTAGCCTCGATCAGCTCGAGTAAGATGAGATGAGGATAATCGTGTAACTTTAGGACTCGTAAGAATCACGTCACGATTAATGTAACGGCACTTGTAATTGTTGTCCTGCAGAATTATAGAAATCGCTGGTGGCCGAGAGGTATTCTCGCAGAGCCGAGGGAAGGTGGCGGCTAGAAAGTCGCGATTCCTGGCCGCGTCGAATTCCATAAATAACGAGGACATTTCAACCGATAATAAGCTGTCGATTAAGAAGAACAACAAGTCCCCCAGCTCGCAGACCATATGGGAGTTGCGCAGCCGGTAATTGAGCTTTGCGTTTGATCAGTTGTTCCGCTAAACGGTTCCTCTATAAATTATATCGTGTACTTTCACAGATGCGGTGAGTCGAGGAAGCAGCGCTCGAATCGAGAGGTGACGGAGACCGTGTTCGCCTCTGAGGTGCACTCGGTGCGACGTAACGCCACGTCGAAGTCCATTCTCGACTACGACTCGCCCAAGAGCAACCGCAGCAGCAATCGCATAATCAATTACGATTCAATCCTGAATAGCAATAATGTAGAGTATACGGTACCGAAAAGTATTACCGACCTGGACTATGGGCTACCGAAGAGCTGCGTAGACTATCAGTCGAATCACAACACGCCCGCGAGGAGCATGGCTATTGTCAGCGATGGCGAGGTCGTGGTGTTCGACGACATCGACGACAATTGGCAGGGCTTGCGGCTGGATCTGGCGTCGAACAATACGAACCAGGTCATGACGACGAGTCTGGACCTGGAGACCGACGATTCGCAGAGAGGTCGTATCGCCCCGGAACCACCGAGCTCCAGCGTCGGCAGTACCCCCAGTCCCACGACGGCATATCATCGCAATACTTCAGAATTCTTCAAAGTAATGACACAGTAACGGATACAGTATGTAATCGCGAGGAACTTTCTACGAGTCGTTTGCATTTCTTTGCAGGTTGTTACACCAGCGAGCGATTGCGAGGCAGATTCTCCTTCTCCAGAGCGTAATCATAAAGTTGCGAGAGTAATTGGCGAGTTACCGATCGCACAGTATTCCGGCAGCCCGAGACGTTATGGAGTTCGTGAGAATACGCAGCTTCCTAGCTTATTATCGTCCCCGTCAATGTACATGACACCAAGGCCTGGTTTCCCGCAAAGAGTCTTACCAACGACACCAAATCACAATGAGGTAAAGAAATGTTTATGAAATTGTATCGAATCCTTCAACAGTCTCTAGTCACTTTGTCATGCAATGTATCTTGTATTTCAAGAAGGAAGACACTTCTGCCGAAATTGTAGTAGACAAGACTGTGATAGAAAATATTAATACCGAGGATCAGCCTATAAATACATCATCTCCATCACCAAAGGCCGAAGAGGAAGAGGAAGACTCGTTAAAGCCATCAACTTTGCCTGCTGATAACATAAGCAGTCTTGTCTCGCCGGGAGGTAGCACCTTCGACTATCTGTATGAATTTTCAGAAACACGGAAAGTGTTAGAAGAATTTTTCAAGTGCCCAGCGCCGACGAAAGAGAAGGAAAACAACATAGAATCCTTTCCTTTCCAGGTGAGTTTTTTTTGCTGAAATATAAAAAATGCATAAATGTATTCGTTTACGTGAGATTGCATTTCTTTTGAAGGATATATCTAGAATAGACATACAGGAAAGTTCATAATTAGAATTACGTAAGAAATTTTGTAAGGATTTTTAAGAAAAATCTAAGTGGATTTTTTTTTAATATATACATGCGTAATAAAAAAACAAATGAAGAGCTTGTGAATTTGTATAAATAATTAAAAAATTATTTACTATTGCAAGGATCTCGATTATGAATTACGAAGACAAGGTGGAAATGCATATGTTGGTCAGAGATTAGCCAGCGGTCCACCTGCGACAGAGGAGGTTATGGTACATGAATCTCCTAAGAAACAACGGGCGGAATTTCCACAAAATGTAAGTATAATAATATATAAAAACTAGAAACATTTGCAATTAATTTTTTAAAACAGTTAGTTTTGTTTTCCCTTTTATTAATAAGTTTCACATAAGATTAATCATGTTTATTTATGTTGTAAAATTAAATTTGCATTAAACAAAAATATTTTTAATGTAAATATTGTTTTTAACAACTTTGAAGTTATTAATGCGTTTGGAAATTATATTATCTCTAGTAGTCACTTACATTCTAAATATAAATATATATATTTATAGATACAGTTTTTAAGTTATACCATATAGTTGCTTGAAGGACTGTTTTTCACGCTTTAAACACACACACACATACACGATATTATAAAGTAAATATTGACCCTTGGTTTTTTCCTATTTTTTTTTTTAGACAGGTGAACATGAAAACAACTTCCTGGACCTTTCGGTAGGTACTGGCAGCAGTGAAGATCTTGGAGAGACCGAGGTTGGTTTGCAAGTGGGACACTCGCGTAATTTTACATTGAGCCCCGAAACAACCGACTGCGATAGCAATTGCGGCGACTTAGACAGTGAGGTGTCTCTCATGATGATGGATAACGAATTAATGCCGGCAAGTGGCCTTCTTGGATCGGTCGGCGACTTGGGAAATAATTCCGATTCCTTAAGAATATATACTAGCATGCCGGTGTTAGAGGACGGCCTGTCTAGTGGACACGCGAGCGACACTGACAACAATAATCCGACTGTGATGCTCATGAAACGGCAAATAAACGAGATAGAGAAGGAGATCATACAGAGAACTCGTAACGATATGTTAGGCACGAATGAAAATGACTCTGGGAAGGACGTTAGTCTAAATGTAACAAAAGATATTTTACACGCGTTAAAGACTACGTCTCCCGATTTGTTTATCGCAAAGAAGGAAAATTCTTATGACACGAACGAGCTGCAGCTCGATGGGCTGGATCCACTGGGTACTCCACCGCCGCCGGCACCTCAAGGACGACAAAGTGTATCCTTGGATGTAAACTGTGGCGAGGTGGAAGCGGCTATTAAGGATATTAGAATGGCACTGCAAAGGACTAAAACTCTACCTGTGAAATCGCCGTCGGAAGAACCACCAGAACCGAGCGTCAGTCCGATATGGATACCAAGGTATTTTACGTTTTGTTTTATGCGCATTAAGGGTATTCCAATTGTTGAAATTTGTTCGATATTTTGGCACTTACCACCGTGAATGTTCCCCTCTTACGACATCGAATATACGCTTGGGATACCCTTTGGGATACCTCTATGTTGCGTGTAAACGCATCTAACTAAGATGTAGTATAATGGATGACAGGCGGAGAGGAGTCTGTATGGAGAGTAATAGCGAAGAATCGGATACGCGTCGTATAGGTGATGAAGCCGACGTGGAAATTGAAGAATGTCCAGATGAGGAAGAGGCAGATACCGATCTTGAAACGGATCGGTTGCTCGGACAACAGAGAACGGACGACCAAGGATTTTACGACGATAAGGTGAGTATATACTCGTTGCTTAATATTCCGTTTATAGCGTGGCGAAAACCTATTTTCTAAACAAACGTACTTAGACTAAATTAAATAAGTTATAGCACTGACAAAATATTGTATAAACGTTTCCCTATACAACTTCCTGTTAGGTAATATAGCGTGACGGTGCTAATAAGTTTAAATTTAGGGGGAAAAAGGATACGAATAATCTACATTTCTCTGTACTCTGTGCGATTCGATGGTATCGGTGTTCTACTAATATCGTCTTGGTGTTATGCAGGGGTGGAGGAAGCCTAAGACTAGGACTATGTTACCGCCAATGAATGCGAAAGTCGCTACTCCAAAGCAAACCCCTCCCAAAACTTTGAGTGTCGCCCCGATAGAAACGCTAGCACCTTCCGAGCCCATACCCTCGACGTCTGCCTCGATCTCCCCTCCTCCTGTAGTGTCTGTTATACAATCGTCATCTTCTAACGAGTGCGAAGTAACCACTCCCGCGCAACCTACATCGAGTCCGCAGAAGACCCCAGTCAAAAATTCTCCCTCATCCCCTCAGAGCCTCAAGGAATCCAACAACAAGGTGAAAAAGGTGCCCTTTCAAATGATACCACGGAATCTGTTTTACTATTAGTGATTCTATAGCTATCTATATTTCTAGTGAGCTTGCGGTAAAATAGCACACGTTGGTGCATGACAGTACTATACTTCTGTTGCTAAACGAGATATGTATTAATCAGCTTAAATATAATTTTCATTATCAACTACTAATTCAAATGTATTTTCTAATAATAATACATTTATATATTTAATAATTATTGAAGTGTTTTTTACAATTGTTAATATACGAGTTTTTATACGAAAAGAAGATAAAAAATAATATTAGAAAAATAAAATATTTCTTTTGTTATTATTGAAAAATAATTCACAAACATGTTTAAGCTGATTTTTTTAAACAGAAAAGGTACTTTTTTTTATCTTATTTAGTTTTCCTTTATGGCTTTCGCTTATTATGCTTATTTTTAATTTGTAACAGAAACATTGTTAATGTTATATTTACAAAAATATTGCATATTAAATTATTCCGTATCCATGAATATGCAATGATAATGAAATGCTTTGTATAGGATGATTTTTAATTATATGTACTTCAAGAATTTAGAGACCAAAACAAGAAAAATGTCATACAAACATAAGTATTTAAAGCATTATTTATATAGTATATGACATTTTTTTCTGGTTTAGACTCTATTTATATCCCAAAAATTAATATGTAATTGAGAATATTTTATAATTTTTTTCTCTGCTTTATAAAATAAAGTAGTTGTTATACTATGTTGCTTCGCTAAGAAAGGGATTATAAAATTGCGATAGCATTTAGTGCCTATTCTACTATTACTATTATTATTACTACTATACTATTATAATTGTTATTATTATTATTATTTCTAGCATATAGAAACATGTTAATATTTAATAGCTTTCTTATATAGCAGTTGCTGCATGGTTAGCACATCCTACAGCTTATATGATTACATATATGATTACGTATTTAATGAAATTTAATTGCGAGCATATTTGTCAAATTTTTATCTGTGTTGTCATGCAAATTGCATTGTTTGTTCTATTTTTCAGGATAAGGAGGGAAAGAAAAAGAGCAGAAACAAAGAAGGTATAATCGCATTCTCATTACAATTGTTTTTCTGATATTTCTTAACAATGCTTACCAGAGTATTATTAATATTATGATGCTAATACAACATTTTTTTCTATTGCTTACTCGGATATGTAAATTCGACATCTGTTTTTAATTATTATGGTAGGTACAGTACTCTTTAATATGCATATATATATATATAGAGGATGTCCTAAAACATGTGGGTCAACGCTTGTAAAAAGGTAGAAGGAATCGAGATGAACATAAAAGTTCAATATTCATTGTTTTGGGTTAGGTCCACCAATAATTAAGATATTAACGTATGTAATCTGCAAATAATCTAATTAATTTCTATCGTAATTGTGAACATAATTGTAAATTAATGAAAGCTTATCGTACATTCACGATAGATTTTTTCTTCCGTGTTATGACTCGAGCGAATCAAGCTTTTTCCTCGGCGCGTTCTAATTCGCATAATTTGAAAAATTAATATCTCTATTATTGGTGGACCTAACCCAAGACAATATTAGACTTTTGCGTTTATCTCGATCTCATCTACCTCTTTATGAGCATTGACCCACGTGGTCAGGAACACTTTTATATGTATATATATATTTTTTTATAATAAATTATATACTATTATATTAATATTATCAATATTTAAAAAATTAATTTAAAATTAATATTATTTATGACACAAAATATATTTGACGATTATAAAATTGAACAAATACAAAAATTTTGATGGGTTTTTATTGGATGTTAATGCCAATAATGAAGAAAAACAAATAAATATTAACGAGTCTGGCATACAACATATAATACAAAAAAATATATGTTGGTAACATCTATTTTTTATTATTTTGATTTTAACAAGTTTGTCAATAGAAAAAAAAATGTTACCAACATTTATATTTTTATTACAGCCAGTGCTCGGAATTAGTTGCACATTTCGCCTCGATTCCTGAGGCACCGCCTGCTATGCCCCCACTACCGCTGTAGGCTCGACGGCCGAGCCGCCGATCGCGCGCGTGGCCTTGTGTCTCAGGAGCGTTCTACGATAGATATGCCTGGTCCATTCGCGTGATTAAAAAATTCTCTTGCGCTGTGAATAATTTTTTTATTTTTACAGACAATTAAAGTTATTAATAATATTTTTCCTCCTGGGTGATGTGGAAAGCTATTGACAAAATTGCAATTATTACATTGTGTTATATTATGCTCATTATATGTATATACAAATATGTTTATAAACGTAAAAATAATATTAATAACTTTAATTGTCTGTAAAAATAAAAAAATTATTTACAGCGCAAGAAAATTTTTTAATCACGCGAATAGACCAGGCATATCTATCGTAGAACGCTCCTGAGACACAAGGCCACGCGCGCGTTCGGCGGCTCGGCCGTCGAGCCTACAGCGGTAGTGGGGGCATAGCAGGCGGTGCCTCAGGAATCGAGGCGAAATGTGCAACTAATTCCGAGCACTGTATTACACTATTGGCAGACTTGTATATATATTACAACTGCATTTCTTTTGTTACTAACAGTGTTTGCAATTATTATTTATCCTTATTTGATAAATAATAAAGATGAAACGATACTTATAAGAGCTTAAAACGTGAACAAAAGTGGGTAAAAGGAATGCCGTCTATATACTCTGCGTTGAAAAGATCATATGAAAATCCAGATGGTTATTTACATGTATGTAGATTTCCATGGATTTTAGATGCTTTTGTACGGATTCCATATAGATAACTATAGAAAATCCATACAAAACTATCTAAAATCCATGGAAATTTACATACATATAGATAATCATCTGGATTTCCATCTGTGTCTCGATCATGTAATTTTTCCTCTAGGGCGGAAACGTGAAAAGTGAAAAATTTCAAGTTGTCTCTTTCTATTCAACATTAATAGAAAGAGATAGTTACATGAAACTTTTCACTTTTTACATTTCCGTCCTAAGGAAAAAGTTACATGATTGCTGCCCAGATCTTTTCAAGGGGTCTATTACCAAAAAGACAAAGATATCATTTAGAAAAGAAATTGGCTAAATTTGAATAAATGATATTTTTTAATAAAAGTGAAAATAAGTCAAGGAAGGCTTCATGTATGTGTAATAATAATAATAATAATGTATGAATTTCGGAATGGAATAAATATTTAAAATAACATAAAAAACATTTGTGACGTGTTTGGATTGTGTCAATTCCAACCTGTGAAATATAGTCTGCAAAAATTATAATAAATAAAGTGATTTTAATCTAAAAAACAAACCATGTTTTGGATGGTCTCTTAATATTGATAATGACAATGTGCACAATTTAGTGAAACATATTCACGAATTTTGACAAAAGAAATTAATGAATTCAACGTTAAGAGCTTGATCGCTTTTTAATATTTAAGAAAAACAATGGTTGCAACATCTGTTAAACCTATCAAGACACTTACGCACCCAATATTTCTTGATAATCCAATGTTTCTATCTTGTTTGTGTGTAACAGTACTTTAATACGCATGATATGTTTATCAAGGGGTATCTCTAAATTTATTGTATGTACGTATGTGTCGTCGTAAATCATGCTTAGAGATTTGAGATGTTCAGATATTTACATTTCTCTATTTGTATTTCCTGATAAGGTATTCACTAATATTCACTCATATTGATAAGTGGAGTATTGAGTCTCATAAGTGTCATAATCTTTCAATGTGATGTGACTGTGCATTTCACGTGTACAATTATTTTTCGCGCTTATATGTATCGCAAATTAAACAAAATTAGACACGATATAATTTCTGAATAATAAAAATGAAAAATGTTAGTTGTGATCTACTCGCGAGAACAAACAAGATTATAAGGACAAAAATTTTATAATTTTAATTATCAATTATATTGTTACATAACATGAGGACTTCAACATTAACTGAAAACTTACACGAAACAACATGGAACGAGAGAATCAATTATTGGATACTATAATCATGTCATCTGTTACATTGCCTCAGTGTTCCTCTGAGCACTTTGCTGCCTTTGGCACACTGCATCATGAGACGAATAGGATAAAAAATTCTAAGTGGTACGTGTCTGTGTCTCTTTTAGACTTGTTGGATGATCCATCAGTGTTAATCGAAGGTGTCCTGTTCCGCGCGAGATACTTAGGATCTACGCAATTGGTATGCGAAGGTCAGCCGACAAAATCGACCCGCATGTGTCAAGCGGAGGAAGCCGTTTCTAGAATAAAGGTACATATGAAAACGCACTTTTCTTTATTGTTATCTTAGAAATATACTATTTCTTTTGAACTCATTATTATTATATACGTCAGTTGCGAAAGATGTGTATATACTATTATATACAAATATGTGTATATAAAAAGCACAATTTATATATATATATATATATATATAAGGTATATATATATATATATATATATATATATATATATATACAGGGTGTTAATAAACCTTCGCATAATATTTATATCATCGTGTTGCCCACGAAAATCGAAGACGAAAAGCTCTCTAAATTTTTTCGATTCCATGCGTACAGTTCTTATAATTATTGTCGGAAAATAGTGAAATATTGCCAATGTACGCACGGTTATAACGGAAACACGAGTGCGGTGAGAAACAAGACAATCATCGTCGCTCGCCGCGAGGCGAGGAGAGCGCAAACAAAATTCATTGCTATTCACAACGTTGTTCGTAGCGATAAGCGATGGGGACTAAGGATGGTCGACGATAACTAAAATTTTTCACATAAATTTTTAAACTGTACTACATAAATTGCAAAGCCAATATTTTATATTTTATATTTTATATTTTATACTTGTAGACGATTTAACAGCAAAGAATATGTCATATTAATTTCATTAATATACTGGAAGTTTAAAGAAATAAAAGCAAATAAGTCATGAACAATTAATTGTTTCCTATTTGTTTTGGAAATTTTGCACGTTGGAATAAAGTCCACAAATTGTAAAGTCCGCTGTTCGTGAAAATGTCTACTTACATTTTATAAATATTACGTTTATGATTTGTGACAATACAATTGCCAATAATGTGTATAAAAAGTTTTGGTACGGCAACATAATTTCTTTTTTCCTTATCAGGATTTAATCGATAAAGTTGGAAAATTGCGAGAAAAAATTGGATGCGGCAGACTTAATGAATTATTCGGTTTTATTAATTTAAAACTGTAGTTTATCATTAAAAATACTATGGCGCATCTTCCGAAAGCTGTAAAGTGACCTGATAGTATAAGGATAATAACAAAATATATTAATTTTACATACAGTTCTGATAAGCTTGTAAAATGACGAAAGAGCATAAACTGTAACGGATTTCCAACGAATTATTTGCCTTCATTGATTTAAAATTCAAGTATATCAATAAAAATACTATGAAATGATTCTCTTAATGTTTTCAATCAACTTTTAATTTTTTTAGCTTCGCAATTTATGTAGTACAGTTTAAAAATTTATGTGAAAAATTTTAGTTGTGAGCTATCGTCGACCATCCTTAGTCCCCATCGCTTATCGCTACGAACAACGTTGTGAATAGCAATGAATTTTGTTTGCGCTCTCCTCGCCTCGCGGCGAGCGACGATGATTATCTTGTTTCTCACTGCACTCGTGTTTCCGTTATAGCCGTGCGTACATTGGCAATATTTCACTATTTTTCGACAATAATTATAAGAACTGTACGCATGGAATCGAAAAAATTTAGAGAGCTTTTCGTCTTCGATTTTCGTGGGCAACACGATGGTATAAATATTATGCGAAGGTTTATTAACACCCTGTATACATATATATATATACATATCTCATATACAAATGGAACATGTATATGAGAACATTTTTTTCTTTCAAAAGATTTTTACGAAGCATCGAAAATAGTTATTTGTGCAAGTGCAGCAAGTGCGATGAGTCGGCTAATTGCCTGTAAGTGCGGGAAAACGCACGAGCCAAAGACGAGTGCGTCCCGTACGTATGGGCAATAGTCGATCCGCATGTGTCGCACACAATATTTTTTGTTACCTGTGCATTGAAATGTTCGTCCTTAAGATGAATTGACAGTTGAGAAAAGGAGCACTTTTGGTGCACAGATAGCGAGAAAGATTATGGAGTACAACGTGAATTATTAAATGCGATGTAAATCACTTGAAAGCTACATATATTATTTTCCTAGAATGTTTTGTTCTCAAGAGCAGTAACTACTAATTAAGTGAGCATATCGCGGTATATTTGATAGATAATGCATCCACATATATGATATGTTGTGTTCTGTTTAGATCAGTAGCACTATATAAGTTTAAAAGACACATTATATATATAGAAAGACAAAACAAATTAGAGTTTACACGTCGACTAAATGTTCCAATTGTTGACTTTTGTTAAAACGATAATTGTTAAAATAAAAATAGAAAACACGCGTTAGAAAATCTGTTAGAGAGTATAAAATTGTTTCAGGAACTAAACTACGAATAATAATAACGAAACTAGCAGCATGCTCTGAATGCTTTATACTATTTTAATTTGCTACTTAATTTGTAGTGAACAACAGTGCAACATTCTCATCTGCAATAATGTATTTCAATGTTGAGATTTTTAACTTTTTGAGGATCTTCAAAATTGCAATTTTCCTCTCGATACAATTACAAAATAAGCGCTGTTAAATATTATCAATGGCAAGGGATTTGCATCTTTTTATCAAGTACAACATATTTGAATGTTTTATATATTATTTTAAGAGCATTAATTTACCTCAAATGGTTAAAATGTTGGAATCTTAAGTGATTAGTTAAACCTGAGAGTTTTCTGTAGGAAAGAGTACTGTCCAAATCACGTCTTAAGACTCGTTTGTATTTCAGTTATTTAACATGATAAATATATAAAAAGATAGATAGTTAACAAAAATATTCTGCATAGAAAATAGTACAGATCGTGTTTAGAGTGTATAGTATTTCCGCTTACACAGTTCATATTTTGAGTAACAAGCTACGAAATGTATTATCTTATCTTATTAGTTTTTATTAGTTTATGATAGCGATCAATCTTTCAAGGAAACTGTCGATAT
The DNA here is from genome assembly GCF_013373865.1 of Monomorium pharaonis. NCBI lineage: Eukaryota > Metazoa > Arthropoda > Insecta > Hymenoptera > Formicidae > Monomorium > Monomorium pharaonis. The sequence continues at coordinate 13,424,235 of NC_050469.1, read as the reverse complement.
TAAACTGAAACAGAAAATTCTTTCCTTCTACTCTTAGGTTCTGCTCATAAACAATCAAACGTCAGCATTTAGATAGATCTCTTCTCTAACTGTGACCTTGTAACAGGCAATGAACAGTTTTTTCCACGCGATTTTTCTTGCCATCGCCTGAGAGATGATTCTAAATGCTGATTTCTATCTATTTAATAATTAATCTAAATATAATTGTGAACTGGCCGTTGTGCAAAGAGGCCTGAATGTTTCAGTGTAGCGCCCCCCTTCCTCACATCACCAACACCACCACCACCTGACCACCGAACACTGTCATCTTCTCAGTGTAACTTTGATGTGATTTCTGTGTGTCTGTCAGTTTCTCTTTCTCTCTCTTTCTTTTTCTTTGCAAATATTTGGTTTATATATCTGCTGTCCGCTTGCTATGTCCGCTTTCCTGTAGATTCTTGATCAATTTTACGCACACGAAATCCATATTAACTCGCGGGAGATATTGGTCTACCTGATAACTATGTTCTCAACTATGTCTCTTGCAAAAAAATTCAACAACTGGTAGAGAGGAAAAAACTGGGACCATGAAAAACAAATCTGCGAAACAACAGACAAATCTGCGATATAACAGACGGGCTGTTTTAGGCAAATTTTTAAGAAATTTCTTAGAATTCATCTTACTTCAAGCTTTAAAGTGATATTTGATTATATCGATTCTACGATACTTCTGACAGTATCCTACAAGATTGAACATAATTAGTCGCTTATATTTGTTTGTTCAATCTGATTTTTTAAGAATATGAATAAATTACAAAATTTTTTTTATGGTACGTTATTGTCGCATGAAGCGAGAGCTTACTTATATGTATAATTGAGTAGACCAGAATTGCGGTTTTTTGTCGTTGCAAGAATACTTTAGTTGCTTAGTCAGGGTTCAAGATAGAAATTGTGTTTTTATAACTGAATATTGTAAAAATAATATTTATTTTTCAAAAATTACGGCATTAAGAGCAGGAATTGTAATATCAACCAATTCTTTTAATAGTGTCTGCATGATAATCTGTTTAATTGCAAGGCTGCTAAGCTGTGCTCTAATATAGAACAGTGAAGATAATCAAGGAATGTTAAGACCAGGATTGAAGAGTTTATCTCGATAGTCGAATAAAATTTCTTGATTAATATCTTGTTTAATTATATTAAATGTTGATATATATTTCTTTTTGATAAACCACATTAAAAAAAAACCTCATGCTTATATATTTCATGCTTTTCAATAGCGCTAATAAAAGAATTTACGCTTGCATTTAAATATTTATATTTGCTTATAAAAAAACACGTCAAAATTAATTACGAAAATTGTTACGAAAAATAATAATGTTATGTGTGACCAATTGCTTGTATTTCTTTGATTGTTCGTTTCCGAGATGATAAAATTGGCAGATTGAAGAAACTCGATTAAGTAATCGCGATAACAGAGCCTTACCGTGCTTCGAGTTCTGAGTTGCTGGTTAAACATCTAGAGATTCATACAACAAAAGACATGCAGCGTCGTTATTAATACATTTTTAAATTACAATTGCAACAGATTCGCGTGTGTGCTCGTCCGTTGGCATTCTGTAACATAAACGTAATGCTTTGCACGTTACACAGCTTCCAGACACCTTGAGCTTGTCCGAAGGCAAAATTGCATAATGAAGATCGCATCGTGTGCAGAAGTGTATGCTACCGGACTAATGCATTTATATGTGTGAATGACTTGATCCGGCCTACGATAGACAGAGGACACAAGCATGACCACTGTGCATAAGAGAAAAGTAAAGCCGTAATTTGGTATAGCAACTCAAGAACTCATGAACATTGGCTCTTTTGCCTCTCGTTCAGTTGGTGGTGCGTGGCAATGTGACTAGCAGAGCCTTTGTTTGTTTGTTTGTTTGGCGCGTACATAACGGAAGGATGATGGGCCAGTGCCGATGCAGGCAACACTCTTAAACTATGGGGGGCAGCATGGGTATGGTCGCTGCAGCATTGCCTCACAAGGAAGCCTAGAGGAGGACGAGTGCGACTCGAGCGAAGAACTTATAGGAAGCGCTTCTGGTGGGGGCCAGTCCGAGTCGCAAGCGCTTGGGGCCCAGCCGAAACTGGCCCCGATCAGTGGCTGCTTGGGGCCCACAACCGTTTTCAGACTACAGTTTCTCGGGTCGGTGGAGGTGGAAGAGGAAGGGGGACGTAAACGGCGTAAGCGCCTTAAGAACCACATGGTGGAGGAGGCTGTGACAAAAATAAAGGTCCGCCCTCATTGCCCTTCATCCCAGACAACCCTCTCCCCCTTCGTCTGTTAAATCCGATCGACTGCCCTTTGACTCTTACAAGAGCAGTCGTTCGACCATTTCATCCCTCTCTATTGATTTATGTAATACTGACGTCGGTCAAACCTTCTTACCGGCTTGACAATTTTATTTTACTCCGCCACAAGACCCACAGCAATTTCCTGTAATATGCACCTTTCAGTTACGAAACTCGTATTACCTGCGTACAATGCACATCCTTCATAAATTATAGCAACGAGTCTCTAGCAAATTAAATGTTACGTCTGTAAGTTAGGAGACTTTTATCTATTAAACTCTCAGGTTTGTGATATAGCGCCGTTGACAGTTATGCTGAACTTTATACAACTTTACATTATCGTGCACTATATCTATTTATCTTACTAGCAGTTAAGCGTATGTGTTTAAAACACTAGTACTATACATATTTATATACATATATTTATAATATATATATAGATGTGTGTATTACATATATTTATAATTAATTATTTATTTATCTCTACTTTGTCACACATGCTGCTTCCTTATGATAGGCGCTGGTACGTATATTCTGTATGTCAAATTGTACATGATTTATAAGTAGTAACGCAACAATTTTTATAAAAAGGATGTGTGTCGTGCTTTGTACAGGCACCGGACGGTGACACTCAACCAAGCACAGAGGTAGATCTCTTCATTTCGACGGAGAAGATCATGGTTCTTAACACTGATCTGAAGGAGATCATGATGGATCACGCTCTACGTACGATTTCGTACATAGCGGACATTGGTGATCTGGTGGTGCTGATGGCACGGCGTCGCTTCGTACCGCACGAAATGGAAGAAGTACCGAAAATTAACCGTACCCCGAAGATGATATGCCACGTTTTCGAAAGTGAGGAGGCTCAATTTATAGCACAAAGTATCGGACAAGCATTCCAAGTAGCTTACATGGAGTTCCTAAAGGCAAATGGTATAGAGGATCATAGCTTCGTTAAGGAAATGGATTATCAGGAGGTGCTCAATTCGCAGGAGATATTCGGCGACGAGCTGCAAATGTTCGCAAAGAAAGAAATGCAGAAAGAGGTAATCTTCGGGGTGCGATTGTATCATCTTTTCTCACATTTTAATGAGAAAGATATTTTTTTGTCAGTTTGTCGAACTCATCGGAACTATTAATAGATATTCTGTTTATCTCGTTAATTCTCAAAATTGAAAATTAATTTCAACCCAGTTTCCAAGATCAGACTATATATCGTGACACACTTTGTAATTGCATTGAAGTAAAAATTCTCTTACTTGCTTGCAGGTAGTGGTACCGAAGGCGAAGGGAGAGATCCTCGGCGTTGTGATCGTTGAATCTGGATGGGGCTCGATGCTGCCAACTGTAGTCATAGCGAATCTGGCGCCGGCCGGTGCCGCCGCGCGTTGCGGTCAGCTTAACATCGGTGATCAGATAATAGCGATTAACGGCGTATCGTTAGTCGGCCTGCCTTTATCCACGTGTCAGACTTACATAAAGAACTCGAAAAATCAAACAGTCGTCAAGTTAACTGTCGTACCGTGTGCACCTGTAGTCGAAGTGAAAATCAAGAGACCCGACACGAAATATCAGTTAGGATTTAGTGTACAGAATGGAGTGATATGTAGTCTATTGAGAGGTGGTATCGCCGAGCGGGGCGGAGTACGGGTGGGCCATAGGATAATTGAAATCAATAATCAGAGTGTTGTTGCTGTACCGCACGAAAAGATTGTTAACCTTCTGGCTACGTCAGTGGGAGAGGTACGTAAGCGCGTAAAAGTAAAATATTAAGCTTTTAGTGTTTGCTTTGTGTGCTTTTTATTTGATAGAGCAATATCCAAAAATAGAATTATGTGTAAAAGAAAGAAAATATTTCCTTCTTTTCTAGATTTTGATGAAAACAATGCCTACGTCGATGTTTAGGCTGTTGACCGGCCAGGAGTCTCCGGTGTATATATAAAAAGCGTTCAGTTGCCTGGCTGATGCGTAGTGAACAGACAATACATCCACCATCCACTACCATACTATCTGCTACCTTTACTGTACAGGTTATTCTATGCAAATCGCTTTGTGTTTTCGATTCTTATGGGACAATTCGATACATTCACCAGCTCCTGCTTAGTAAATGAAACGTATATAGGTACGTTACGCAGAAACGTTATTAAATATCTACTAAAGCATAATTTATATGACTATCGATTATCGTAAGAAATATACGTGTAGTACTAATCAATGAGAGTCTCTGTAACATAAATTGTTTTCTGATATTTTAAGATACTGTTTCAATACCAATCAGTGCCGATATTTGATTTGTTGCCCGAACGGTGTAAAAATTATCGTAATTAATTGGACATCTGATTTATTAAAAGTTTAGTGAAACGATAGAAAAAAATTTTTATGTTCGCAATACACAAATCAATGTTACAGAGAATCAGATTATTCGCGCCAAGGAAGATGATAGGTGATGCAAATGATGCACATGATTATAAATAGCACAAAGCTCTTTACCAACAGCTGGAGCAGGGCTGGAACTGTATATTACGTAGTTTAATGACGTAGTAATATTTATAAAAAGGATCTCCCTCTATCTCTCGTGGAGACACTTTAAGCTAAAGTGTTTATTTAATCTTTTTTATCTTTAAGGCCGACGAATACTTGCGACGCGACGCCCAAATATATTAATTTGTACTAAAATTACTATCTACCGTAGTAAACTTCGGACGCGTAAATCTCGTGATAAATAACGCCATAGTAATTATATAGAAGAGCACAGTAATGTATTCTATACGTGAGAGGGATTTTTTCACGAGTAGATTAATATGTTTTGCAAGTTACTTTAAGCTGACTTTCGGTAAGAGATAAATAAATTGTGCATGTCAACGAATACACGGAAATGTTGATGAACAAAAATGTTAATTCAACCATCATGTATGCCGACATATCGCTTTATCGACGCTATTCTGTGGTATAATATTCATCTGTATCAAAGATAAAAACGTAATGCAGCACACTCGCTACGCGATATTATTTTTCGAAGCAACATTTAAAAGGCTTTCATTACGCTTTATAAATGACTATCATTTACGAGAAAATAGGCAAATAAAAGATTTTAAATTTTATTTACACCAAATATTGCGACATTCGTAAGTGCACAATTTCCTAATAAATATTTAAAGTCGGTGTACATTTTGAGAAAAAGTATGCGTGTGTGTGTGTGTGTGTGTGTGTGTGTGTGTGTGTGTGTGTGTGTGTGTGTGTGTGTGCGTGCGTGCGTGCGCGCGCGCGCGCGCGCGATTTTTTGTTTCTCGTAAATGATAGTCAATTATAAGCTTGCGAGTCATCTTGTTCCCCGTACATTACATTAATCTTTCACTTTTTCGATCACGAATTGATAAATGTGAGAAATGGCTGTGTATTTAAAAGTTTAGATTTTATAGACATAAGATTGCACTCGATTTAAAGGCACTTTAGAGTAGAGGTCTTTAAATTTTTCAACTTCACATCCTCTAGCTCTTTCTTCTTCTCTTAATATTTTATAAATTTCGCAATCGTTTTAATAGAGATTTAACTTCTTGATCGAATTCTTATAATTCTAATTGAATCTTTAACTTAAAATTCATTATATGAGCTGGTCAAAGTGTTACACTGACAATTTTTTAAATAGTTAGGTACGTTCACGTCTCTTTCGCAATTTTCTCACGCCATTCTAAAATAACATGCATCTCAATTTGAAAAATAATATCTTTTCTCGTTCTTTCTATGAAAGATTAGTGTGAAAACGCTCAAAAAATCTTTTTAATCGACACCTATTTTCTTGCGGAATAAAGTTTGTTTTAATTACTTGTTTCTCGCGCATTTAGTTCATAAAAATAGTCCTAGTAATAATCCTAATAGTTCTAATAGTAAAAAAGGCTTACAGACACCTTATTCGTATCAGCTTGCAGTAAGTCTTCACTTACTATGTATAATACTTACATGTAAAATATGTAAATTGTACTCGACTTAATGTGGCTTCACTGCGTACAGGCATACAAAATGAAATCTAGCTTCTCTCGTAACTCTTCATCGATGGAAAGTTTCTTCTAAAATATGACAGACTGATTCACTTCTGTGTGTAACCCAATAAGATATAAATTACTCATTACTCCAGGAAAATTCGAACTCTCTACAGTCGTACTACTGGAAAAAAAAGAAAATGTCCTCTTCTATATAAATACTATATGCCATAATAATCTAAGTTTTATCTATTTTTGCTGAATTTCTCACCTTTGAGCTACTCTGCTTCAAATATCAAGAAGTGCGATGACAAACCTTGAGATTCCTGACGTCTGATAAAATTTCAATGCCAAAGTACATTGAATAGTGAGACGTAACGACGCGATAGCGAAATACGCATAATTTTTGATGAACTGAAAACTATTCAGACTTTATCTGAGAATGTGCGAATATCATTTTAGAATCGACTTATCTTAATTTACAAAAAGTTAAACTTGTGTTGTCTTTATCTTCTGACATCAAACAGATACGTATAGCATTTAAAGAAAAAGCATTCGTACGTTTACTAATTATATTATGTAAAAGATATCTAATAAATATTCAGAAAATTATCTTTTTGAAGATAGAAGCAATATACTCTCGAAGTCATTCTCGACATTGTCTAAGCCGGAATTGTTTCCATCTACAATAAGATTAGATTTTCGATATTAGTTATACATCTTTCGCATAATGAATACGCTGTTCACGTCTTGAAATCTTCTTTCTTAAACAGCCCAGTATAAGTCATAGAATTTGTGTTCACATAGTATTATATAATACGTATTGTAAAAACAGTCATACATAAACTTGTCTAAATGATGAGAAATGCTAATTTTGTAACAAATAAACTAGTATTTAATCTAAGAAGATTAAACATGTATTATGGGCATCTTTCGCTGCTTCGACATAACGAACATGGATTTTGTTGTAAATTTAAGTTAGCTTTGCAGTTACATTTATATCTTCAAAGATCTTTGATTTGCCATAGATACGATATTTCCTACGGGATAATTCTCCGTGAGGCGCGCGTGGTAAAAAGAATATGTATATAAAAATTTTGCGTTTATGATACCTAGAGATATGTAAAAGCGAAAGTAAAACACGGTGCGCACAGAAAAAGCCTCGTGAGGATAGTCACGTGAGAAATGTTACAAAATATATGTATAATATATGATAATTCTATTACTTCATCGAGAAGGATGTAGCGAAGTACATTACGATATTGCATATCATGGGAAACTGATATATCATTGCGGAGACCTTCATTCATTAACGGACAAATATGTAAATTGCAGAGTATGCAGAAAGTATTATCTTTTGCCGCAATCATCAGAGTCTAGAATAAATCGTGACTATATACGTTAGAGCAAATGAATTTTGGCATAGAAATTTTAACCATATATTCGACAAGCAACACAGAGCGGTATGAATATAATATATGGGATCAAACAAGATGTTATATATTGGGTGGCTGAAACTTATCTAGTCATTACGCTAAGAATAAGATGAATATATATATAAATATATAAATATAAATATAAAGAAAAGTATATATATATATATATATATGTATATATATAAAACCAATATGTGTATATATATATATATATATATACATAAGTTAATACTCAGCCATCGCAAGCCACCCTGACTGAATGTGTCTAGCCACATTTTAATAATATCTGCAACTTGTACTGTCAATCTGGCCTTGCGTGGTCATTACTTGTATATTCGTTAGAGGAAATGTAATACTATTAAATTGTCATTATAAAATCGTTCGTTGACTCAAATTTTATTTAAGAAAAACGGACTTCTTTTATCTCTTAATAACTTAAAAGTAAGTTATTAAAATATGGCTTATTTTGAAGTATTTATGACCATAAATTAATAAATGTAGGTTTATTTGATATTATCTATTGATATTCTTTGCTCTAAATTTGTTTCCTATTGATATTCTTTTTTAGATTTTCTACGATTGTTGGTAAATTACATTTTATATATGAACAAATGCGAGGAGAGAAGATCTATGAACTTGTTTTGCTTATAAATTTAAATAAGCATACATTTAAATTTGCGTCGAAATGAGCACGTTTCGTCGTACAATTAATTTTCTAGCAAGATATTTGTATCGCGATCGTTCTCTTTAACGAGGGCAATTGGCAAATAGTGTCTGATTTATAAAATATTTCGTTGATGACAAAACATGTTTTGCATCATCGAGCCTTACAAAATGAAAAATGATCGTGCAAAGTCAGTGTGAATGGTAGAAAAATTTCAAAATCACAATCGGAATTGCTATAAGTAATTGAGGGGAGAGAAAACCCAGCCATTCATAATAAATAAAAATATCTTACACACATGCGTGCGCGCACGCGCGCGCGCACACACACACACACACACATACATACATACATACATACATACATATATATAGAGCTTGCGCTGTAGCTTCACCAGTCATGAAACATGCTACAAGATATCATGACTGTCTTTATCAATGTTTGTGAGTGTATTATAAGTTATAAACTATAAGTGAGCTATTGAATGTGTATATGGTATATGCTAGTCCACACTAAGAGATACAATAAAATGTAATTTTGAATTCAAATTCAGATGTAGTTATCTGTCACTTTAAAGTACAGTATGACGCATCGATGAAAACGATGATACAGCTTTTCTTTCATTTTTCTTTTCTCTCTTAAAGGCTTTATTTCTTCAAAATATTCCACATGACATGTGAAGCAATGAGGTATATATACATTATGAAGCGTTCATAAAAGCGATCTAAAATTATCTAAACTATTAATATCGTGAAAAGTAGAAGCACCGATGAGCCACTCTTTTCCTTCTAAAACGTCTTAACGAGTTTTTTTATATCCATTTTAGCACCGAGTTAATGTTGACAAGGACATTAATACACTTTGTTATAACAGAAATACAAAATAGTTTATCATTTCAGCCTATTTATATGCTTATGAAAAAAAATCAGTTTTAATTGTTCTCCTTCTGTTAGTACTTTATTATGATATTAGCTTCCACATTTTATTACTAATTACTAACAGCAACATAGAAGTTTATCTAAAATAAAATGTTATTTTGTAAATTTTATTATGTTAACATATTCCAGTAAAGCAATGATCAAACATAAAAAAGGAAACTAACGTACTTAAAATACATAATAAATTGTTAATTACTTAATGAAATGTACAGTATTTAACGTACAATGTACAGTATTTTTTGGATCTTAACGTACAGCTGACGTACGTTAATTATTTCGCAGCTTTTGGAAAATCTTTCGTACCATATTGGCACAATATGATAATGCATACAATAGAATATAATTATTCTATATATCCCAAACTCTTAATAATAATTTCTTTATTATTGCAGATTATCTACAATTGTTTTAACCTATTCCCGTGTCCTTAAATTACAAAACCTCTCCTGTTGTAATTATTTAAAATAAAAAGGAATCATTAATGCGATACCCCCATTTTTTTACATTTTTTACTTATATACTAACTGGTTGTACTTTTTCTCACATTTTATCCAATGAAACATACATTAAGTATAAATCATTGACATTTTTATTAAGCCGGTTATATTAATTTGTTGAGCCAATGAATTATAATAGTCATATTTCTATTAATATATACTATAATTTTGCCATCGTTTTGTTACAAAGATATTGTTTCTACTATTTTTCTATTATATTTAATCACATAATGTACAATATATGTAAATTCAAATTTTCTTTTATGTATGCTCAATCTTGTTACGTTCGTTAATTTTATTTATCAAGTGGAAAATATTTACGTACGTGTGTTGTGTGTATATACACACACACAATTTTTAACCATGTATTTTACATTGTTTCTTCTTCACAATCGTCGTAAAACAATCTTCATTTATATCTTTCAATAAGATCAATTTTGTTATATAGTTGTATGATGAATAAAATTGTGAGATACAATAAAGAACTTTTCCTATTCTTATATTTACACATTATAAGCAATTGGCAATTATTACTAATACATAATGGAAGATTTCTATTCACTCGTAGTTCAATTTTTCCGAGCACAAATTAAATGTATTCGAGTGTTTTTTTGTTATATTACATATTAAAAATTAAATAGCCTCCGCGACAATCTACACCTTGCAATAAAATAATTCTTAGTGTTGAAAGAGTTTACATAGATCGGAAATGCTCTTTCGTACCTTCTTTAATGTATTATCTGTAAGACGTGTGAAATAAATAATAGCTATTACTCATCGACCTTCATCATTTTCTATTCTACGTATGCAAGGATATTTAAATCTATAGTGTATTAGACAAAGACAACCAGTTAGCATACATAGAATTGTTTCAAAGAAAAGAATTTGTATGTTAAAACAGATCTTTCAATTTTATCTTTAAATAACATACATTAGGAAGAAAAAAAGTATAAGTTGCAAATTGCTCTAGTTTTAGTAGAAATATATTTGATTGAAAGAATTATATGTCGCATACTTCTTCTTAATATAATTTAATTTCAAACTTATGTCGCGTAACATATTTTACTTCTCACAAAGAAAGAGAGAGAGAGAGTGGCTTCCTCTTGTAGATACGTAACGTTAATGTAGGAAGATATTTTTTTAATGAGCGATTGAATAAATCCAACAGTGCTTTGCATTTCCCCACGATATAGAAAATATCCATTCTGTTTTACTCTTACAAAACTTTTATTATTTTTATAGCAAAATTGTGGACACAGGTGCCGGATACGGAGTTGGTGCGGGTAAGGTGATCAAAAGTCTGGGAAAGGTAGGAGTAACGTCGCTTTGCTTTGTCGTGGGCGATCTGACAAGGCTGAGATCAGTTGTCCATAGCGTATCTTCGAGTCCATTCTTTGGCATTACGTATCGCTTCGCTTTCATTGACTTTCCAAAGTTCAGCTACATCATTTGCCAAAGGATCATCAGGATTCGGCGCGCTCAGAAGCGCTTGTATGGACAGCAAAACTGTTCTGATTTGAAGCGCTGGACTCCATTTATCCTTGAGAATATCCAGGCAAATCCTGCCCAATCTAGATAAACCAAGACAAATCATACTAAAGCAATATTGTCTAAGATCCGAGTTTTGAGTTTAAAATTGAAATATATCGGTATTTTATTATCATTTCTATTTCTTACTTTATAGCTATTTTCTCATAGCACATGCTCGGTCTAAGGAACAAAATTATCCTAAGATTGTAAAAAATTTTTTAGACTTGTTATTCATTTATAATCTTTGATAAATATGCGAAAAATTATTAGCAGAATTAAATATAGTTAATATCATACACATTTTGTTTTATAACAATAAATTTATATATAAGTACCAAATATATATGTATATTCTTAACATGTATAATTTTACTTGTATATAATATTACATATGTTTATCTATTTTTTTCTAATAATATAAAATTAAAAATAATACATATTTTATAATAACATACTTTTAAACAATGAATGATATATCAAAAATTTTTCATATTTGTTTCATCTCTGAAATAAGTGGGTTACAAAAAAACGTCTGTGAGAAATTAGCAATAGGCATGAACACCGACATATTTCTATTTCAAGCCCAAAATTTTGAATATTCCTGCATTATGTTACAACATATCAAGACAGTAAATTGGAGTATTTACTCAAATTTTGTTTAAAAAATTATCAGATTTTTCAGAACTTTTATTAAAAATTCCAAAATTAGGGAATTTTTTAATGCTTTAAAATATGTTTATTTTATTATGTCTTGTAATGTTTCTCCATGCAATTATTTAAAAAAGTCACGTAAATTTTAAATATTAAATTTGAGAAAGTGTTAAAAATAACATGAATTAAAGTAATGATTTGTCTACGATACACAAATGATGTATTGCTTTTTACTGTCAGTGATTTAAAAAAAAAAACTTGTTCACACATGGGAATGTACATAAATGTAAGTAGATACAAATCTTATATATTACTGATCGATATTTTGCGACATAAAACAATCGTTAAAGCATCAATTTTGTCGCGAATAAAGAATTTAAATTTTAAAGAAAAATTGTAAAAATGATTGAGTATTAATAAAATACCATAAAAATTTCAAAGATATAAAAAAATTCACTGAAAATTCCACGTTTTTTCCCTATATAGTAAACATTCGATAGTAAACATTCTATAGATTACCCGCCTTTGTCATTATCTTAATTGATCCTTTGAAATATAAATATACATAAAGGACTTTAATTGTAATCTAGCATTAAAAAGATTCACGTCTGTTAAAAAGACATTCTTTTGATTTACGCGAAACACAAAAAATGCTAAAAATGACTTGATAAAAATCAAAATGTGCATATTAATAATTGGAAATTTGACAAGTGACAAGATATAATAATCAAAATATATATTGTAAATTTCTATCTTTACCTGTCTATATTTGGATGATATATTTTTGTGATAAACCTAACTTTAGGTGCGGACATTGGGTAATCTTCTGGTAGGAACAATTCGAGCTTAAATAGTCCACCTTCAAATGGCGAGTCTTCAGGTCCCGTTACTATTACGTGAAAATATCTAGCGTTAGTATCGTCTGGTACAGCGCTGATACCAGGAACTGGTTCTTGCATTAATCTTTGAGTTTCTTTAATAATCCTCCGTGGTAACGCTGCCATTGTTTATGCAAACAGATCTGTGAGAAAATTAAATTTAGATTATTGAAAATTACTCTAATATTAAATACATCAAATTGAAATTCTAAAATTCATTAACTTCAAAACGATATCTCCATCATTATTTCTTATTTTCTACTTGCAATTTTTTAAATTTAGAGGATATAAATAATATAAAACAGCTACACTGTGCTTTCTGAGCTCTTTTTTTAACTTTTTCAAGCATAGTGGTATCACAGCGACATTACAGTGTTAAAGTGCAATGTGTGTAACTGGAGTGGTGGTTTTTACTTCTACTTCATTTTTTAAATATATACAGAAAAAAAAAATCTGCTTTGAAAAGATCAACAAACACACGTAATTGTAATACGAATTTCAATTCAACGAGTAATGTAGCGATGAATTGTACTTTATATCACGCTAGAACTTTAATTAAACTTCTTGTACACAGGTTACACGCCAATTGTATGTACATTGTTATCAATAAACCTGATTTTTTTCTTTGTTACAAAACCGTCTCACATTAAACAACAACGAGACGCACTGACGTGAAAATCGTCCCGAGTTACCTCGTCAGCATCTCTCGCATACCATCGGGAGAATTTCTCTCTCTCTCTCTCTCTCTCTTTCTCCCACTCTCTATACAAAACACAATGCTGGTTGCCGAGCGATCATCTCGCATCGCGATTTACAAACCGGATATTCTAACATGTGTCGAGGAAACGGAGGATCGATAATCGCCTATTTCGTGGGCCAACTCGTCAGCGGCGAGACAACGGACGACGAACGGCGATCGGTTATAAGTTTGATAACGTTGACAGCTTTGCCATACCGAGGAGCACGTACGTGACATGCACTCGCGCGTGCGCGCGCGAAGGTTTCGTGCGTGTGTGTATGCGTGTACGTGTAGATCTGCGATGTGCGTAAGTGCGTTGCCAAGTATCGGGAGACGGGTAACCGATCGCCATAAAAATTGCGTGAACGTCGTCGCGGATGACAAACGGGAGCGCGAAACTCCAGGAAGGGTAAGATCCAAGGAACGTTTCCCCCGAGTTCTTCGCATGACAGAGAGAGAGAGAGAAAAAGAAAAAAAGAGCGCACGGATCGCGCGCATCCGATCGCATAAACAAAGGGTGCGAGCGTGACGTAGCTGCGCGGCGATCCGTCCGGTTGGTCCCGGCTCGCCCTCGTTATCGGTCACCCGACGCGGGGATACGTACGACGTTTTCCCTACGGTAAAAAGCTCCCAGTCACGTCTCGGGTGAGTCTTCTCCGGCAGTTTTTTTTCCCCCCGCGACCGGCGCCCTGTGTTCGTCCTCAGTAGAAGCCCTGAGCCTCAACGTCGCGCTCCTTTTCCTGATTAATCGTTGTCGTCGTCGTAGTCGTTGCCGCCGCCACCGTCGTCGTCGGCTGTCGGCCTCGCAGCCGACTCTCCGGAGGAGATGGTAAAAGGTGGGACCCCAACCGGCCGGTGATCCACACCGGATTCGCGGGACACTCGGTCGCAGCCGCTAATTAAATTTCCACCCGTGCGTGGACGTGGTGCCGCGACACGGCTGGTCGGGGGTTCGTCGCTTTGTCGATGGTTTCCTCACAGCCGCCTCTCGCGATTCATTTTATCACGCTGCTTGATGGCGCTGCTTGCCCTCTCGTTCGTTCGTTCGTTCGTTCGTTCGTTCGTTCTTCCGTCCGTCCGTCCGTCCGTCCGGTCGTCACTCACTCGCGGATTCTGTATATTATCTCTATCCACTCGCGCGCGCGAGTCAGCCCGTTGTTCGGCACGCGATGCACCCCGCACACCGATGCCCTTTATTCCGCCCGTTATCTCGGAGAAAGCGTCACCGTACTCACCGAACTACGAAATTCATGAAGTCACGAGAGGCTAGAGTACGGAGTACGCGCCTGGAGTACGCCGAGAGCGCGCGCGCCGACGAGGAGGCAATATCCTTGTTCCTTGGGTTTGCGCGTTACACAGATGGTGAACCTGCATGATTTTACATTTATGTCTACCCTAAGATCAGGTCTACGGAATTGACCAATCATTGTTGAATGCGAGAAGAATAATTTAATGTGATTGGTCGATTCTTTACGGCTTAAGGTGTACTACACCTGTCTGACCTAATGGAGGATTCACACTACATTCAATATTTAACGTATGACGTCCGATATCCAATATAGAAGAACACGTTTTCTGCTGAAGCAAAAGTTTAACTAGCAGCGATTTCTATGGACGGAATTCATAGACCGATCTTAGGCTCAAGCATTGTCTTAAGTCTAGCTTCGAGCCGACTTGAGACTTACTTAACCAATGAAATAACAGCATTGACGTCTCAAGATCGTGCTTAAGCTGGAACTTGAATAAGATTCGACTATGAATTTCGGCCTTTAGTTCAAGAATTGTCTTAAGTCTAGCTTCGAGCCGACTTGAGACTTACTTAGACCCGGTTCCACAACTCACGGTTAACTGCTAACGGAAGATTAATCGACTACCTATCTTTCTCTATATTATTATCTAAGGAGAGACAGAAAATCTATTAACCTCCCGTTAGCAGTTAACCGTGAGTTGTGGAACCGGGCCTTAACTAATAAAATAACAGCATTGACGTCTCAAGATCGTGCTTAAGATGGGTCTTGAATGAGATTCGATTATGAATACCGGCCTATATCTTATTGGATATCGGTCGTAAGATCCGAGCCACTTAAAGGGCCATCTACAATGGAGAGTCGTAGGCCGTAGCAGTAGTCGTAGAAAATGTCTCCACTTCGTATTGCTTTAAGCGGGTCACACACACTTTCCGTAGAACGTAACAGTAAGGTTTTGACCAATCACGTACTTGATTTAGTCGCTTACTGTTACGGTCGCCCAATCCAACATGTCGAAATCTTACTGTTACGTTCTACGGAAAGTGTGTGTGACCAGCTTTACTGTTTACAGCCTACAGCAGACATTGAGCCAATTCATTGCGTGCTTACAATGAGCGTTGGGTCATTCGGGATTAGTTTTTGGTCGCCTTTCTTTGATGGCCGGCTTGTATGTTATTGCTACATCGTTTTTATTCTAGACAGCATTGCCGTAGTTTTACTGTTACGGCTAAAACACTCCATTGTAGATGGCCCTTAACCCGGATCTACAATAGTGTAGTAAGCCTTATACCATAAAGAATTAACCAATTATATTCGAATATTCTTCTCATATTCGATTATAATTAGTCAATTTCTTGTGGCATAAAGCTTACTACAAATGATTTGAAACATCAAGGCTACGTTCAGAAAACACAACCGTTGCACAATAGCTGAGTAATGCTAAAACTCCATGTCTGCGGTGAGCTCCGGCAAACGCATGCGGTGACCAATCAGCAATCAGGCGCAGGTCGGGTTCCGGCAAGTCACAGCAAGCGTTTGAATTCTGATTGGTCACCGCGTGCGTTTGCCGGAGCTCATCGCATACATGGAGTCTTAGCATAATTCACTAATATAATTGGTCTAAATTTATAGCGAATTCGGTTGCTTGCACTAGTGCGCACTGAGTGTATATTAAGGCTTGTTTATAGTCAATTTTTATATTTAAGAATCATCTTAAATTCTTCTTAAAATACTTCTTAACCAGTAAAATAATTTATACAACATTCATAGAATTAATTTTTTGGTTAAATAGTTTTTGAACATGTATTCTTAAATATAAGAATACTGATGTAAAGTATGTAAACAAGCCTTAGTACGTCTAGTGCAAGTAACCGAATTCGCTATTAGAGATTTAACAGTAAGGACCAATAATCACTGACCGCTCACTGATCACTTGTGTTTTCTGAACGTAACCATTCTTTTATTGGTCAATTCATAAAATTCTTGATTCTAATTGGTCGATTAAATAGATTTTTAGCGTCAAGTGAATTACAAATAATCATACCCTTTGACTTATAGGGGATGCTGAACCTGTCCTGTTTTACCAATTATTTTGTGATTATTTCCAATTTATTAATCCTTTAATTGTAATTACAGAATTAAAAATCCTTCTCCACAATTAAAGTACAGACGATAACATAATGCGCACGTAAAAATTTTATACAAAAACGAAAAAAAATTTTAATTTGATTTACAAATAGTACTTATATATAATAGTCAAAGATTACACCTATGAATCTTCTTATTATTCTTATAATATATATCCCTTTTCTATATTTCTTTTTAAATAAAAGTAGATAATTTTGGTATCTGTCAGATAAAAAGCTAGCTTTTTAATAAATTGAAACAATTGACCTTTTGCGGAATAATTTAATGTTTATTTTCTAACTTAATTTTTAAAATTATTTTTAAATTAATTTTATTTATTATTTTATATTTTCGAAAAATTTTTTTAAATAAAAAGCAAACAGAAAAAGAATACATATTTATCCTACGGAGTTAACATACTGTGATTTTGAAATGTTTTTTTACTTGGATTCAAAAGACGTATAAGTCGTATAATAATATGCTACACGATTATATACAGTGACATATGTGTGGTATGTTGACTGTGAGTGGAGTCGACTCATGTTGACTCTAGTTGATTCACGTGGTGAGAGAAAAAAAAGGTTATTAGATAAGTTGATAGTATGTAGCAACTTTTATTAATATAATATATGGTAATTCCAATAACACTTAAGTGTTTTCTTTATTTAGAGATTGTATTAATTTTACTTTAGTACTTAAATTAGCTTATATTTTCTTTTCGTAATAACATAACCTTTCCTGTAAACACGTGCGAGGTTTTCAGCGTATAATTCTCATAGGGAATCTCAAAGGGAAGTAGAAGGCGCATAAAATCTAGGAGCTAGTAGGTACACTTTAAAAAGGAAAAAAGAAAAAAAGAAGTGAGATTTCTGCACTATATAACTTGAAAGGAGAGCTTATCTTAAACCATCAGCGAGACGCAACACAGAAAATGTACAGAATTTCAGAATAAGAGAATTTATATGTAGCGGGAATGTATATAACCTGATCCGAAGAGAGAAGAGTGAAAATTAAGGTAATATTTAATTTTATGGAAAAGTAGAGCGAATAATTTAAAATAGCATTACAAGAATAATATTTAGACGTTATACAAAAGCAGATTGGAGATGGTTTGATCTACTATCTTGCGGAAACTTACTAAAAAGAAAAAAGAAAAGACAAGTGTGAAGAAAATTTGACGCATCGTTAATTTATTGAGAAGAAATCATGAGGAATCTCGTTGTCAACGAGAAAAATTGTAGAAACGTCTACAATGTATTTAAAAACATAGAAACAAATCAAAAACTCTCAGAATGTGTAATATGTACTGTCAGTTTAAATAATAATGACACATACATATTATTTGATGGTCATCTCTATGTAGTAACAGTTGAAAGTGATAATATTATTGATATAGATATTGGTCAATATTCCTCTTCCAAAATAATTGCAATGGAGTATTGCATCACTCTGCAGGAATTGTACTGTGCCTATGAATCAGGCGACATTGCCTCAATCAACCTAATGGATCCAACTAGTGTTGATTATAAAGTAATAGCAACATTCAACGAAGGCTTGCAGTGTATGAAATTTAGTCCAGATCATGAATTAATTGCTATTGTATCAAGCGAAGGAATTTTAAACACTATGGTATTAGATTGTCAAATATTATCAGAGGTAATACTAAATCGAACTTTTATCAAATTTTATTTCATCACTTTTATTATTTATTTAGCTTTTATTTATTTATTTTTCAATGTTATTGCAATTCTTTTAAGAAGAGTTTCAATCTTTTATAGAAAATAACTGTAAAATTTGTTGCTTTGTTCTTGTTTTCTTACATTTGCAATTTTTGTTTGTAAGAAATAGATTTAAATTGCTTATCTAATTCCATACAAGATTGAACTTAATTTCTTAATGCTTATTATTGTTTGGAGGTTTTTTTTATTTTCCAAGGAATATAGTATTGTGATTTGTTTAATCCTTATGTTGGCATTAACACTTTGCTTACTTTATGAATCTAATCACAATTTATTGAATTATTGAACAACATTGGGTAGATTTTACTTGTTTTACACCACATCTTTCCACAGTGATGTTTAGATTGAAGAAGAATAAAAGAAGTCTCTTCAACACTGATATATAAAGTCACAAAAACTGCACTATCTAGCGCTTAATTTATTTGGTTGGCAAAGTGTTAAATTCAGGTTTTAGATTATTTTGTTTGACAAATGATTCAACAAGTGCTATATGTGTTTATATAAATATTGATATAGTATTTTATACTTAGTAAATTAAATAAATAATAAATATTAAATGTAATAAATATTATTTGTGATATTATATTACAAATTTTTTCAAATTATAGTGAAAGAGCGAAATTATAATTTTACAGGCATATTTATATTCAGATGAGTTTGGGCAGAATCAATTTGTTACTGCTGGTTGGGGTAAGAAGGAAACTCAATTTCATGGTTCAGAGGGTAAAGCAGCAGCTCAAGCTAAACCAGAACAATTAATCCCGAACGAAGATGATGACGGTCGTATTCACATTACTTGGCGCGAAGACGGTGCTTTATTCGCCATCAGTTTTCTACACAAAGAAATGAAAATTCGGCAAGTTAAAATATTCGGCCGAGCAGGTATTCTATACTGGACCAGTGAACAAATCAATGGATTGGAGGCATGTTTGGCTTGGAAGTCATTTTCAAATTTGATTGCTGTAACTCAGATATTGAAGGATAAATATGAAGTTGCATTTTTCGAGAAAAACGGCCTTAAATACTCGGAACTGTTGCTCCCTTTTAAATCGCAAGAAATGAAAGTATGTTGAACATTAAAACGTGCGACTTTCGAAAATTGTTTTGCAGAATTTCAAATTTCCTTAAATATATATTTACAGGTGAAAGATCTGCTTTGGTCACCGTGTTCAGATGTTTTGGCTATTGTTTGTCACGAATCAAAACGTTTGTCAAAAACGAATAATATGCTAATACAATTATGGACTGAGAATAATTGTCACTGGTATCTTAAACAAACTCTTACCTTTTCTATGGAGAATCCACTGTTATATGCAACATGGAGTAATACAGTAGATCCTAATAAAAAGGAATTGATTTACATGACAACAAACGAACTTACTTTCTGCTCGTTTAATTGGTATGTGAATCATAGTAGGGGCAAAACTGTGGATGATAAAGCAGTGGTTGGGGTCATTGATGGAGACAAAATCTTAGTTACCAGTTTTAGAATAGGAATTATTCCGCCGCCAATGGCGCACGACTCTATAAAAACTGACGAAGCGCAAAATGCAATTATCTTTGCACCAAATATTGATAATAAAATATCTTCGATAAGCAGTAATGAATTTTGTACAGCTTCATGTACTAATAAGTTGACGTTTTTCCAGCTGGCAGAGGTAATTTATTTTAACTTAAAATTATATGAGCTATAATGAAAAAAGAATCTATTTTTCTATTATATAATTTAAATATGTAAAATATTTTTTATATGTTGTAGGATTTCTCAACATACCATATTGCAAACTTGTGTAGCATTGATTTTAGTATACTAAACCGTACTGAAGATTTAAGTATTAAAGACAATCTATATTACTACATGCATCATTTTTTATGGTTCACAAAAGATATTATGTTGTTTTCTATAATTACTGAGAAACATAATCTTTTGTGTGTTTTATCTCTAGATAAAACAAATTCTGAAAATAGTTTACCAATACAGTATGTTTTGCAGAATTACAAGATATATACATGTATATGTAATAACATTTATCTAAACTTGAACTTTTTACAGGAAGGTGCATGTTTTGGATTATCCAATAGAACATATAATTTCTTCTTCCGATGGAAATACAGTTTACATAAAAACAAAGGAATACATATTTAAGTATACACGAGATGGACAATTTGAACAAACAAATATGATATTGAACAAATTGTGCGTTCAAATGGAAGTTACAAAAATTAATTCGAAAGACGTTATCTTTGCTTTGTCTTCCGAATATAAGTTTTTGATTGACGGAAAAGAAATTGCTAAGAATATTACAGGTTTTTATATACATAATGATTTCTTGCTTCTTACAACACTGCAACATACATTGATTTGTGTTCCATTGAACGAAGTTGGTATGCAGCAGCTAAGTAAACATGATTTAACTTTGAAGCCCTGGTTAATGGAGGTGAACGAGAAGTCACTTAGACGTAAATACATATTTTTATTATCTCTTTGTATAGAGTATTATACTTTTCTGATTTTAAATGCATTATTACAGATATCTATATCAGGCGACTGGAAAAAGATTCTCGTATAATAGTGGCGGTATCAAATGATTCGAGAACAATTTTACAGATGCCTAGAGGAAATCTAGAATGCATACAGCCAAGAGCATTATCTTTAAATATACTAAAATATCATCTTGATAACTGTAATTATGTGATTGCGCTTGACATTATGACTAAACAACGTATAAACTTAAATTTAATATACGATCACAATCCACAATTATTTTTGGATAATGTGAACAAGTTCGTAGAAGATATTATAGAACATAATAAAATTAATTGGTTGAATCTGTTTTTGTCAGAATTACAAAATGAAGATGTCATCGAGACAATGTACGCGAATTGTTATACAGATCGTGATATAAAATTTGACACTGGAAGTAACAAAACTACAGTTAATAAGATAGACGAGGTCTGTAAATTACTAAGATGTGTCATGGAGAAACATGAAGAAGCAAATAATTTAACACAACCAATATTGATAAGTTTGGTGAAAAATCAACAAAGACAAGGATTTGAAAATGCACTTACTAGAATCAAACAAATCAAAATGGAAGATGCAAAAAAAATAGTGCTACGTAGTTCTTCCGTATCTGCCCACGAAGCACTGAAATACTTATTCCATTTCGTAAACATTGAAACACTATATGATATTGCATTAGGCATGTATGATCTCGAATTTGCACTGTTTATAGCCTCGAAATCGTCGAAAGACCCAAAAGAATATATTCCATTTCTGAATAATTTGAACAAATTAGAAGAAAATTATATGAAGTATTCTATTAATGTATACCTTAAACGTTATGAATTGGCTTTAGAATTTATATCTAAAGATTTAACTAAGTTTGAGGAATGCTTAGATTTTATACGTAGTCAGAAATTGTATAAGAAAGCATTGAAATTGTTTGGGAAAAATACTGAAGAGCATAGAAAAGTGGCTGGAGTTTATGGAGAATTTTTATTAAATGAAGGAAACTACCAAATGGCCGGTACTATGTTTTATAGAAGTGGTGACCTTAATAAAGCTTTAAAAACATTTAGTATATCAAGTAATAATTGGGAAGATATAATCGCTATATCAAAAGAAATGAAATTAAGGTAAAAATTCGTACATGCATGCATGAAAAAATATTAGCCTTTCGTCATTAGAATTTATTATATTATGCTGTTCTATATCATACATATAAGAATTAATGTTTTTTTTTCAATTAGTGCAATAGATTTACATGAACTTTATAAGGGACTTGTTAAAAATTTGAAGGCAGAGCGGAAGTATGAACCTGCAGCTATCATATTGAAAGAATATCTAAATGACGTCGAAGAAGCAGTTGCACTCTTATGCGAGGGAAGAATGTGGAAACACGCAATACGGATAGCGCTTGATGTTCAGCGTTCAGATCTGAATGGTTAGAAAATGGATTATGAATCAAGTATATATAATCAATGTTAATAATCAACGTCTACTATTATATTGTATTGTATGCGAAAAGTAATGGTTTTCATAAAAGTGAGATTTAAATTTAATATAGTGTATTCAAATTTTCTGTTATATTTTTATAGAAACACATATTATTCCTGGAGTGAAAGAGCATGCAGAACATGTAATTTTACAATTAAATAAAACGAAAGAAGATTTCCTTAGATATAAATCACGTCTTGCTGTAGTGAGAAAAGAAATGAAAGAAGCACAATTACCTCGTGAAGAAACTTATGATGAATCAGAAATTAATAAAGAAATTCCGGATTCCATTAGTGACATCAGCAGTATTGCAGATTCTACTTCAAGTCGAATATCACGAATATCTATATCTTCTGGGTACATATATAATTTTCTAAAATTATTTTAATAACTACATATAAATTATAAATTTAAAATAAAAAATATGGAAATATCGTTTTAGCAAAAGTTATCGATCAAGTAAGAATCGTAGAAAACAAGTGAGAAAACTGCTCAGTTTAAAGGAAGGCAGCACGTTTGAAGATATAAGTCTGATACATGCCCTTTACCAAATCATGATTAATACGTATAAAGATGGAGGTTTGTTTATAGAAATAATATAAATTCGCATTATAATATTATTGAAAAGATCGTAGAAAATATTAATCTTTCAATTCTAATATATTTTTTGAATATAATAAAAACAATTTTTATTTTTAGACGAATGGTACAAATTAGTACAGGTGCTTTATCGATTTAAATTCGATGAAAGCGCAGAAAAGATCATAATTGAAGGAAAGGAATGCCTTCAATTAATGGAAAGTAAAAAATCTGAAATTTGGGACAAAACTCCTACAAGTTTAGATTTACTTATGGTAGTTAATCATTACAAAAACATGTTCTAGTAATTCCTGAATTATGCTTTACATTTCTCTTAATTGCAGGAAAAACAAAATATGACAACAGCACAATTTCAAGAGATTATTGCGTCCATTAAACCAATAGGCAAGTGCTCACACAAAATTGAGTAATTTAATATTTCTTGCATTCATCAGTTTTTGATAATTTTTGTTTTTAATATTTCAGAACACTGTATAAAGACTCCACCTCCAATTGAGCCACCATTTTTGCCTAATTATTTTTAAACTTTCTTTTTAAATAAATGTAATATAAATCTGTTAAATATCTTTTAGACACTGCGTAAATTGGTGTAAATGTGTAAATATTTTACACATATAATAAATACACGATATTAATACAGATAAATATAGTAATTTAGTTATTTATTTACAAAGATATGTGTGTAGAGTTGGTAGATTAATCCATATTATTATAGTACTATAATTAAATTTGCAACTAATAAGGCCTAAATATATAATTAACCACTAGTATTCAATCTTAAAATAGAGTCATGCATATATTAAACATCTAAATTTGGAAATGTTAAAATTTGGATTGCTTAACAATATAAAATTTTATCTTGTTTCAGACACGCGCATACTTACATATTAGTTATTTTATATATACATATTATAGGATACAGTAATATAAAATGTAAAAGAATATTTCTTTATCACCATATTGATAAAAATTTCCTATATGGTATTTCTCCAAAAATAATTTTCACTTTCATGCACACATCTTTTATTGAATTTATACATTTCAAAATAGCAATCGAAAGAACTTAACGATACTCTCCCATACCAATTAAGATAGACTACTTTTGAGAAAATATGGATATAAAAGCACAAGAAAAAAAAAGAAATATGTCTTAACTACTCACATATTTTCATGTAGTGACATCAAAAGTATCTGTGTAGGACTTATATATCAAAATTAAAATATTATTATAATCGGCTAGGATAAAAACTAAAAGTTTTATTTAATATTTCATTATAAAAGATGCGTTTTATGTTCTCGCTATACCTAGTTTCACTACGGCAGTCCAAAATAAAGTCCATCAGTATTACCTGACTAAATTTTCATGCATTATAATAACAAATGTTTGTATAAAGTTCTAAATATATGTCGTTTTTGTTCTCATTACGTGACTAAATGAGAATAGACTTTTCAATAAGAAATTTGTGCATTAAATGTCTAGCGCGTACAAGATTCATTATTTTGATAAACCTTTAACTTCATCTTTAATTTTTTTTTTAAAGACGCGATTGCTCTCCTTCATGAATCATAATGTCCATGATCGATAGGACATTTAATGCGATGCAAACAAACACCTTATTGAAAAGATCTCTCAAAATCAAGATTTGCTCACAAATTCGATTGTTTATTACAACTTTATGACTCGTTGTTTCTTGCAGCAATAGCAAGCATAATTGGCGACTTAAGCTCTGGTCGAATACTAATTTTCATGTATTTTACATGGACGTACTTCTTTCTCACGGCTTGATATTTACTGTTTTCCGCATCAACTATGATGGTAGCTATATCATATACTGCAGGTAACACATCGTCCTTGGAATAAGTGCTGTAGTGTGCTAGAGTATCTGTCCAGATAACCTTGCCTTCGTCCTCTTCATCATTACCAATAATTCTACAATAATTGTTATTCATTAATCCAAGTTATCAAGATGAAAGGATATAAAGATTTCGCTTGCTTACAAAAATGCTAAATAAATCGCTGCTGCTGCGATTAGGCTAGGTGGATAATGACACATTTCATAGTGAACCAAGCTTTGCTCGAGGAAATACTTTGCCATTGTGTGATGAATAGGGAGCGCCTTAAAAAACCATTATTTCAGACATTCGAAAAGTTGCAGTGTTAAAAAAATATGAAATAATAAAATTAAAATTAAAATCCCGAGCGCGTTTACACACACACACACCTTTCCAGCTTTGCTGTATCTTCGCAGGAAATGCAATGGTAATGGTCGTCCGAACGAATAATCCAAGTTTTTTACAATAAGCATTTCCATGTTCAATATATCTTCCTTTGAGTACGCCTTGTCTGTGATGTACACGAAATCACTTATATCCGGCGAATACATTTCTTCATACTTGCTAGCAATAAACATGGCCGTTACGCCTACCAGCTGCAATTTCTTCCTATCTATGGTACGGAAAACCTGCAAGAACAAAACGTGCGTATGTTACTTGAATCGTAGTTTCCTCTTAGCATAAAATTAAGAAACATTTGCGCATCTGCTGAGGCAAATTTATTGTGTCTTACTTGTAAAAAGCGATCGATAATTGCAATGGAGAGGTACAATGTCTCTTGCATCAAATGAAACTGTTGATGTACTTCTACCAACCAATCTACCAACACACATCTCATCTTAGGTGTGACCTCCTGACCCGTTAGATACCCTTTCTTAATGGGGAACTTTTTCTCTAATGTTCTCAAGTAATCATGTATGTCGTTGGTATAAAGAGAAACTAAAATGGGATTTTTTTTATCTTGCTCGTCAATGTCTTCAAACTTTAATAGATCCGTTGAAAAAGCTTCCCTCTTCTCTCTCTTTTCACTAACAAGATCAACTACACCTGCGCTAGGAGCATTATTTACATTGGTAGATGTTTTCACAACTGGTTTTACAATTTGCACTAGTGGCTTCTCAACTGGTTTTGCAGCTGGTTTCACAGCTGGCTTTGCTGCTGGATTTGCTACTAGATTTGGTGCTGGTTTTACAGCTGGCCGCTTCGGTATTGTCACTTTCTTCCTTTGTAATAAACTAATCCTGTCGATTGGTTCGACGCCCCTTGTTGTGTTAACTTTATTACTTATCTCACCTAGCGCCGTTCTTTTGCCTTTTGCCGGCACAACAGCCACCGAGGGCTTCGCACTTTTAATGTTCTCCTGATTCGCATGGTTCACCTGAAACATATTTAAAAAATTAACGATAAAATTTGAAAAGAATGTAATATTCTAAATTCTTATAAAAAATCTCTTGTAAAAAAGATATACGTTTTTACGATGTTAAAGTATATTTTTTAATTCTTCTTCATGTAACAGGTTTAAAACCTGTTTTTTCTCTCTTACGCAAAATGTACGTATCGCGAGGAAGTTACGGAACAGTAGCGCAGACTCAAGCCATTTATAATTCTCTTGTTTACAAAACGCTCAAATATAAATTGAAGATACTAATACACGACTTTCTCGATGCTCAGGCACATTCCTCATTCGTCGATTATGTCGCATAAACATCGCTCGACGACGAGGGAGAAACTTGCCACGGATCATTCCTCCAGAATTCGTTTTGAGTGAAAAATTGTTCGCTCGTAGAGGAGCATTCCTTCGCACTCGACGAGCGGTCGCCAACGGACGGCGCGAGGAACGTGAGTCGTGCGCGGGTTAAATAGACATTTAGGCACGCGAGGCATTTAAAGATGTCAGGCAACCGTTGAGGGTCGCATCACCTACAGAAAAAGTTTCGCGCTCGCGAAAGCGAGGTATCGTGCTCTCACCGTGACTGCGGTCCGATTTCTTGTCTCCATTGTCAGCCGCAGTACAGAGAAGCCCTTCTTTCCTCCGTCGCAGGCAAGGCACCAAATATCCTTCGAGAAGTGAGCCGTTCGTCGTTTCAGGCTCGAGCGGTCCTCCCGTCCTCCGGTTCACGAGTTAGTAACGACTTTCGCGGTTTGAATTATTTTCCGGTACGGTCGCTGTCGGCGACTGCGCACTGAGGCGGAGCCAGGGTCGGGCCTTGTGAAATTCACGCCCAAGAACTTGTGATCTACGGGCGACCCAATCCAATTCTCTTCTCCCCTACCCCTCCTTAACAAATAAACGGTAGATAATTAGGTATAATTTTTAATATCTATCGAATTACCAGAAAATATTGTCGAGCAGAGACAAATAATTAAAAAGTACAACTTTTTTCATGAACAGTCCATAGATAATATGCGCTACTGGCAGAAATCACGAGCAGGCGTACCCTCATTGGCCGAGCCCCCGTGGCCCCCCGGACGTGACCCTTGCTTATATAGGGGAGGCTGGCGATTCTCCGAAAACCGATTAAAAAGTGCAAAGGATACGCCAAGATGCTCCAACTGCTTTTGCTGCAGCATTAAGCGCGCGAAAAAATAGAAGAAAAAAAATTGGATTGTATCGTAATTGTAATCCTACACATTACATATAAAAAAGAAGTTTAATCGATATTTTGTAATGTGTATTTTATAAAATCACTTTTATTCCTGCCTCTCCACAGATTCTCGCGTTTATGTACCTTCAGTTTATATCCATGCAGATATTTCCTGTTTTCGAACCAATTCGACGGAATAATTTACGATTACGAGTATATATGTATATCTCGGACCTCGAGAGTAGAAAGGAAAAAAAAAAGAATTGGTAGATAACACAATTATTTACATGATATATGTGTATCGCGTATTTCTCGAGTTATTCAAGTTATTCGCAAAGACCTGAGACTCTTTGACTTTTCTCTCTGATTCTAGATATTCCCGTTCGATGAACAGCTGATCGTAAGTCACGACTCGCGTGACAGCTGTTCCCCTGAACTTTCGTGGTTTGTGTATACACACGAGATTTAGTAGTGATTGTTCATTGCCCTTTCTTGCCTAGTTCAATACTTGGAATAAAATTCACGGAATTAATTGAAGAATTTCGTGTTAGCAAATTGCTTTCACTCGATGGCGACGGTTGATTTTTCTTGACAGATGAACTGATATCTATGGTATTGTTTGACAAGTGTCGAAGAAGGAGACCGTTCGCACAAAATGTCTATCAATATAGACATAAAATTGAAGCGTGCGAGCAAGATATATCATGAAGGGGTTGGTTTTCTTTATTCCATTATCGCGGTAGTCGCTTCCTGTCATAAGGATTTTAGAGGTTAATGTTTGAGGTTATGTTGCAGGAGATGGTTGCCGGTCTGATACTGTTGAAGACTAATTCGGATGTGAAACACGATGGCATATTTCTCACTATGGAAGGCTCGGTGAATTTGCAACTTAGCTCCAAGAATGTCGGTATTTTTGAAGCATTTTATAATTCCGTTAAGGTTAGTATTTTATTATATCGATGCAATGAAACGGCGAAAGTGCAACGCTTCTAGAATCGTTCCTATTCTCATATTTATCAAATATTAATACGTGCAAATGATTGTTGCGAGCGCGAAGTGGAAACACTCTCTATTACTTGTTCTTTAATTCAATTTACTTTGAAATTTTATGTTCTCTTAATATGAATGTAAAAAACATTAATTTATTATTAGTCTGTTCTTTTGAGCTCATCTATTTGCATAGTTTATCCTTTTTTTTCTCCTCACATGGAGAGAAGTGAAATGATAAACCAGGCAAGAACAATACCAAGAAGTTTAGTTGAACAGAATGTATCTCGTGTAAATCAATAATTTTATTTTTAGCCAATACAATTAGTGCAATATACATTGGATGTTGCTCCATCGGGAAAGATTCCCAGCGGTAAGACGGAAATACCATTTGAATTGCCATTGAAGCCCAGGGGAAACAAATCTCTTTACGAAACGTATCATGGTGTTTTTGTGAATATACAGTACCTGATACGCTGTGACATAAAGAGGAGTTTTCTCGCGAAAGATGTGAACAAGTTGTTGGAATTTATAGTTGAGGATAAGGCAAGCGCCAAAGTGGAGAAGGATCACAGTAAAATCGTGTTCTTCAAAATAATGCCAGAGTCCCTGCAAAACACTCGGGACAGATCCAATGTACCAAGATTCTGCATTTCAGGGAGATTAGACTCCTTGTACTGCAAACTTTCTGAACCCCTAACAGGAGAAGTATGACTTTTTTTTATTCGTTAACACCCTGTACATGCAATTCGACAATTTTGTTCTGCAAACTTTGTTTTAAAAAATTAAAAAAACATTGCTAAGAGCTAGTATATTAGTAAACATTTATATACAATTTTTTTAAATAAACTATACAAAGATTTTCCAAACATATTAAAAAATATGTAAGTCATTAAAGCATTTTTTGTACTTGAAAAGTAATGAAAATTGATCCAGAAATGTAACTCGTAATATAATGTGTGTACAGAAGGTGTGTCGTAAAACAATGTCATTCACAATGTTGCACCTTTATCTATTATCTGTATATAGGTGGTGATCGAACAATGCGAGGCTGTTATAAAGTCTATAGAATTACAGTTGGTGAGAGTAGAAACTTGCGGATGTGCGGAGGGATATTCTAGGGACGGTAAGAATATAATTTTTAGCAAAAGACATAGCATAACGTGGTCTCTTGCAAGAAAACGAAAATTGCACGACTGTATAAAAACGTAGTGTAACATGGTCTCTTGTAAGAAAACGAAAATTGCGCGATCGTATAAAAATGGATATATTGCTGTGATAACGGACCAAAATTGACAAAGATATATTTTTACAGCGACGGAGATACAGAATATACAAATCGGGGAGGGTAATCCTTGCACGAATCTCGCTATTCCAATCTACATGATATTTCCAAGGTTATTTACATGTCCTACTTTGAGCACGAGCAACTTCAAAGTTGGTAAGAACACTTTTAGAGCAATTATAGCATTAAAACAAAAATGAGAATTACATGAAAGTTATACGTAATACTGTTTTTCTTTTCTAGAATTTGAGGTAAACCTTATTGTTGTATTTGAAGACGATTACTTGGTCACCGAAAACTTTCCTATTATACTCTCGCGATATTAAATAAATAAAAACGTTTTGTAAAATAATAATATATATAAATCTTTATCTTGTAACTCGTATATATAAATTTTTATCATATAAAATATTTATTCAGTTGTTACATGTATTTAAAAAATTTATATAAAAGATAATGTTTTTCGCACATTGATGGACGAGTTAACTGAAGACTTGAGATAAAAAGGCTGTAAATGCCAAATATATAAATCACATAAATGCTGTTTAAAAAAATCCACTTATATTATTTTTTAAAGCATTTGCAACTTTGTGATACTTGTAATCTTGGCACATGGAGCCTAATGTATGGCATTTATAACTTTTTTTAATGTGAAGACTCCAATTTATTACAGTAGTGTTTAAAATTGCATAAATTTGCATGTTTATTCTTCTTTCATTCGAATCCTGCTTTCTGAATGAATAGCCTATAATATTTCTCTACTTGTTTGTTTTGCGTTAGTCCAACCGAGGCTAATAGCACAACGTAGCCGAGCACAAACGTCAGTAATTTGTGTTGCTTGAACCATGCCAGTAATCCCGTATTATCGGTAGTACTGAAATAAAAAAAAAGTTTATAGCAATGATCACAAAATTTAGTTAACATTATACGTTACACAAATTTACTTGGTTGTGTGGAGATCTTGAGTATAAACAAGCAAATAGCGTATCCTCACTAAATCACTATTTGTCACTACAAAGTACTTGTCTGGTATTCTTCCACTAATTGAATCGCTCAGTGTATTTTGTGCGTTATCTCCTGAAACGTAATAATGTTACAGAAAATATAGTTTTTAAATCTTAATACTGTAAACTATTAGTTCTGTTCTTTTTAACAGCATAACTTTATTTTTTCCTTTTCAACGAAAAAAAAGAAAGAAAGATAAATCATGCCAAAATCTAATTTAAAAAAAAACAGACCCATTATCATTCTTTTGCAGATACATTGTATGCTTACTCGAATCTCCTCTCTTTATATCAGGATGATTGATAAGCTCGCAGAGAGCTATACAACTTATTTCACTTCCGAGAAGGCTACCTCCCCAACCATAACCCACAGGGCTGTACGGTAGGCTCACTCCTAACTCACTCGAGAAATATATTCCTTTACCAAACTCTGATCTCTGAAAGTGACAAATTATTTAATAATGCGCTAACTTTTCATAACTCTAACGATGTAGAAATTTAAATATAAGGTGACAGAAAGGAATTTAACTCAATATCAATTTATCGTACTTTACACATGTTTTGTTGTAGACCGTAATGCACGATGGAATGGAAGTTTTCCAAACGGCTACCGTGGTACGCGTAAAATGTCGAATAACTTTGAGCACTCGACTTCCACTTCTCTTCTGCCGTGGACTGTTTTGCACTTGCTACTTGAAATATAAGATTTGGGGCTGCAACTGGCACCTCCAATGGCACTTTCCTCAGTATGGAATTGTACTGCAACATAGAAACTTATCTAAGATTTTGCACCATACTGTGAGGATGTCTTTTCCATTTTTAAAGTCTTGGAAATTGTGATACAAATACTTACAGTTTCTTTCTTTATGCTTTTGATATAGGGATCTCTTAATCGTAGCAGTACCCAGTACAATAACTCTATTGTTTCGCGGTAATTCTCATAAGCACCAGCCTCGCCGAGTTCTTTGCACATCACGGGCAAAGGTGGAACTGATTCTATGGCTCTTCTCTGCAGAGAAAGCAATATATGTCAGATAAATGTCACGTATCGTTGTAAATATCAAACAAGGAATAATACCAGAGCTTCGATATTTTTGCACTCGTTCTTAATGTACATAGGTGGAAATGGTTTTAAACAACTGTCATAACGGTAAGTGTTGGATGCCGCCACAAAGAGAGACCACTTTAAATCGGCGGCTGTCGGATCCTTCTCCAGTAAGTGTTTCAGCAACGAAATCTTCTGCTCCACCTCTTCATTAGATATATTGTGATCTATTCGAGATGTATATAATATATCTAAGCCAGTCTTAGTTACAGCCTTTTCTCCTGAAATCTCATATTGCCCATTCTGCCTTGCCTGGGCACCTTGAGGTGCCTCGTGATTTTGATGGGAGTATGCCATTGTCTCATTTCTTAACTCCTGCACCTGTAATGTAATGTCGTATATCTTGCAATTAACTTAAAGGGACAATACATAACATTTGTTTTTGTTATGTTTAATTCATATGCGTTAGTAACACATAAAACAAATTGTAAAGACTGAATATATTAAAGTTTCTCATGCTGCTGCACGTGTGTGAGCTTAAAAATACAAGTTATTAATATGTAATTAACTCAAGTGCAGTTGAAATACATAGTATTATCTTTGGAAAATAATGTATAATGGCATAATGCATGAACATAATCGTTTCACTATCAATTCCAAAATTACCCAGTTATTTGCACACTAAGAGGTAAAAAAAGTTTTCCTTTTCGAAATAAAGTGTGGGTCCGAATCGAAGATAACACGTGTCAGTTTGTTATTTACCATGTACTAATGAAGTCGCTCAATGATGCATGTAATTTTTTATCTTTTCGTTATCTCAAATTGTTCTCGCTAACATATTCGGGTATATTCAATTTTAAACAACACCGAATGATTAAATTATCGTGGAGTTTATGACGTGGTAGAAATAACAAGTATACAAGGTATACTCGTGAATCTCGTCATGACTGAAAACAACTGTGTTGAATTCTGATGTGTCTTATAGGGACATTTAATCCCTCGCATATAAACATCTGGTAATATATATCGTACTTAAAGACCCACATAGATGACGCGATACTTCATTTTTTCATAATTCGCGAGATAAAAAAGTTTAGATACACCAATGATCCCTCAACAACAAATTTAATTATCATATAATTATGAAAGCAGCTGATAAACTTTATAACGCCTAAATGAGGTCTGAAGAAAGGAGTGAAATACAACTTTACGATAATATTACGATTTTAATAACACAATTTTATGATAAAAACTATTGGAAAACAATTTGAATACAATATTGTACACTATTAGTCTTAATTTTTTTTTACGAGTCCAATAATACCTTTCCATATTACGAAAGTTTTACAATTATTTCGTGGGACATTGCATACAATTTATAACTTTAAAAGTTTCAATTTGCAGAATAACATCGAAGGAGATGAATATTAAAGTTAAATTTTTGGCAATCCTTTTTTTATCGTTACTTTTTACAATGTTAGAAATTAATTTTTTTCTCTTATACCTTTCACTGAGATGCAAAGTTGCGATCGCGTGACATTATAAAATGATTTGTCATAAGAGATTATTTGTCTCTGCGATACTCACAATGTCCAGCATTCATCTTTCGATCTTTGATTTGCAACCTTATCGCGCGCTAGAAACGATCAGCATTTAATGAGCCGTGCGCTGCACGTGGGTCTTTCCTCTGTACCAGTGTTGAGTTTGCTGTTTCGTTTCACGAGAAATTTACTTCACAAGAGAATCGCAAACATGTTCCAAATGTTTTTCGCGACCTGTGCCATATACATTCGCCTTCCATTTGTTTTGCCGTCTTCGTTTGTTTCCCCACGGCGCATTTCTCTGCGCCCGAAGGACAAAATACGGTGAAGAGAGGAATGAAAGAGAATTAATGTAAATATCCCGGTGAATATGTCCAGTACGTTTATATGGAAACTTATTGTATTATTAATTTCAACTGTGTATATTTTTATAATGTTAAAATTTAATTATAATCTTTACATGCTCAAGGAAATGATAAAAGTCAGATTATTTTAAATATTATAAAAATTAGCGTTTTTATAAAAATCAAATTTAGTCGTTATAGAACTAGATTAGAGTTTATATATTTTGATATTATAATATAAACTCTTACAACCCCGTTGAAAAGATCAGATGGAAATCCAGATAGTTATCTACATGTATGTGGATTTCCATGAATTTTAGATGGTTTTGTATGGATTCCATATGGATACCATAGGAACATACAAAACCATCTAAAATCCATGGGAATCCACATACGGTTAATCATCTAGATTTCCATCTTTTCAACGGAGAATACTTGATTGAATTTACCGTTATAAAAATGTAATACTGGATATAAAATACAATCAGTAATCATTACTTATTTTAAGTATTAAAAGTACTAAAACAACGGATGCTTTTAGTATTACATTTTTATAAGGGTATAACGTAAATCATCATCTGTCATCTACGTCCGTGGTTTCATCAGCTCGGTATTAAGAATTCATATATGAGACGAATTGGATTCTATTATACAAAATGGATTTCGAAATCTTGAAATGGGAAAGGTGATACAGATTTTGAGTCAGAAAAAATTTTGTTGCGACGTGAGCTTAATTTTTCCGACGCTGAGAGGTATAAAAAAAAAAAACGCCCCAGGTATAAGACTTGTCGGGTTAAGGTCTCCCTTACTTGCGCGAGATCGTGCGTTATGCAAGCGGGCACGCTGTATCGCGGATTTTCGCGTGTGATCCCGTGAGGGATTATGCATATATAAATGTCGCGCGCGGCGCGCGGAGATTTCGTGTGGGTACGCGTTTATTACTGGTTAGCACGAGAGACACGAGCGGCAGTTTAGCGCCCGTCTTACATCACGTCGCCGTGCGAATGACGTCGCGCGCGCGATGCCGACGAAATGGCACAACACACACCTTCTCGTCTCCCTCATTTATAAAGTCTCGGCGACAACAGTATCCCGGTTCTCAAGAAATCTCGTCGTGCGCCGAGAAAAATGCCAATCGAACGAACGCGCGTATAAACGCGTATGACAAATGCGCTTGGAGTTAAAAAAAAAAAGATTAATTTCAGGTCAAAGTGTGATGTATGTAATACACGGGATCATTAACATTTCGACCAATTTAGAATGGATTTACATTGCAGCATTTTCACACGCGCCGATAACCATGTAAATTCATTAGACTCATTAAAGGTATCAATAATCCCGACGCATAAAAAAATAGGGATCATAAGCTTCTGATACTCACTTCTACCAATGTAGATTAATCCTAGAGTTCAACTTATATTTTCCTGACATTAATATACTCTGGATAAAAATTTGTCCACATAATTAACCATTTTTTTTACACATGTAATAATTTTCCTATTTTATTGTTATTTGATATTGATTTCGACTTATTTTTATTAGATTAGGTATTGGGAAAAGAAACAGCCAATATTATTTTAATGTAATCTTGTTAAATATTATTCTAAATAAATTTTCGTTGTAAACGAACGTTGAATAGAAGGAAATAAATTCTTATATTTATGCTAATGATTGCATTAGTATTTTATAAGAATTAACGCTATTTCTAGAACAATAATCGTGAATTTAGCCATTTATCATATTCTTAAAATATCAGTTCTTTTTTTTCTCAAGGGTATAATGACTTCATAAATATCGTCGCTATTAATGACATAAGATCGTGATATGTTAATGGCACACTTTGTCCTCCATTACGAAGCGGAAGGGTATATTCGCCGCGGGGGATATTTTGAAATAATCACAGTTGTAGCGATATCGACTTCATCTTTCTATTCAAACACGAAAGCGATTAATTTGTGATATGATGCATGTTAAGTATAGTGCATTCTAAGTTTAAACGATATTTTAATTTTAGCATAATTTTATACTACGCACTTATACACTTATCTCTTTCTCTCTTTTGTTTTTATTTATTCTAGGTTTCTCTGAAATAATAACATTAATTAATGTAATCTATGATTTTATTTTATATAACTCTCTGATAATTTAATCAAATTATCTTAATTTCTATTATTTAAAAAAATGGTAACTGTATTATCTTTCATTATTTTTATAT